>NC_143572.1:75577500-75890714 GCF_054136105.1 Typopeltis vanoorti
ATATGTAATACATATATATGCAATAATTTACTTGATCTTGTTCCCTTACTTCGTGAAGGGAACAAGAATCACTTACACGACTATATCACCGAATGTTAAATTAGAATACAACCCATTTATTTTTAAAGGAACTACTAGTTTCGTCTTTCTTGAAGATTTCATCGGGTGCGTAATAGAAGAAAAAAAAAAGGATTCGGATTGATCAAATTAGAATGGATTCGCAGACTAGCTGTGTTGTTGTCGTGCGCGAGGACGTGGTCTCGAGACGGCCATAGCTGAATATCTGAGGAGTAACAATCAGAAAGGTTGTGACTGAGGTTGACCTAAATGTGAACTTGATTTAGTGCAATTTCTATTGATTCCAAGATCATTCTTTCAACTTAATCATAGCATTTGTAAATGATTTCGGATTTATCCCAGTTGACTGAGTGTATAGTGAATTGATAATCATTATGATCAGAAGAACTAAGCACAGTTCTACCATAGGTGATATCTCTGAGATGTTCTTCGATACGAAGTTCGATTTATTTTTCTGTTTGTCCATGCTATGGAGAATTACAGTAAAACCAAAGACAGTACACACCTGGATACTTCGAAATGTTACGTTTAGGTTTTTACTGGACGAAGCCATGGTGCGAATTTTATATTTCTTGAGGATTTTTGCTAATTTGTTAGAAACTGAGCTGATAATCGGAATGTGATTATAATTTTTCACATCATTACTCTCCTCTGTATGGTGTGTAGAAGGATTGAACAAGAGTTTAGAAATCTGCTTAGGATACCCATTCTTTTGGAAAATTGATAAAAGCAGTTTTAATTCTTTCGCGATCTCCTCTTCTTCGCTGATGAGAGTACGCTCACGAGGTCCTAAAGTTGAAATAATACCGAACTTTTGAGTTCAGTGTTATTTCAACTTTTGAGGTGGATAATCATGGGACTGTGCGTGGAGAAATCTGTTGGTATGGGTAGGCTTTCTGTAGGTGGAGATTTTTAGTTTTCCAAATGAACGAGTAAGTTTTACATCAAGAAAAGGAAGCGAACTGTTAACTTCTAGTTCTGTTGTAAACTTGTAAACTTTATCTTAGGATGTTGGCTGTTAAGATGGTTCAAGAACTCTTGGAGTGAATCTGGACCATGGTTCCAAATCAAGAAAACGTCATCCATATATCTTTTCCATAATCTTGGTTTTAATAGAAAGGAGTTTACAGCGTTTTCTTCGAAGGTTTCTGGTATATATTCGCGAGTAGAGGAGATAGAGGGTTACCCATGGCTAACTCGTAATTTTGTTTGTAGATCCTGTTTTCCAAAATGAAATATCCTGAATTTGTACAATGACTTAAGAATGAGAAGATTTTTTAGACAACTTATCTCGTAAAAGAACTAACACTAAGATAACTAGAACTAACTAGATAACTAAGAACTAACAGATATATATGGATGAGAAACTCTTCAACCTCAGTCGAAAAGCTATTATAAAGCCTCCTTAGATTCTAGATGACATTAGAGCCCAGGTCTTTTCGACCAAAAGAAATCTTGCGACTTCTTTACAATTTGGCCTAGGGCCTAGGCGTGCCAAAGATAAGGAAACCAATTACAATAATATTCCTTTATGAAACTTTGCTATTTTGTGCAAATTATTTCGCATTTCTTGGTTAAAAATATGAATTTTTCATCTTTCTTCGTTTCATTGTTGCCTTCTGTTATTATTTGTTTCGAAAAATTCCCGTAGATGTTGCTTAAACACCAACGTCTACGGAAATTTTTATTACTTGACATAAGTTTATATTACAGTTAGCCAAATAACGCTATTAGAATGGCGTAAGAAGTGTACTCTTTTCCCAACAAGCGAAAGAATACTTGGGATAACCTGAAGAATATGCATTGTATGTTTCGCGTAGTGGTGACTCATTGTAGGAAGCCCCCATTGGATTTAAAATTGAAAGATACTGTTATGTGACAAAAAAAATCCAAAATGGTCATAAATGAAGACTTTCTAAGAACTCCACTATCCCATAGTGGAGTTCTTAAGAAGACAGCTTTAAGATAGAGTAAACACAATTTCCTTGTTAAAGAACCAAGAGGCTATTTTTTTCCGGTGGCGTAAATTAAGTTAAGGGGATAATAAATCCCTCATTATTTTAAAACCGGATACGAAACTCGGAGATCGAAATCTAAGAGTTTCATGCCGAAGAACTATCGGCGACTCCAAGCGTAAGTCAACACCTGGGTAGTACAACACTAGGGCAACTTCTCAATAAAGGTCGAAACCGGTCTGGGTAGTGACCTCTCCTCATAATGTAAAACAGTAATACATCTCCTGGGAGCTGCGTTTTACATTATGAGAAAATATTAAGGATAGCGATGGAGCTTACTCCACTTTTGACACGAGTTGCCCTAGTGTTGTACTACCCAGGTGTTGACGTATGCTTGGACTCGCCGATAGTTCTTTGGCATGAAACTCTTAGATTTCGATCTCCGGGTTTCGCATCCGGCTTTAAAATAATGAGGGATTTATTATCCCATTAACATAATTTCCTTGTTTCAAGTTTTCTACTTTTAATTCGATGCTAAGCATTAAGAATTTGGATTGCACTAAGAATGATTGGATATCGCATTTTGTATAAGATGTATGTATACATCCAAAAGAAATATATTTTTCAATTTAAATACCAACCCGTTACCTCGACGAGAGAAAGAGAGAGGGAGAGAGAGAGAGAGAGAGATTAACATACCTCAACGAAAACGCCCAACAAGTTGTAGGTACTGGCTGATGGATTTTCGCTTGGCAAAAATCTGTAGAATTCCACACTGTTCTTGTACCACTTCACGGAATACAGCTCATCTCCTTCTAAATCATAGTCGCATATCATCCACAGGGAATCTCCATGCATGATCGTTCCTGGAATGTCTAACTGCCTGAACTTGATCGCCAAGTTACCTAGGAGAGAATGAAAGTAAAGAAAAAAAAATCCTTTTAAAATCGCTGGCATCCATTGAGAAACTGGCAAAAAAAAAAAGAATGAGACGAGCTTAAAACCCCATCGCAGTAGTTTAACGTGAAACTGCTTTGTTGAATATAATTGGGTGAGATGTTTGGAGCGTTTGCTGTTCGAGCAAAATTATTGCAGAGGCTCTTACAGCTTTGTAATTAAGACAACTGCAGGTATCGCATTTCTTTAGATAAATAAGAGAGTTTCTGTTCGCAAGTTCATTTGCAAATAAGTACGTGCTAAATCCTAAGGGACGTGAAACTTGGTTGTCGTCTTCGGAGTGAGCGTATTGCCTTACCTATGGTCTCTCCTTCCTGGATCGAGGTTAATCCGAAACTCCGCTATAAATACTTATTCTAAAATTAGGAAGGAGTTCCTGTCAGAATCCCTTCTGAGATATTGAACGCCAAACTGCACACTCAGAGGAGCAGGGGGGGGGGGGATGTTGAACAAAGGGCTAGAAGGGATCGATATTATCTTAAAGTATCAGCTGGCAACAGTAAAGGGTTTTACCGGATGTACAGAATATCCTTTTTCCGGTAAAACGTTGAAGATGATGACTCATGCAAACTTTGGTTTTAAAGTTCGCGCATGCGTAAACAACAAGATACCTGTGACTTCTTAGAAAACTATTTAGTCACCCGACATTCACCCTCAGTAATAAGTCAGGGTGGGGGGGGGATCGTCATCTGATATTTTATTGAAAGAAAGAAAGCTTCCTAATTAAATAAATAATAAAAACGAATAAGTAATAAAATAAAGAAAGCGAAATAGTGAAAGATACATCTTGTAGTTTTTTCTGTTCGACACCAGAGGTCGTTGCGTTCCTTATTGCCTAAGCCGGAGATCAGTGGCATCGGAAGAAGTTTGCCATTCTCTGAAGAGTAATATTTGTAACGTTCTAAACGGTGTTTTTTTGCGATACTAAGCCTACCCTAACAGAAAGCGCTGAAAAATCGACACATATTTCCTTTGATAGGTCATATATTGAAATAAATGAACAAGAAAAATCTGTAGATTAACCCTGGAGCCTCGCTGCGCCTTTTTCTGTATGGCGTATTAATTAATGTGTCGAAAGAGGACAGCAACAATGCCTCAACCACGCGCTTTGATAAACGTTCGGCCGGAAAGCCACCCTCCAGGGGCTGGATGAATTAGATCGCAGTTAACAGGCAACGGATGCTCTATGATAACGTGACAGTTTTGTAGCTCTGTTAATTCGCACAGCGGCCATTCGCGAGTAAATCAGTGTTTCGCTGTTGTAATGGGCCGTTAGGGCAGGTTACTGATCAAAATACGCCGTGGCGAACATGAGGATCTTCGGAGAATAGAAGATGTCAGTGCCAGAAATCCTTGTGATCTTTTTTGAGTAACAGTGGAGGATCCATCAAAAGCTTCCTGAATATCCAGTAGGTCATCCAGTAGCGTGAATTAATCATATTCTTTTTTTCCTGTTTTATTTTTACTCTATCTGTCTGTTAATGTACCCACCTTCGATTACATCATGAAATCATCCACCCGAGGATGTACACTTTCCACAATCCTCCAAATGGCCAATTCTATGCCACCACCTCCTAAACTACCTCATTTTTACAAAGATGCTCTACAGCGATGGAAAAATACAGAACTTCATCACACACTGACAGGATCAACAGAGTCAGCTGTACTAACAGAACTACTGTTTTCGAACAGAAACATAACAAGTCTCGCAACTGGCCAACCCGTTCTTTTCCCTACATGGAACTGAGCAGGAATAAGAATCATTGGGGACCTCCTGACCCAGACGCTAAAATGGAAAACACTCACATGCCTACCATTGAAAAACCCAAAAATTGAAAATCAATATCAACTGATGCAAGCTATTATTATAAAAGCCTTCCCAGATATCGCTACGCCTCGGGAAATCCGTATTTCTTCTAGAAACTGAGGGGAGCCTGCCTTTCATCTTGCATCATCTGAAGCCTCACTTCCAATTATTCCCTCCAACTACAAGAAAATATACCACTTCCTCATATCAGTGCCTCCAACTTCGCCCTTCGTATATTCATCCTTAACCCTCTCATCTACTAAGCTGCACGTGCCACCCAGTTTTCAGTGGGAGCTTCCACATAAATCGAGGTGTGCCAAACCAGATTCCGAAATACAGTGGAGGCTATGGCATAACATCTTGCCAACTCCTACTAAGATCTACAAATTTCAGCTAAGAGAATCGGATCAATGTCTGTTCTGCGAAGTTTCAGGCACCTCAGGACACACATATCTAACCTGTCCTGCAAACAAAGTGATGATCACTTACGCCCTGAGTACAGCCTATAGCACCTGTAACTACGCACGCAGCCAAGAAGACTACTGGAATTTAGTCCACACAGAAGAGAACAAACACAAAATATGTAATTTCCTCTTCATCTTCGCCAAGGCCGTCACTTACAGTTTCTTTCTTAAGCACACAAGAAATAACCAGCACCCATCCATCACTGAATCGGAACAAACCCTCATTTGTAGCCTACGGCGGAAACTACAAAGCAGGCTTTCTCTGGAATTTGATTACTACAAAGAAACAGGAACTGTCACAAAATTCATAGAAGAGTGGAATCCAACTGTACCCTGTTCTGGATTGCCGACGACAATACACTTCAGCTAAAGAATAACTAAAAGTGATGCTGAACTGTAATATTGACGCTTACTGAAAAGACAAATCCTGTCTACCACTAATGTATATTTTTTCCTCATTTATATTGTATATCTAAAAAGAAATTTCTTTTTTTTTTCTCTGTAATATGCATTCTCGTAATATGTAAATAGTCCTTTTTTGTTTTCTATCTTCCAATGTATACTTTATCAAGTTTAATAAAAAAAAAATCTCTCTGTTGATGTATCTTTCTATGGGCTCTGATCACGTGCAGTGGAGAGAATGGTTACTAATCCAAAGAGATATCGTTAACTGTTGCACGAAGATTACATCCATTGTTAGTTAAGAGTGTTTAAGGGTATTCCAATGTTCCCGATGAATTATCAAGAACAAAGAGTTTAACTGAAACCGGTTAACACACGAATTCAATAAATGATAAGACAAACATAACATTTTAAGATAGTTGACAGAGGAAACCTATTAAATCAACGATACTGTAGAAAAGGAACAACAGCAACTGCTTTTCCCAGCATTACAATGTGCCCGCTCACTTCTCTGTGTGCCAATCCTTTGCAAAATATTAGATCCTTGTAAACACTTGCTCATCTACCGCCTTCAGACATTTTTCTCTATTCTCTTCCGTCTAAGACGGGTTGAGTCTTCTCTTGAGCAGGATCTTCCAGTCTTCTCTATTCCTTGCTGTTCGAAAAAGTTCCTTATATGTTCTGCATCCCGAGATGTTCTTTATTAATTTCAGCCAGGTAATTCTTGGTCTTCCGAGTCTTCTTTTTTCAGTTGGAAAAGTATTGATTAGAACGTTAGGAAGTCTGTCTGCGTCCATGCGTACAGTGTGTCCAAACCATCTCAGTTGTTGTTTTCTAATTTTTTCTATTATTGTCTTTTTATACAATAGTTCTTGTCTGACTGTGATGTTTGTTTTCTTTTCTATCCAACTTGTTCTATTTATTTTTCTTAAGCATTTCATTTCAAATGCCAGCAGTTTTTTCTCCACTCTTTCTTTTTTAACTGTCCACGCGTCTGCTCCATAGATTTGTTGGTATAATTATTGCTTCATATAATTTGATTTTGGCTTGCTTAGATATCTTGTTTGTTTTCCAGATTTTCTATAATTTTCCCATGGTGGTCCATCCTATCGCTATTCTGTGTTTGATTGTTTTGAATTCATCTATTGTTTCTGTTTTGATCCAAGGTATATGAAGTTGTCTACTTGTTCTATTTGCTCTCCATTTAGGGTGGCTGAGATGGTAGTTCCGTTCCTCCCTATTTTCATCACTTTTGTCTTTTGTATATTTAATGTCATGTCATATGTTTTACAGGTTTCGTTTAGCTTGTTGATCAACTTTTGTAGTTCATTTGGGGTTCTTGCAAGAAGGACGAGATCATCTGCATATTTGATATTATTTATGTTTAAACCTTTGACATTGATTCCAGGCTCATTGTCTATTGCCTTATTTACAACTTCATCTAGATATATGTTGAATAGGCATGAGGATAATGGGCATCCTTGCATTACTCCTTTTTGGATCTCTATGGGTTCTGTTGTGAGTGTGTCTTTTTTAATTATTGCATTTGTCTTAGAGTAATATTTCATCAGAAACTGTATTATATATTTGTCTATTGCTTTTTCTAGTAGAATTTTAAGAAGGATTTCTCTGTTGATGTTGTCGAAAGCTTGTTTAAAGTCCACATAAAGAACTATATTGTTGTTTTGTGGGAAGACCATATGAGCTCTGCTAGTTGGTACAATGTGAAAATTTGGTCTATCGTTGAATAGTTTCCTCGGAAACCAGCTTGTTCTATGCCTATCATTTCTTCATAGGTGTTTTTAATCTGTTTTGTATAATTCTTATGAATATTTTATAGGTGAGGTGTGAGGGAATAATTGATTGGTCTGTAATTTCTGCAGTCTCTTTTGTCTCCTTTCTTGTATATTGGGATGATATTTCCAGTTCTCCAGTCATCTGGGATCTCTCCTGTTTGTAGTATTTTATTGAATAGGGTGTTAAATATTCTATTGATATGCTGCCTCCATATGACCACAGTTCAGTAGGGATAGTATCAATGCCTGGTGATTTATTGTTTTTCATCTGTTTTATTGCGTATCTAATTTCTTCTTGTAAAATTTTTGCGTGATCATTATTTTCTTCTATTGTTGGCATTGTAGTTTTGTTTCCTTGGTGGAAGATAGTCTTAAAATGGTTTGACCAGATTTTTCTTATATATTCAATATTCCCGGTTTCAGTCATCTTGTTGTTTATCATTATTACTGCTTTTGCTGAGAATTCCTTTGTAATTTCTCTTACAGTATCATGGAAGACTTTTAGGTTGTTTTGTTGGTATGCTTCTTGGCATTTCTTAGCTTTTTCTTCTAACCATTTTTCTTTGGTTTTTTTGCACAGGTTATCAACTTTATTTTTTAGTGCTCTGTATTTTTCTCTATTCTCTTCATTATTCTGTTGGTTTTCTTGTCCTCTCTTATCTCTTCTATGGTAGCTATGATTTCTTGGGTTATCCACTGTTTGTTTATTTTGGGTTTGGAACCTAGAGTGTCTTTTGCAATTGATCAGACGTTTTTATGATAACCAAAATAATTGGTTGGTTCTAATTCAGATATTTTTATGATAGCTAAAATAATTGGTTGGTTCTAATTCTGTCAAGGATTCAACTAGAAGCGCCGATTGATATCAGTCAGCTGGAGTTTGGTTCAACTGCTCTTTGATATAGATAAAATTATACTTAAATGAAGTTCTAAATTTTTGGAGTATAATCACACCGTCTAATCCAAACGTTTCGAGAATTTGATTATCATAAAATCAGGTGCGAAGACAGATAGGATTTTTATCATATAAGTTGAAATACTTCTTATGAAAAATATTTTGTTTAAACTTTTCAGAGACATTATCCTAATGCCTTCTGGAAGATGCAGAGCTACCGTCTTTTTCGATTGAATTGTGACAGACATTGAGATGACCTGTGTTTGATTTGAAACGTAAGGCAGTGGCATTGATAAAAATAAAAACAGACTTTTATTTGTGTTAGAGATTTAGTCATACTCGTATGCAATGCGTTGGCTTTCAAATTAGCTCATGAATCATAGAATGAATCCCAACAATGGATGTGATAGATGATATTAAAACAACATTTCAGACATAAATAGCATTAGGACATTATAGTTGTAGCTGTTTTATATTGCATACTATGAAACAATCATTATGAATTAGTGTCTAATAATAATTGCAACTCCGAGAAGTACAAAAGATTTTCACTCAAAACAGAAACAATCGAAGAACGATTTAAGCCAAAAAAGTATTTTTTTCCTTCTTAGTAACATTGAGAAAAGAACACATATGGAAATATAAAGCTATTCATTCCTTTACAACAGCTGACTGATTATTTCAATCACAAAGGGAAAGAAGTTCCAGTCATTTGAACCCGAATTGATTCCCTTAGCGCCTCTCAGGAAGCCACTCTATCTAGAACAAAACGAATACTTCCAGTTGGAAAAGTATCGAGTGTACGGAACAGGCATAAGTCGGTCAGGTATCGAATCAGCACTCTCCTTCTTCAGTGGGATATTTTTTTATCTAAAAACGGAGGAGGAAATACAGGGACTTCAGTCTGTTGTCATTCATCGTTTAGTCAAGACGACAAAAACAATATTTCAGTTGCTACATCGTCACTTGAACTAAAAACGGGGGAAAAGACTTTTGACCCAACTTGGATGACGCAAAGAAAATGAAAGAAAGAAAAGTGCAACAATAAAGGATATAAACATCTTTCAAGCAGTTTATATGATTGTCTATGATCAGAAATTTATTATAAAGAAAAACAATATTAGCACATTTTGATAACATCACTTAAAAGGTTTTTTTTTTTATCGTAGAGAGATTTTACAAGATCGGAAGAGGTAGGACTAGGAATTATTACTGAAAAAATGACCACATTTAAAAGATGAAAACTTTTAAACCCCTTAAAATTGGTTCAAATTGAAGGATGGTAGTTCAAAAGATTCGAGAATGCATTAAAATGGCATCGGAGTTGTCAGCTGGCAAATGAAAAATGAAATGCTGACAGACAGGATGATACGCCATATATAAACGAAAGAAAAAATCTAATAGAAAGCTATCAATTGAGGTAAGCAGTAAGGTAATGCATCAAAACAGTTTGCTTCCACTGGGGAAGAAGGAAGAAGAGGAGGAGGTGCCATGAGAGAGCCTTTGGTGAGAGAAAGAAAAATGAAATAAAGAATAAAGAACAGAACTTTTATAGGAATAAAGACTGTCCCAAATGTCTGTTTTTTATCGGTTCACCTACCGGATAAGTCTCCAAAGTAAAGTAGAATATTCCACGATCTCTCTCTCTCTCTCTCTTAAAAAACAAACTACACACACACACACACACATATATATATATATATATATATATATATCCGAAGATTGTTTGGAGTAGCAAGTACATTTATGGTTGTACTCGTAGATATCTTTGTTCACGAGGCCGTTTTGGCTGTTTTGATAGATGACAAACCCGAGCCGAATTTCTGCGAGAAAAACGTTTCACCTCCGCATGAGATCGGCTAACTCACCTTTGATCGAAAAGCCCTGATAAGGGTCCTTCGTAGACGAGAGAGAAAAGCATATATACTTTTTTTACGGAACTGAAACAAGTACGATAAACAAGGAAAGAAAGATAGTAGAAGGACTGACTCTTGCGAGAGCAGAAGAAAATTAAAGATTTCATGGACCCAAAAGAGAGAAATCAAGACGTTTTGGAGATGATGAGCACTAAAATGGAATTAATAACGAATATACAAAAAATATTTGGAACTAGTATTGCGAGGCATAAAATTCTTCAATGGGATTTATTAGAGAAAGAATTGAGGGGGGAAAAATGAAAGAAAGAAATACAGTGACCCTCGTGATTCAAAATAAGGACTGCCTGGGGCTGAACTATACACACAGGAAGAGTTGCGCAAAACAAAACTATGTGGAGATCCATAATAGCCATCTTCCTGAATGGAGATGACGTTGAATAGAATGGTGCAAGATTTATTAAATAGTTCCTTACTGTTCGATTCAGTTATGTTTTTTATAGTTACCCTCGTGACCGGTGCGCTCGCAGTAACGATTCGTCAGACGTTAGAATGTGTGTATTTGTGCAGTAACGATTTGTCAGCCGTTAGAATATGTGTATTTGTGCGCGCGCGTATATCAAATATGCTATAAAACAGAAAAAAAGTTTAATCCAGTTACCGTACTAATGTGTTTTAGGTGTACAACCTTCCTCGAGTGATAGTCACATAAAAGAAAAGGCACTTGGGTTCCGATGGAGTGAGGATGCATTTGCTTTGCCTAAGAGAGGGGGAGGGGGTGTCATAGTTCAGGATTAATCGCCTCTTCAGCCAACAGGCCGTTGGGTCGAATCCCATCCTGGGCATGGGTGTTTTATGAATTTTTTTTGTAGAGAAGAAGAAAAGATGCATTTCATCATCTTCCTCGGTGGGGAGGCATGACGTGGCTCCAGAAAAGTCCATTGCTTGTTCTCTCGATAGTGATTTTCCGGATTTCCTAATCCTCTTTTCACCCACGGAATTTATACGCTAACAGCCTTTCCTGAATAGGATTCACATAAGCAAATAATTTTAAACGATCTTATGGACATAAAGTAATGTGTTTTGTTAACAAAAAGTCCCTGCGAACTTCACATTTCTGATTGGCCTTCTCGATGAAAAGAAAGTCTTGAAAAGTTATGTGAATTATGTTTATGGAGTATACCTTTCCTTCTTATTTGGTGCACATCACACGTTCAACTTTACAAGTGATATGTTTGTCATCAGGGTAGTCGGCAGGTTAAATTTGATGAAGGGAGAATCAACGGTCGTTTCAGTCTCCTCATCCGTTACAATACACACGCCCGCGCGCCATTACTGATATACCAGAACCAACAAAACAACAGAAAGGGAAAAGACCAGACCATTTCATGGCACTAAACTTATATTACATCCACTTTTCAGACACTCTTCCTCGTAGGATTAATTTACAAAATGGGATATAAATCTGATTTTTCTCCTTAACCATCTATCCTGGAAAGCATCTAGCGACCGTTCATTTTATACAAAACACACGCACACACACACACACACACACACACACACGCACACACACACACACACACACACACACACACACACACACACACGCACGCACGCACGCACGCACACACACACACACACACACACACACACACACACACACACACACACACACACACACACACACACACACACACACACACACACACACACACACACACAAGCCATAATAGACGCAGAGATGTGTCGCGCGTCTGCGGTCTTTTTCCAAGGTCATGCTAGCCGGGTCGTCTATTCGACTTTCGTTCGCTATTTTTGTAAATATATACTCCGGAAAACTCATTCTTAGTTGACTGGTAAAGAGATTACCGCCAGGAACGTCGTGATTAATACGGTGACGGTACACAGATGGTGCTGTATGTGTGTGTGTGTGTGTGTGTGTGGCGCATCTATCCTGCCAATGTCTCATCATCGTGCCTCTTCCTGCAGGCTACTCGTAAATGCTAATAAAGTAGAATGTTAGCGCATTCAGGAAACATATTTACTCACTTAGGTTAAGAAGTGAGTTTTAAAGCATTTATGAAACTGGAGATAATATTTCTTCGTTGCTGTAAGCTATTCTGTGTGGGACCCGACCAGTCTGACTCCCACCAAGATAAACAATACGCTTAGAATAATTGAGCAGTTGATTTCTCATTCTGAGAGGAATAAGATAGGACCGTTTGAATAGTCACACGATGCATTTTGCCTCCTAATATGCAATTCCCCAAACATTTACTGTCAAAGTGGATGCAATATTGATGAAAAATAACTCTGAATGCTATCCTTTTCGGAAATATTACCGCCTATTGTGGAATTCATAGTTACACGCACTCGCCAACTGCTTCATTTAAAACAGCTCTTGACTCAACTCTATTGGTTTCTTCGTGACGTCACTTTGCTGTTGGGGGGGGGGGGAACAATACGTAATGGTTTGCAAATAGAGAACAGATAAAACTTACAATATACTTTGAAGGTGATATGATTTTGGGTGACAGTATTACACAAACGACATCCCTGCTTGAATACGATCGAAGCCGTGGAAAGGGGTGAAGTGTGATCCAAGTGGGTTGAAAATATTAATTGAAAAGAAAACTTATGCATTTAACAGAGATGCGATAGTGGCGGACCGCCTTTCTTTGCACCACTTTAAATAGAAAAATTTCCCACAAGAAAGATAACCAAATCACTTCTTTTCCATTCATAGTACTTACTGTAGGTTGACCAACCTCTCGTGCATGGGATCATCATAAAAAGAGCAAAGGAATATAACCTCATAAATAGTCAATTTAACGTTAGAAAATGATCGCCCAATACTCGTCTTTGTCTACAACACCATGTAGACAAAGATAAATAAAATAATCAGGGGAGTGCAGGAATCTAGAGTGTGCAATGAAACGTAAGAGATGAACAGATACGAGGAGACAGCACAATAAGTGAGCTGAGAGCTTTGCATAGACTATTAAGGTTGTAGGCCTCACAGACTTTTCAACTTAGCAAGATTTAAGTATGAATAGTCTACACTTGGCATTAGTATATTGAAAGACAATGAAAATACTGAAGTATTTATGTTTTTAATTTCACAAGCGAGTCTTCGTACTCAGTTGCAAGATCTCCAGACCTAGAATCCCACGGAGACACTACTATTAGCTTGAAGCATGTTTTCTGCTCCTTCTAAGTATCAGTTAGTCAACTCCTGACTGCAACATCCAACATAGATATTGTTGCAGATGGTACATTTCTTCCTGTTTATTCCTTTTTTTTAATGACTGTTTCTGGTAGGATAGTGCATCACATCATTGGATTTTGTATCACGCACAAGTGATTCCAGAAACACAAGAATAACTTCCCCGTTCATCCTCTACTGGAGATCTTTGGGATGGTGCAGAATAGCAGGTGCATTGATGTACTAAAGAAACAAAATCAGTCTCGACAGCTTGTTGCCCCATCTTCTATAGCTAAATACCTATTATCCTCTCTCTCTCTCTCTCTCTCTCTCTCTCTCTCTCTCTCTCTCTCTCTCTCTCTCTCTCTTTTTCTCCTTCTGTCATGTTTTGTCTAGGCATAAATAAACATTTCTCTGCTTATGATAAGAAATTGCTTCTGCGAAGATATATCTGTATAGTCTTGTAATAGTTTCCGAAGGCATGTTTTTCTATTTGTGTCAGCACTGATACCCAACATCTCACTTAAAAACAAAAACTAATCCATTTTGTATCTGTCACCGGGGTTTTGTTCTTCGGAAAAATAGATTCGATGGTAGAAAGCTTGGTAGAAATTCCCCAAAGTAATATCCATTGTAACAATTGTAAGCGCTGATGTTTAAAAAGAGGTCGTTGGTTTTAAAAGAAATGTTACTCTTGTTGTATCCAATGTCTAGCTTTTAAAATAAAACAGACATCAATGTTCTAGTTGGTGTTTAAAAAAAATCTCCTCTTCCCGTAAGGACTATTTTGCAAAGATGCGTTATATTAGCTCCTTACAGGTGAACTTCTTTCTCTCTCTTCGCAATCCACTTGTGTGTGAAAAGATGTTTGCAATAAACTCCTCACTATCTGCTTTCCCCAGAAGAACAAACAAGTCCGACAATTCTTGTGTAAGAAACAAGCTCGGGGCCTTGTTTTGTGTTCATGTTACTATCGGTCGCCTTGGTAACATGAGCATCTATTGGAGTGACAAAAAGAGCAGCTAATTGGAAGGTCGAATCATCAAGTCGACACCGCTCAAACGTGTTCACAAGATGGGGCTGGTGGGCTTCTTTTATTCACTCGCCGATAAAAGGGATTAAGGGAAGTATTTATTTTCGCGAGAAATGGCATCATACGTAAATTCTTGCAAAAAGAAAACCACTTTCTCTTTGTTTACAATTCATTCATAACTTTTAAGACAGAGATCGGATGTGTTTGTTGATTTAGTTGCACGTTAGTTGGAATAATTTCGTGCCGCTGGTAAAGAAGTTAAAATTATGGATCCATATTTCTTGTAGAGTTCGCGCGTGTCTGGGTTTGTAGATTGAGCAAAGAGACTGCACACACGAGATAGGAAAGAATGGAGCACAAGAAAGCGTAGAAAGATGAAACAACATGAATATTAGTCACTTCCAAGATTCAGTTTATCTAAGCTGGTGAAGGGGAAAAAAAAGGTAACTTTGTATAGCGAATGTGGCCATAGGGATCCCCCACAAGAGTAGACGGACTAGCTGTAGTGTACACGCTGCGTGGTATGATAAAGTGATTAGCCCCTTAATGAATCCCTATTCTACTCTCATATTTGATTATTGTAATGAGTGTTCGTCTCAGGCAGTTGATGGCATTTGCTTCTGCAGGAGGACAGTCTTGAGGGCATTGAAATGGTGCTTACTTTCTTAGTTTTCTCCAAGAATCATTCCCTGCAAGCCATTTTTCTTCACATCCCCTCCCCCCCCCCCTCGAGTTTGGCGCTAATGGTCGTAAGCATCTTCGTCCCGGGGTGGGTTGAATTTTTTTTTTCTTCCTTTTCCGTAGTGGGAGTGGCCTCAAATTGAGTAGATGGGTCTGCGTCCATGACAGCGGCAGAGGATGGAAGTGCCCTTAATGTAGCGTTCCTTAGTTAGACGAGAATAAGTTGTCTGGAGTTAATCAAGCCATTAGACCGTTCCACTCAGACAGATGGCCTTGGTACCTGGGGAGCCAGGATGAATGATTGATACGGTCTCGAGACTATACTCCACTCCTGAATGCTCCAGACGTGAGAGCACAAGAGAGGAACAAGAGAAAGAAAAATTACCAAAACTACACGTTCGTGCGCGCGCTCCGGGATGGGATACGAAACGAAACATTAAGCCGCACAATAGCAGGCAGCGTTTTTGATCTTTTTAGTATTTGATGGAACAAAAGTTTTTCTTTCTGTTTTTTTGCGTTCTTTCGATCATCGATTTTTACTTCGTACACAGTTCTTCCATCTACTCTTTCCTTTTCTTGTGTTTTTCTTAAATATTCTTTAATTGCTTCAATCTCATTCTGACTCCACTAGAATATTTAGTACCGACTTCTTTTTTTTTTTTTTTTTAAATTCAGCATCCATCCTCGTATTTTTTTCTGCGATTCTTCCTTGAGAGTTTTATGTTTCTTTACATCGCCATTCCTTTTATAAACTGCGCCACAACAACAAAAAAAAAAGTTTTAAGACTGCACGAGGGCATATTTTTCTTACAAGTGATCGATGAAAGTGGATGTGACCTATCCACTATATATACACATTAGACGCGTGTATGCAGTAAGTCGAATGGATTGACTTCATATAACAAGTTGCAATAAGCCTATAACTATCAAACGTATTCAAAGTGTAAATTCATATCAAGATAATAAACTAACCTTTTAAATAGAGAAGGACAGTAGTATCTGCAATACAATTGGACTTTGAACATTTTTGACTGAACATTGCATTATATAGAAGTAGATAATAAGTTGGCAGTACGGATAAGGAAGTGCTCTCTGGGGGATATCGCTGAGTGATGTGTGACACTTCATATATCTCGTGGAAGAGAAGAAATATATGAGAATGGAGGAGGCATATGATGTGCTACAGGACTGTGTCCTTGAACCACTGTTATTTAATTTTTATATTGTGGATATTTTGAGGGAAGATTTACAATTATTTGTTGATGGAGTAAATTGAGAAGATGGGTAAGAACTGTTACAGAGTATCTGTTCAGGATGACTTGAAAAGCCTAGTAGGGTGGTGAGGTAAATGGTGTAAGGCTTCACATTTTGAAATAACGAAACGATTTCAATATGTATCTTTCTTGATGGGACTGCCGCAGAACAGATAGAGAGCGAGAGAGAGAGAGAGAGAGAGGAGGCGAGGGGCATAGATGTGATTGGAGACAAGAATTGAAATTTTATAAGACACACTGCAAAGATGGTAATAACAAAGCAATGATAACTGCAAAGCTAAAAGAGACATTTGGCGAGTAGTAAGTTGTTGTTCCTCTTTATATAGCCTTGATCTTTTTGCATCTGAACTACTGTGCTTCGATCTGGTGGCCTGAGTTTTCAGAAAGATGTGAGAACAATGAAGAAAGTGTAGAAGTTGATAAACAAGATAATCTCAGGGATATAAAATGTTGAATACGATCAAAGATTAAGAGAATGATATGGATTACAGCGGTTAGTGAAAACAAAAGAGATATATAGGATTGATTCTTATAAATTGGGAAAGAATTTATAGGAGAATTATAGAAGTTTTAATATATGTTGCGAGGGAAAAGAATAAGGGTGAAAAGAAAAAAAAATCAGCCCTGCAAGTTAGTAAGCTTGAGATGAAGATTTTTCTCATGGCCACCAGAATATGCAGCTGAAGTGTTCTCCACCGTCATCAGTAGGTGCGCTGACGTCAAATCGCTTGAAGAGAAGTATTTGTTTGTGCTGGAGACCCCCCGAAAATGAGACTCAATGGAAGAATTTCATTCATAGTTGTTTTTATTATGAAGTCATGATTTAATCAAAAGAGCCTACGTAGCTCAGTTGGTATAGAAGCCCTTAGGTTGGAAAGATCCTGGTTCGAATCCGGTTTATAACACGAGGAACCTTGATTAAATCTATTCAATCAAATGGTGATTTAACCGGACTCATACGGAAGTGGAGGGTTCTTTTGTTCTTCCTTCAGAACAGACTAATCCGTCCCCTTGAACACACAGATCTGCAGCCAAAAAATACTAAGGGGACGGCACAGGAATAACGTGCCACTGCATTAATCAGGGGCCCCTCTACCCTTAGGACGAATATTGAATCAAGAACTTTCTCGTATGATGAATAATAAGTCCGGCAAAAAGTTCTCAGACTGATTTTCTTTTTTCATTCGGTAAACATCTAACAACTCCAATTATGCGCGTGTGTGTTGCGTATTTCATGCCGTCTTAAACTGCACATGGATCTTCGAGATGTTTTTATGTGGCTTACGAAAGACTTAACCAGCTTTCGACTTCGAGGTCAATGAAACGACTTTAACTGGCTGTCTATTGTCAGAAGTGAAACTCAGTTAGGAACAACCTCCACGGAATTTTGAACAGTTTTAAGATCAAAGTTCATCTTCTGTAACAACTCCATTGAGAAGTCATCGGGATACTCCAGTCACATATTGACAAAATTAAATTTTCCTTGTCAGGAATGTGATACATCGCTTGGCCAATGATATCTTTTTTTCTTCTTCTTCGATGTCTCCCACTATGCCAGAATAACGTCTTACGGAGAATTCAGGAAATTTTCCAAAATAGGAGTTCTCGCTATGTTTCTGTCTAAAAAGACCTTGATTGCCTACGTGCGACACTTCCTCATGTCCGTTGATAGTCTGCAGCAAACTGGCCCTAATTTAACTGCAGTGTTCATTTCTGCAGCAGTGTACCCCGATTAACAGTATTATCCTAATGGAACTTTTTGTACGCATCACAAACCACTTCGTTGAAGAGCACTCACAAGCGCTGCATTACAACTAATGTTATTTCTATTTAACTGCTACACCGTGACAAATTACAAAAGATACACTGCGATGCAGGCGCATTTAGACGATGGTATCAGCTAGTGGGGATGCATATAAACAAAGAGGCGTTCATGTTTTAGCTAAATAAGCACATTTCTGTCTTCTAGCTAAATAATTAATTGCATTGCGTGGATTAATTATTTCGTTGAATCAGACAACAGAAATTATTTTGCTTATAGAATTTTTTTCTATTATTCGTAGAATGCTATTTTTACTTCTTCAGCTTTAATTGTGGTGCTGGAAAAGCTGTATAATAATCGCAGTGCCCTGTCTGAGTCACAAATGTTTACTTAGACGACATAGAAATAACAGAAACTTACCTGTAGTTTAGATGTAGGTTGGTCTAGTTGCTCGTGGCGTTTGTGGTTCTCTGATTAGAGGATCGTAGGAAGGCAAGAGAATAGTGCGGGGAAAAGAATGCAAGAAGGAAAAAACGATCTTTTGATTAGGAAAAAAAAATCGCGCTTTGTTTGGGGTGCTTCGCTACCGCCTCTAAAATATTTCGGAGAAATGCTTATTTATTTTTTATTGAATCTTATTTGATGTCAATAATCCTAATTCTGTAGCTAGAGTGTCCTTTACACCCATTTATTATTAATAATAGGGTACCTTCAGCCTCACACAACGCACACCTAACTTCTCTTTAATGTTGCTCGTGCGAGGACTACTTTTTCCTGGTAACATAATTCACTTACCACTTATCATGAGACGTATCCGCTCCTCACTCTAAGCAGAACCCTTTGACCATCCCTGAATAAAAAAAATATCCCCTCTATCTACCCAATAAAATACTTCGCTAACTTACATGTCTGCCATGTATCTTCTTTATCTCTGTTTACCCTCTTTGCCCCTCGCTATCCACTCGACTACCCTGGCAGGCATGAGTCGTCGATTGGACAGCTTCCCCTCTTTCTAATCAAGGTGTGGATTTGAAGTCCACTGCAAGCATGAATATTTGTGCAATGTCTTTAAGTGGTAAATTCGTTTTGTCGTCCGGTACAAGACCACCTCCTTGCATATTGAAGGCCTTCAGCGGTCAGAAAAAAAGCACCAAGTTTAGTTTGTAGAACAGAGTTTCGAAATCATCTGTCCTTAACCCTCCCTCTTTATTATAGTGCTACAGGTTGACAATTTTTCAGGAATTCAACTAAACATTTTAAAAACGGCTATTTCTTTGAATTTAAAAATTCCCACTTCCTATTCAAGAACTAGACTACCTCATCAAATATATCCTGACGCCTACTCATCCCAATTCTTGTTCTAATGTGAAAGGGTATTAATATGCAGGTGAGCCCACCCTTTGCTGCCATAGCAGGCTTCAATCTTCTGCGAATGCTTTCCACTGGATTTTGATACGTTGATGAGGTACTTTTCTTCCATTTTTCAAGAAGAGAATTAGTGAGATCGGTCACTGATACTAAGCGATTCGGCCTGGCTCACCAATCGGCATTCCAGTTCATCGTACAGGTGTTCAAACAGGAAAGGGCATTCCCGATCCTTAGCAATAAAGTTGAAAGCCACAGAACTGTCTAGAATGTCATTATAAGCGACAGCTTTAAAACTTCCCGTTACTAGAACTAGTGAGCCCAGCCCGAATCATGAAAAACAGCCCCAGACCATGATGCCTCATTCCCCAAACTACATACTTAGCACAATACATTTCAGCAGGTAGCGTTCTCCTGGCATCTGCCAAACCCAGACTCTTCCATTGAACTGCCAGATAATAAAACATGATTCATCGTTTCAGAGAACGCATTTTCACTGCTCCAGTCCAATGGCCGCGAGCTTTACACCAATCCACCCGAAGCTTGGCGTTGCCCTTGTTAATGTTAGCTTTGTGTGCTGCTGCGCGGCCATGGAAGCCCATGTTCTTCATCTCTCAAGGAACACTTTTCGTGCTGGCGCTGTTGCTTGCAGAAGCATTTCAGAACTCGGTAGCGAGTGTTTGAACTCAGTCGCGATGTTCTGTGTTGCTGTCGGGCCACTTTACAGTAACACTCTCGGGCGTTTCCACTTCACAATAACATCAGTTGCAGTTGATCAGGACACGCTACAGCAATGTAGAAATTTCCCGAAATGAGTTGTTGTGAAGGTGGCATCCTATGATAATGTCATATCGAGGGTCATGAGCTCTTCTACGACCCATAGCTTGGAGGAAACCTGTGTCATACGGAGGTACGACTAACTGATCTGCAGCTGAAATGAAGTTTTTCAAAATGTTTAACTTTATACAAAACCGCACGGTCATGATGTTGATAAAATTTAATTTCGTTTAAAAGATTATTCTGTTTAGAGTAATTTTTTGTGTGTGTATATAGAATGCTGTTTTCTCATACATTTTTAATTATTACTTTTCTTATTATTAAGTTTTCTAATTAATACTGGCCTGATATTTTAAGATATGCGAAAAGTATTCTAATTTAGACTACTTATCAGTTTCGTTCCACTAAAAATAGAAAATATTCAACTGTTTCTTCCTTTATCTTCACAACTGTCACTGCCCGCAAAGGATTATCAGAACTTTGTTCTTTTAGAAAGAACAGACATTACACTGGCCTTAGTTACTTTGATCATAATTTCTCGACCACACTGGCCTCAAAGCTTTAGTTGCTTGATCCCTAATCCCAACTAATAAACAATACCGTACTTCAATACCCCCCCCTCCCGACTTCTCCCACACATTCACACAAAAACAAACAAAGTGTGAAAATGTACCCAATTGACAGACAGACAGCTCTAAGGTAGTAGCTTGTTTAGCTTCGTAGTGTAATCCTGGCTTACTAACGAGAACAAGACAGCTTACTCTACAATTAGAGCAGTAAGAAACCTGTTGAAGCATGGGTAAGTATGATAAAGCATGCTTTTAGCATACAAAATATTAGAATCATAAGTTATCTATCAGAGATGATTCACTACATGCAAGCACTCAGACAAAAGCTCCAATAAACGAAAGTTTTTCGAAATTACTTAAATATAAAGAGCTAATAAGCTTCATTTCGGCGATATAAACATTATTTAAATTAAGGGGATATTAAATCCCACATTGTTTTAAAACCAAATAAGAAACTCAAAGATTGGAATCAGAGAGTTTCATGCCGATATAGAAAACTATAAAGTATCGGCGACACTAGCGTTAGCTAATGCAAGTGACCCTGGTGCGTAGTACAATACCGAACAACTCGTAGCAAAGGTGGTAAAGTTCTGATCGCTATAAAATACCTAAGAATAGCGATCAGAACTTTACCACCTTTGCTACGAGTTGTCCGGTATTGTACTACGCACCAGGGTCACCTGCATTAGCTAACGCTAGTGTTGCCGATATTTTATAGTTCTTCGAAATGATTCCACAACGCTCTGCTGCTATATTTGGTGCGGTGATTTCTTTAAGGGCAAAAATAAAGCAACAGCTAGCTATTTAAAAAGTCTAGAAAACAAACAAAGTCCATTCTTCTAAAATTATACTAAATATTCGATTTATTCGATTATCGGAATTTTCTTGATGGTTTATCTAATTCAAAACTTATGTATCAGATATTGAATCACAGCTCCTCCCTTTCTGTACATATTCCGAAGTCCTACTCCTTACCCTACCGTCAGCAGCACCAATTATGATAAACTGTGGTTCATACATTGGGGAACCTACTACACTACTAAGCAGTAAGTTCACAAGAAACGTGAATCAGTATGTACAAATAAAATGACCAAACATATATTCATAACTATTGTCAAGTGGTAAATGAATGTTGGCATGCGACAGTGTGAAATTCTTCTAAATTTTACACAGTTTCTGTTTATGTGGTAAGTCGGTTAATTGGCGCGATTTTATGGACTTCAGCGACTTCTTTAAATAGACGGTCGATTTTGTTTTTCCGTGACCACCGATATGTCGCTAAAACATCGAAAGCCTGTGACATACCTGGTCACAAATTGTTTCCTTGTAAGCTTTTGATACGTTTGAAAAAGAAGCTTTCTCAGGACCCTTAAACTGAAGTTGAGTTAGCTGGGCTAATATTGAGGTGAAAAGATTTTTTCGCACGAACTCTGTTTTTTATCCAGGAAACAGACAAACCGGCAAGCTCCGTGAACACACGTATCTGCTGACAAGAATATTCTTGTTGTCATGTCATGGAAACAAAGGCAATGCTACGAAAGCTAATAAACCCAATGAATCCTAACCGAAAAAAATATGATGCGGAAATTTCTAGTAAGATTTCACACAGTACTGGATTTTCGTTTTTCTTAAAAAAGCTAAAATCTCTGATTCTTCAACTTTCAGCAAACTTAAATCCAAATCTTATGGCGCAACATGTTAAAAACATTGTCGATGTTTGGAGTGATGCAAAATGACTTTATAACATCGCAAATACCTCTCTGCTGTTCGATGCATTCACGAGAACGTTTCCGGTTTCCTTTTATTCAGCTGTACTTTTCCTTTTTGCTGTCAGGAGAACGGAAAGGTTGCCTGAAGAGTATATTTTCACTTGGTCCTTTTGCATGGTGGTATTGACTTTATCGAAATGCAGAAATGTCAACAGCGCGTGCTACTTTAGCCCATCTGCTTATATCAACAATTCACAAGCTCATGCGAATTTTGAGAAGCAAAACATGTTGGTAATTCTTCGCCATTCTTAAATTTAGAAATACTTCGACTACCGTATTTTTGTATTTATTTGGAGTCACCTCACTGTGTTTCGGTTTAACTAAAACATACTTTTTAAAAAAAGTATAAAGTTTGGTGACTGCTTTTAATAAAATTTACTTTTGTTAAGGCTGGGGTTTCTCTCCTTATAATACCCGAGAAACATAACTAGCTTTACACATCACATAGAAGAGACTAAGAAAAAGGCCAAAAAATCCGTTTTTCTATCAGTAAAGATTTCCAAACACGAATTCAAATTCCAAAATAATTTTTCACAATGAAAAACGCTTTTTTGGTTTGTTACAGAGAAAACTCAAGTCAATGTTAAAAGTATTTTTCTCGTATTTTTCTATTGACTCATTCACCAGAAGAGCAAACAGGTCGCCTGCTGACACTTATTCTGAAGAAGAGGAAAATATTTTCGTATTTTTCTTTCTTATAATAATTCTTTTCACAAAAGGTTGAAAACTTATATTAGTAAACCCTTCTCTAGAGACCGAACACGAAGGTTTCCATAAAGACATTCACAAAAGCAAATGAATCCAGTTTGAATCAATTTTAATTGCAAAACAGATAGATCAACTTCTTGTACTCAGTGGGAGATTGAATCCATGTTTGTCTAACCAATAAGCGCCGCAGCTACTGACTGCACTCCAGCGGTGCTTGTAAATTGATGCACCTTAGGATACCCTCCGATAAGGTTCTATTAATCTTGAAGACGGACGGATTTAGGTTAGGTGATCTAGACCGCCTCTGAAGTAAGACATATTTTGTTACAAGAGTTGGATCTTATCACTGTGAGGAAAAGAAATGTATGCAAAAAAGTGTGAAAGATTGAAGGTCAATCCCAAGCACGGCGGTTATCCATTTGTACATCTGCATTAATGTTGTGTATGGACTAGTGGTTAGATAAGCCTGAAACCTTGCTCTACAGATCAAAGATTAAACATTTTTCAAGCCACTTCAGGCCCCTAATGGAACTAGTAGTCCCACATTAGGTGATAAATTCATCTCCCGCCTAAAAATATTCGCAAACATCCATGCCCGGGCGCGGGATTCAAACGCACAACTTGCTGACAGTGAGCGAGTATATTAATCGCTCTATCAACGAGGCCAGCGCCTGGTTTTGAGGATTATGGACATTAATGCATGGTCACATTTATGAGTAACCTTTGTTAAATATCAGTTTTCCCAAGCAATTGTTTCTTCTTCTTCTTCTTCTTCTTCTTCTTTGGTTATCGGGAGAGTTGACATAACGGCTTTGCATCTGGTGGTTCGGAAGCTCCAGTTCTAGCTTTAGTCTGTCTGTGCGTGCGTGACACGGCATTATACCAAACCCAACCTTTTACCATGAGGTGACGTTTGCTACGTCTACTTATTTAACTAAAGATGAATTTTAACAGAATACGTATCCTTAAGAATACCCGGAAATGAATCAAGCTGCATATTATTTCATACGACATCACCAGTCCTACTGTCATCTTTCAACTTATAGTGTAGCCATATAATATCATGTGACGCCACCTCGTGGTAGAATTATGAAGCAAATGATGGCAGCACTCCCTTCGTCTATTCTATCCCCCCTCCCTTCTTCGAAAGAAATACATATCCAGGTATGATACGATGCTGCCATTTTTCCTTTATATATATATATATATATATATATATACTGTATATATATATATATATATATATATATGCACAAGTAAATCAGTAGCAATATTAAAAGTATTATAAACAGCTGCATACTAGAAAAGGTTATGTGTACTATTATATGAAGTGTACCTCACGAGAATATGTTTCTTCATTTTAAGACAATAAGACAACTTAATTGACTTCTGAGAATCAACAGCGGAAAAGTTTTGATCATTTTAACGTATGTAAGTCTAATCGCAAGCGCCTGAGGCTTCGTTGTGTCGATTAGGTTGGAAGAATTAATAACGAAAGACGACAAAGCGCCTTCTTGCTTACACAAGGAAGATTATTGACGATTTTTGTCATTCAGCAGCATTCTTGTCGTGTCTCTAATGAAAGCACGCGGATGAACTCGCAATCAGTCGAAAACTGACAATCAATGGAAAACCAAAGAATGAAACAAGACCAAGAATAGCCAGTTTAGTGTTTTAAAAATTGTACGTGTGTGTGTTTGTGTGTGTGCGTGTAAGAGAGAAAGAGAGAGCAGACAGAATACAATAAAGAGAATGTGGATGTCAACTAGGCTGAGAAGTTCTATCTTCCTATTGAAAATGCATTAAGAAACATACACGTGTGATTTCCCTTTAAAACGGAAGTTATTAGTCGTTTTCAACTGGTTTTTCCCCTTGTAAAAAGTGTCTTAAATCTTACTCCTCATTTTCGTTTTAATAATTATAAAAAATATAAAAAATCCCCTGTCTCATTTTATTCCCAAATATACTGGTGCGAGAGTACGGCAGATAATCGCTACCATCTTGTGATCCTAAACCTAAATACTAATTTTGGTAAGGTCTAGGATGAAGAAAATATTTTAAACTGAATTTGAAATTAAACTATTTTTTTGTGATATGAAATATTAAATTATTCAATTAAAAATAATAAATTCGAAATACTTTAGAGCGAGGGATTCTGAGAAACAACAAAACAAGATTACATTTTGGTTATACGAAAGTTGGCAAGAAGGAGGAATTCTGAGATCATCACTTGACATAGTACTTCATAGGCTGCTTCAGTTTTGGAAGTATGAGTACTGCGAGACTTTTCAAATAACATACGCACACTGGATTAGAAACCTTTATGAAGATATACGTAAACGTCACTTACGCAATGTATGTGCAAAATATTTGGTCACATGCGTCACTACGTGCAAGTATTTCAGAATGCTGCTGGTCAGAAATCGCCAATAGTGTTGATCCTAATGGGAAAAACAAAGGATCTTTCAGAGTTCGGTAAAGGGCTTATTATGGGTGCCCTTTTGGATGGAGCCACGATTTTGAAAGCAGCAGAGCTGATTGGTTTCTCAAAAGGTGAAATATCCCGGGTTTTTAATCAGTAAAAACACAACTTCTTAGACAGTTACGCCTGTTGGACAAGGGATTACAGCATACCTGTGTGTAGTCCCATGTCCAAGAGGCGTCTAAGAAGGCTTGTAGACAAACAGAACTTCCTCTGTGAAACAAATGACCGAAACATTTAATGAAGTCGTCTCTTTCTGCCACGTTTCTGAATGGACTATGTGCAGGGTATTGAAGAAGATCGGGTATTGGCAGTCGCATGCTTATACAGAAACCACTAGTTTCTCTGAAGAACTGGAAAGTTCGCCTGCAATGTTGTCAAGAACACCGGGACTTGACACTAGAAGACTAGAAAAAAGGATGTGGCCTGACGAGTGACGGTGGACCTTGTTCCGTGCCGACGGTACGCAGCGTTTGGCAGAGCCCAATGACACAATGAACCCAGCTTGCATTGTAAACACAAATCAAAGTTCTGGAGGTAGTATCATGGTACGCAACGGGTGCCCTTATATTGCTGTAAGGTCGAGTGTCAGCAAAGGAATATCTGAACATTGTTGAGATCAAGTCCATCCTGCAATGTTAGCTTTTTATCTAGCTGGTGATGGTTGTTTCATGGACGACAATGCTGCTGTTCATCGCGGAAGAATTGTTCAGCAGCGGTTCAGCGAACATGACAGCGACTTCAACCATTTTCCCTGATCACCATAAAGCCCGGATTTGAACTCCATGTTAGAAATTGAAAGAAAAACAGATCCGGGAGCAAAGTCCTCTTTCGTCAAATCTGAGCCAGTTAAAGGACTATCTGGTGTACGCCAGGTATGCTGTAGACATAGATCAGATTCCAACACGTTGTGGATTATATGCCAAACCACATACTACGTGCTGTAATTTGGGCTAAAGGAGTTCAGCATGGCATTAAATAAAACTTTCTTATTCAGAGGCCAGTACGTGCATTTTGTTGGGATCGGATTTGAGGTGAGCGAGACAAGATCATTCATTATGAAGATGCGGCAGAGAAAACTAGTGAAAAGAGCCGAAGTTTGAGATACTTCCAATAATAGAAAGCAGGTTATGGACACCAAACAAGTTGCAGCGGAAGAAACCACCAAAGTGGAAATACAGAAAAAAAAAGACATGAAAGTGAAACATTAAAATAAAGAACTTGAGAGAAATAAAAGAACATACTTTGGTATCAGTATCCGTGGGGAGAAATACTTGACAAGTGATTCACGCTTATACAGACATGAGAAACAAAAATAGCAATAAATAAAGTGAAAAAAAAGAAGAAAATAAGCTTCTTTTGCGTTCTTACTTATGAAGTCTGAAATTATGCGTTAGCATTGGATAGTAGATCAAGAAAAAAAAAACTTGAACGAATTAGTTTATCTACACATCAGAAAAATCATTAACCGCGTATATCGAAAGGTGAAAACAAAACAAGGACTTTTGAAATGCAACCCTGAGGAAAAGCATTTCGCTTCTCACTTTTGTTGGGGATATTTCTTCCGAGGTGATAGGCATCTGCCACCTTCACTAAAGAATTTTCACATTCCTGTTCGAATTTCTCAACATTTCAAGCACGTTGTTATCCTCTTAATGCGAATGCACCTTTTTTTCCGGTGCTTTCGCTATCGTTCCGTAAAAATACTCGCAACTCCACAAAGCAATTAACCCCATTAACCTTCAGTCCTACAAGAATCTGCTCGTTCGACTTCAGTTGTACGACGACATTGCCGCCAATGGATATGCTGCAATTTCTAGCCGCTTCCTAATCGGATGATGCTGTTAAGTCTCCGTTCGCTGATCTCATTTCCTGTGGAAATCAGCACCGGCCTCATTTCCATACTGATTTCAGTTACTTTTTTCCTCCCGTTCGCTTCCTATTCTGAAGACAACAGAGCGTGTTTACCAGTTGCCGATAAGGCTGGAATATTCAACATTTCCAAGTATTGTCGATGTTTACTGTACTCGATCTACATCTTGTTCGAGTACGCGGTACGTTCTAAACTTTCGTCCTGTTCGGTTAGTTTAAGAAAAGAAAATGAACTGTTTGGTTATCCAATGCGGGAAAAGCGTTAAATTGAGTTCATTGGGATTACACCCCCAAACAACTAACACTGAGATCAGTGTATTTTTTTTAGTCAGTTTACCTTGTTTATTCTGAAAGAAAATTCCAAATTTTCCAGGAGAAAAACTTTGCCATCTCTGTACAGACAAGATCGATGCAGGTCTTTTCAAACAGAACAAAATATCGCGACTGCGTTGCAGCTACGTTGAAGACAAAACGCTATTTAAACTCTGAGATGTTTATCAGATTCGCTTACGAAAGATCTATAAAAGACTAATCTTGAATTTTAACAAATTCAACAGGAAAAATTTCCCGAAGTTCTATCTACTCCGCCAACGAAGTAGATGGAGCTTCTTTAGCACTTACTGACTTTCTGAAGCCAGGTGGGCAGCCAGTCGTCGTCCAAGCTTTCACTGAGTGTGAGCTCACACACTCTCATTGAATTGGGACTTTTCAGAAGGGTGAGAGAGAACAAGTACGACAGACATCTTACATATTCTCTGCAGCCTTAAACACTAACATTCGTGTTATTGTTTGCATAGCATGAGTTCTACGGTCAATTTTTAAAATTGATCGTTTAACTTTTGGCTGCGTACTGCTATGGATGCCAGCACCATTCCCAGTTCATTACACCTGCGCTTAATAAATATATCCTTTATAAAAATTAATATGTTTAACAAGTGTTAGTTAAAGTCATATACTTTCAATTATTTATTAATTATCTGACCACATTCTATTTGTGATTCAGTAAGAATCACAAACATTGAGTTTATTCACTGCAATAATAGGGACTATTAATATGTGATGTGAAGGCAACAAGGAATTCCATTTTAATCGAGTATTTTAGAGTGGAGTTTGTATTTGATCAGTTACTTTGATTCGATTGATTCCGCTTCATCAGCATAATAAAATCATCTTTAACAGTTGAAGCACGAATTGTATTTCATTTTTTTAAGAATTCGTGATTGTTCATCTCATTTCATATTTGAAGCGTTTGGCTTAAGTAAGACACCTAGAAAACTTAAAAGTTTTTTTTTATGTTTAACGATAAGTTAAATTCAGGACCTTACATTAAACTCCGATAATTTTATCTTTTTCTTTCTTTCTTCGTTTTTTTTCCCTTTAAATTGAAGGGTTGAGTTTTCAAATCTCCAATGTGATGTGTTACCATGGGGTCGCTAGAAGTGGGCAAGCGCAGTATTTCCCTTAGGCACTAAATTTAAAAAAAAAAAAAGGAACTGCAATTGACAAAAATGTAATTAAAAAAGATGGCTAATTATTTTTTGCCCCCCGGTCTCAGAGAGATTAGCAGCACTTAGAACTTGTCCTGGACATGCAAATCATATTCTTTTTAAGCTCCTTTCTGTTAATTGGAAATTTTAAGACTTTTTGCAGTTTGGTCTTCTTACTGATGACAATCATAATTCAATTATTTTTACCTCTTTGGGCATTTATTTTTTTATGAATATTGTATGAGCAAGTCTGAGTTTATTTCTTGCGGTTATGCGTTCAACAGGTTGTTTATGTAATAAACGCAGCAACCGTTTTTGTGACACTTTATTTTAAATTATTATTATTATCAGGAAGGACAGATGGAAAGAGAAACAATGAAATAGTTACACTATATTTTATTCCTAAAAAAATAGAAAAAATCTCCGACTCAGCGTGCACAGGAAATTCTGGGTTTTTGCGGTGTTAACGAGATGTTTTTTTTTCACAAAAAGAAAAGAAATATCAATATGGCAGACATTGGAATTATACAAAAGAAGAAAAACACTATTAGCAGCAACCCCTCTCGTATAAGGAGGTGGTAGGGTTTATCCTCCTAGAGTGTTTTTTTTTTTCGCATAAAATGCAACCAGTGAACACATGTGGTTTACAGATTCGCCTCATAGTCATGAGTCTAATCACGTGACATGTTTGAGAACAAAGTTTTGCAAAACGGATTGTGTTCATTCAACGCTAAGTGTTTGGATAGTCCATCAGATTTGGTTCATGGGAATATTGTTGATGATTCTTGTTCAAGATTCGACCCCCTGATCAGCGCGGAAACATTTGTTTGAATTAGGCAGCGCAAAATAATGAAAATGGATTTAGGATTGAAGCCTGGAGACATTAACGAGTTTCACTATAGGATCTTGGACGTAACGTACGTAAGGCTGCTCAAAAAAATTCTTACACCGCAGCATTTTTCCCGTGATTAATCAAGGGAAACTTCTTTCAGATACAGTACATGCAACTAATCTAATAATTTGGGCAATACTTCGACTGATCACATCCTTAGTCTGCACCTTTTGCAGGAAATGCTCCTCACTTGGCATCTTTGAACTTGTTTCCGAGGTGATTAGAATGACGCATGCGTTGTTGTTTCATTCACTATTGTTCTGGGCTCCTATGGCAGTAAAGAAGATTGGTGAAGCCTCCCAAGTCATATTACTGTGTTTGCCTTTATTGCTATGGTATTTCTTTGATAATAGTCCATGGGCAGTTCCTTTCAAAAAAACACGAAACAAAAATAATGAAATGACATAGCAAAGAATAAATGAAATATACGAAAATGGACGCGTCTATGTATGACTTCTGTTCAGAAATCATCGGAATAATATTCGCGAAAACAAATAAATAAATGAAATAAAAGGTTTCAGAATTCTCTCGTCTGCAGGTACATCCTACATCCTTTTTCATTCGTTTCTGTTGGCTCAGTCGATATCGGCAATGCCTTTTACTCGGAAAGACCTGGATTGAAATCTCGCTTAGTTTTATTGTTTGAAATTATACCGTAAGGCTGTGAGATCAGTGTGTAAGCTGTAAGTTATGTGTGTCGTTCTGGCCGGATTACCTTTTTATTTTTGAAAGAACTGATTTTTCCGGAGGAAAACCTTTACCACTGCCGTATGAAATTAGCACACTCACCTTAAGGTGAAAAAAAAAACCTCATAAAATTTCGCATTCATAGACCGAATTCGAACCTGTGTTATCTTCTACGAAGCATTTAAATCTGTCTCAGCATCCCCAAGTCTGTTTCCTCTCCTCACAAAGGGCATCTTTGAAACCGACTGAGAAATCAGTTTAGGTCGCAAAGAACCTTTAAGAAGGTGGAAGAGTTTTCCATCCCATCCCGTCCCAGAAACTTGCATTATTCATATCCCACAAGCATATCAGCATATCAGTCGGAGATGCACACTGAATAATACAATGGCTACACAGCCTTAGTTGCTTCAGAAGCAATTAAAAAAATTCTATTATTATTCAATCTATTGAATTCATTCCATAAACATGCAATCTATTGGTGCTGGAAGAGTTACTTTGAAGCCCGGGTGAATGTCGCAGCATTTTGCCTTCGACATGGAAGACTTGAGTTAGCCGATCTCAGACAGAGCTGTAGAGTATATAACTCAAGTTTTTATTCCCGATAAAACAGAAAATATGAAGGAGAAGATACACGTAACCCTCATAACACACTGTCCATACAGAATTAATTACTTTTTAGTTCCAGTCAGTTCAAATAATCGAAGTTATCCTCTCTCCAGCACAGCTACTACGCTTAGGAGTGTACCGCTAGTGATGCGATCCTCAGAGGAGGAGCATCGAACTCATTTTCATTGATAATAGTATATTTGAGAATTTTCCTACGTCAATCATTGTTTCGTGTCAAGTGATAGTCATCAGCAACCCCATCAAAGTCATTTATTGATAACACTTAACGAATGCATTACTTCTTCTTCTGTTTGAATGTAACGGTTGTATTCTAACTTCATAACCATCTTCTTCTTCCATTCTTCAATCTTCTTCCATTAACATTTAAATCCGACCCAGCATCCCAAAATCTGTTTCTTTCCCCTTTCAAACTTTCTTGAAATTAGAAGCTGTTTCGGCAGACTGATTAAATATCCCTTCTCTCTGTTATGATCTCATTTCACTTTCTTTCACACAGACATTCATATTCTACTCTTCATCTCCTCTTTAGATTATTTGAAATGGGATCTGCTATTTGTGTTCTAAACTTGATGAAATTCAAGAATAAGTGGGTCAAAATCTACACTCAGTTCAACTTCAAACTCATCCCACATGCTTTCTGTTTCATTCATTCGTGATAGTTCTCCCCAATGGAGCGTCTTCCATTTCGTAAATAATTTTCTCTTGTCTTTGTGTACCCACTGTACTAATGTACTATCTTTTGTCAACCATTCTTAGCTGAGAACGCAGTTTCATTGAGGAAAACCTTAAACTATTTTTAAGAAGTAAACAAAGTCTTGTTATTTTGAAAGGAACAAACGAATCCTAGCTTACCCTACTATTAATGCAATACAGCCAGTATTGCATTAATAGTAGGGTTATCTTTTAGAGTCCGAATGGTTTTAATAGCTTTTGATGGTGCTGTTGTATTCCATCACTGAAGGCAAAAAGAACAAAATCCTGTGTGTATAAAAGCCACGTTTTTATTTTAAAGGAAAACCTTATCTTTTAAACCACTACTTGAGAGTGCTTGTTTATCACTAAACCAGTTTCGAAACCGCTCCCGCCCCCCTTTTGAAGACTCTCGAATAACTCCTGGTTTCTTTGAATTAGATAGTTTTTAAGGGAACTGTGATACTCATAAAGTAACAGAGTTAATTCGCTTGCTAATGTTGTTATCATGTCTAATTATATTATTTACTACAAAGTCGGTCTCCCTGTTAGTCTGCAAGCTAATTACTGGAAATTCGTTCCCTTATTTTTATGGCAATAACGATATCCAGCAACTTCTTTGCATGTTATAAGCTCGACCAAAGCTACTGTGCAATGTATGTCAGATTTGCAGCGATGTAGAAAAATGGCGTGGAGTGCTATTGAAATTTCATTTTTAGCGCTGCCTTTATTGTATGTTATGCTATGTTTTTATACATTAATTAACATAATTCAATAATTAACAGATTCACTCCTGTGAGCTAGTCAGATGCAATTAAGAATGCACATGAAATCCTACTGCTAGAAAGAATTCTACTGTTAGATAGAACAACGTTAATTGTCTTTCCATTAATTGTTGATCAACACACTCTCTGTTTGCACTTCCTGAACAATATTCAGGATGCACAAAGAGAATAGCCAATAGCGAACTTCTCCTGAATATCGTATCGATGAAGAATGTGATGTGACTATAAAGTACTAAGAATGATATTATTGAGAGATGCATGCAGTAAGTTTGTGTTGCGTATCGCTTTATTTATTTATACATTTTAGAGTGTGATGACACACTATGAGGCAGTGTGTCATCATACAACTATAGCGATCTTATACTGATGCTATTACGAGACCAAAACAAAGATATAGAAATTCTCAATTTTACCAATTCAATATCTATAGAAACTTTTAAACAACAATCCATTCTTATTGTAACGATAGTTGGTGTAATTATAATATTGATAGTGTAGGCCTATCCTTTTGAAGGAGAGACCATCCACACTCGCATCAAAGCTTTATTTGTGTTTTGGAGCAAACTAAAACAACCAGAAATCAGGTGTGTCATCATGATGAAAAGTTCACTGGAATTCATGCATAGCAGCTGTGTTTGTGTGTGTGTGTTGCTCGGATCTTCCGGGAACTTATCAGCATCCTTGTACCGCTGGAATTTTAGATCTCTTTCTCTGTTAGAAAGATCCACATTACTGGAAATCTATGACAGGAAATTTGATTTTTTTTTCTATGCATAAAACAAAATTATTTTCTGTCAAGCAATTTGAAACGGTTGTCGTATCTCTTTTATGGGCTGAAAATGGGAAATTGGTTCGCTGAATAGTGTTGGGTCTGGTTTTAAGTCGAGCGAAGTGTGGAATTTATTGAATGATTTTGGCTTTCTCTTCTTTTTTGTATACTGAGACACTCGTGTTATTCAGATCTATATTTTTTTATTGGAATGCATCTTTTGGGATGAGTCGAGTTGTGTCAGTTTTCAACTTAATCTGACACTTTTCAGGGTAAAAAAATGAGCAATCCCCTTTCAAAATTCTATATTTCAATAACTCAGCTACGCGTGCATGGAATTTAATAAAATTCCATCCACATTCGCATCAAAACTTTATTTTTGTTTTGGAGCAAACTAAAGCAACCAAAAAGTCAGATTTTTTTTTTCATAATGAAAAATTGTGCGTTTTTCTGATAACATCCTGCCACTTTCGTTATGAAACTGCTTAATTCACCTTCGATTGAAAAGTATTATAAATGTTTCTCTTGTCCTAGTTCAAACCCAGATCTTTCTAGTGTAAGTGCATCGTCGCCTACTAAACCAAGAAACGAGTCCACTGCCCTGGAGCTTCTATTGAGATCTGGCAAATACAATGGATATAGAAGCAACGCTTCAAATGGCATATTACATCGTCTGATTAGAATTGTTGCGCCCTCTGGTGTCTTCGATTTATCCTGACGTTTAATTGCAAAAGTGTTATTTGTGATCTCACGTGCATTGCTATGAAAACTTTTATCTTTCACACCAGATGGCGTAACTAGATGAACTCTTTGATCGAATCTTCGCCTGAAGTGTCTTCAGATGCATTCGAAACCTCCTTAAGGCTTCTGGAAAGAGGTCTTTAGAAGCACTTCGTGTGCGATGTCAGCCAGTGGGACGGATTAATTAGGAAATTGTTTCATTTCTTGTAGCGGTCTCCAATTTAGCCAACGGGGTTGAGCTCGGCACTTGTCGGGAGCCACTGTGGCGAAAACCTCTCCAACAAACGCAACACCATTTTTCTCCGGTCGCACCAACCGTGAACAGCGAAGTCTCGCGCTTGACCGGGCACTGCTACGTTGTCCTTGTCGCTGACGCGTTGCCTCTCCGTTACAGAAAACGAACGATTGTGTTCGGTTCGCTCGCAGTGCCCTCTAGGCACCTTTGTCAGCACGTGCACCGTCCACCCACCTTTGCGTCGTGCGGGGGGGTGGGGATAGGAAGAAGACACAATACTTTCTCCTCTACTAGGGAATGCGAAAAAAAAAAGTTGCCAAATCCCCAAGAGGAGAATACCTGCCCCTCTCTCTCTCTCTCCTAGGAAAGGGATCAATACCCACCCCCTCTTTCCCAGCATTCCCACCCATTCTATTCTTCTGTACCTCAAATACCACCTTCTAACAAATAAACATGTTGTACGGTGACACGACACGTGGCGCCATCTAGGATACTTTTAACATCTGTCGATCACATCTGGACAAATATCCTCCGGTAGCGTGTATGACTCCGAGTTTTTTTTTTTTTTTTTCTAAGAACGCCCGACACTTCATATATTTCGCAGATGTCATCCTGCTGACATTTATCACCGCATCCCTTAGTATACAATTTTTTTATCTTTGACACCTCAGTCTGGACTGAATCCAAAGAAGAAAGAGAATCGGTTGAGTGGAGAGTGAAGCTTTTTAACTGAAAAACAGAAAGAGAAAACGGTTTCTACAAGAAACACAGAATAAGACATAGAAGAAATGGAAGAACATCTTATTTGATAGAAGAACCGAAATACAATCCCATTTAATAGAACAGAAAAAGAACCTTGTTGAACAGAAGGGATTGGTTCTCTTTCAGCAATCTTTTGTTTGACAGATGAAAGAGAATTTAATACGAAAAGAAGCAAAAAGCGAATCTCAGGTAATTGAAGAAGGAAAAAATGTGTTTTGTTTAATAGTGGAGCAGCAAACGAAATCTTAATGGTTTACTGTTCTTTACTTTAGCAGAAAAGAAAATCGGTTTTAATCGACGAACAACAAGAAGAGTATTTAACGGAAAAACACTACATAAGCACTATTGAATAAAGGAAAGAACGATAAACAGAAAAGTGCAAATCCTATTTAACAGAGGAACAGAATAAGGCTCTTTCGAAAAAGCAGAAAATGAAGTTACTTTAAAATAAGAAACAGAACCAAGAAGTAGAGGAAGACGGTGGAGAATATTGCTGGTGGTACTACAAGCTTAATAGTGAAGAAGAAGAAAGAGAAAAAAGCCTATTTTAAAATAGCACAATAGACCACGCATTTAGAACAACACGAATAAAATTGAATTGTCCATAAAGTGTACTGATCCATAACTAAACCACTCCCCTCATTTCTAATACGAAAGAAGATAATAAAATTTTACAATTTAGGACCAACTTTCTATTTAACGTCAAGTTTCATATTTGGACATTCAGGATGTTCGTATTAAGTAAACAGAATCTACGCAAGCGAAAAAAAGTTAAAAAATAAGTAAAGATGTAGCCAGACTAGTTTAGATGCTGCAAGAGACTTTGGAGATATTGCTTCCTTTCTTTGACAGACATCTTAACAGAAGAGAAGAAAAAGAAACTTGTAAAGCAAGATAATGAAAACATATGTGTAACAGAAAAGCAAAAAGACAATTGTATTTGTTGTTTGAATCTTCGCGATAACTCCGTAAAGAATTTTGATTTCCTTTTTTTCTTTGTATTAACATTATACACTACTTATAGAACCTTAAAATATGACGCATATCAAATTAATGGCATATTAGTGTCTAATGAAAATAGACCCTTAACGTTGCTAAGTCATAGCTATGAAATCTTCACATGCATTACAGACGATATACATGCAGAATGAGACGATAGGAGAAGATCAAGCAGTATTCCGACCTGGAAGGTCTACTTTAGAGCATATGTTTACAGTTAATAGTTGGCTGAAAAGTACTGAGCATACAATTTACCTACGGACTGCAGTTTTATTGAGTTCAAACAAGCATTTGATTCCATCGACAGGAACAAAATGATAAACATCTTAAAATCTGTAACGTTAGATTCAGAACTACAAACCTTTATTACAAATTATTATAAAGACACCAAAGCAACTGTCAACTTTAATAAAAATAAAAACAGACAAATATTCAAAGTAGAAAAAGGAGTCATTCGGGGTTACCCACTGTCACCAAATTTATTTATTATCTATCTCGAAGAAATATGCAAATTCATAGCTGAAGAACCCGGTTTATTAATAAATGGCACGAAACTCAATCATTAAATATGCAGACGAGATTATTATTCTTGCAGAATCTAAAGAACAACTGGAAAAAACAATAAACATTTTAAATGAAGAATGCAAAACTTTTGGAATGAAAATGAAAAATTTTGGAATGAACAAGTAAAGCAATGTACATATCTTGGCAGTTCTCATTACTCACCTCGACAACTCAGAAACAGTAAAATATAGACTTAACAATGGATAGTCTAATATGAATAAATTAAACAAAATATGGAAAAATAACATCATTTCAAAAAGTCTCAAACTAAAACTCTAAAGAACCAATATTATACCTACAGCAACGAATGGAGCCGAAACTTCGACACTCAATCAGAAAGAGAGAAATACAGAAAATCAGAGCATTGAAAATGAAATGCTTAAGCAAGATACTCATCGGTGAGAACACGAAACAAATGAGCAAGTCAAACAGGAATTAAATTACAGAGAAGATATCATAGTTATAATTCTTATAGCAATTAAGATGGTTTGGACACCTCCAGAGAAAGTCCTTTCAAAGATTACCAAATACAGTCTTGGATGGAATCATTGGAGGAACAGGGTCAAGAGGTAGACCAAAAAGTACTTGGCTACAGTCTTTGAAGGACAGGTCACACTTATCGAGCTTCAGAGAGATGATAGAAATGGCCAGAGATAGAACCAGATGGATGGAAAAGATTTGCACACTAGGAACTCAATCCATCTCCTGACGCATGAGAAAGAAGATGAAGAATGTTTAATTATATATTAATTAATTAGTTTTAGCTACTTGTGCAAGTCATGTTTCCCTTATAGGTAATGGTGCTCCCTAACGACAAGCCAGAGAAATAACATGGGTAAGTAGTGTATTATCAGTAAACCTTTGCAGAAACGTATCGCAAATCAATACTATGCCTGGAATGGCCTCGCAAAAAGTAATTTGTTGATATTGTTTTTGACGAGCTGAAGGTTGAAGTACTTGGTGAGAATACTCTGAGGAAAAGGATGTTCCAGAGAAGAGGTAGATAAAATGAATGGGAGTAGCAGGTTCGTTAACTTAGCAGTTTGACCGTAGAAGGATGCTAGCAACTGTTACTCGTTTTGTTGTTGTTGCTATAAATTTTAAAGAAATGAAGGCAATGGAAATATCTGTAGACGAGATAGTGAAGAAACTGTTTGCGTGACAGTGGCTGAAGAGAATCTGTGTATGTAAGAGAGAGATAGACAGAGAGAGAGAGGAAGTGGGATCGTCAATTTGTGGAACTTTCCTCCTCTGGACAGCATCGATAAAATTTAACAGGTCAAAGGTTGGACGGGGTTGGGATTTGTACAGAGTTAACAGCTGGACATATAATGAGTAATGCCTTGAGAGAAAAAGGACCAGGTATGTTTTCCGAAGCAGAGGATGCTGTAGAAATGATATGTTTATGCTTCTAGAAGTGTGTTAGTCTCGGAAGAGAACGATCTTCACTGTTAAGCTGGGCATTATCAAATGTAATAGAAGAACTAGGGGCTTTTTTGGAAGAAAAAAAACGAAATTGTCTTTTGTATCAGTAAAGGTGACAAGTTGTTTTAACGCATCGAAGAGTGACAAGATCATATCATCGATTCGGGTGCTGATGGCAGATTACAAATAATGTAAGACACCTTAAAATGGGAATTTATTGAGAAACCCTTGATTCAAACGCTCTATCAAATACCCTACGAATATCGAATACAACGATACTGATTTCTTCAACCTCTTCCCTGGCACGTATCCAAAGATGGGTTTGTTTCTGTGCTGTGGAATGGATGCTAGTTGAATATAATACAGAGGTAATAAAGATCCCGTGTTAGTTTTCAGGAGCACATCTCTTGAGCACAACTGACCAGATACCATCACGACCAGAAGCCTCTTCTGTATCTAATTTATTCAAGATTCTTCTTAATCTTTTGCCTTTATTCAGAAAGGTCACATGAGCCACGTAATGCTATGTAAGGTAAAGTAAGGAATTTGGATTGCCGGAAATCAAGCTTCAAGAATAAGAAGTCCAAGAGGTCGAATTTGTTTTTAGAACTGGAGAAGCGGTAAAGATAGTTGATTAAGAGCACATAATGAGGAAAGGAAATCTTAAGCCTCAGAAGATCGAAAAGAGGAGACACAAGATTGGGCATCCTCTAACAAGGAATAGCTAAATGGGGTTCCTTTTTAATTTAACCGTAATGGTACTATATCTATTTGGGTTTAATATCATGTTGCTGTTTCAGATATGAAAAGAACAGGAACGGAGAAACATATAGTGGTTGCAGATGAACTCTTAGACACATTGGCCATAGAGAACTTTCAGATGTCTATGCTATGCCTTGACAGTACCTACCTCTCCAGACACAGTGCGGTAATGTGGATGGCAGCAGGATTATGCGCTAGCTCATCGGGAAGCCTTCTAAACGCGTTTCTATAAGGTTCGTTCCGTACACTATCTGGCTGTCACTTTGCGGAACACTGCCGAGATCTCCACAGCACGTTTGACATGCTCTAAAAGGGTGTCGCTCGCATCGCATCTTAGAAGATGGAGGCAATAGAAGCTGGAACCTCTACCTCTGTGGGAAACCAAAGTTGACCACTTCAGGCCTCTAATAAGTAGAGTGGTGACGGTGTTTCGCCAGTTAATGAAGGTAATCTGTCTGCTAGTAAGTCTAGTCGGCATTTCCTTCAACTGGGAGGGTATCCTTTGACAGCGATATATAAAAGGAAACATAAGTGATTTGGCAACAGGTTGTTAACAAAATATCATAACCAATATTACCTATTATTTATGATGGTGTTATTTACTTCCTTTTTTTGATGAACTAATAATTGCAGAATCGCGTATTGTCTTACCGAATTCTTTCTACACAGAATCACAGTAATAAACTGATCCTATAACGAACAAAACAGACTTGACAATGAGATAATAATGAAGCAGTGTCAATTGCTGTTACTAAATAGACTTATTAGCAAAAAATGTTATTCTATACTAAAGCAAGTGATGTGAAGTCATTAGTCTCTACATACGAGTTGTCCAGTCCTGAAATTACTTCACGTGCAAACTTTGTTTGCTTTCACTTGGATAAAAGATGAAACCAATAATATATTTTTTGGCATCTTTAATTTATAGTATAATCAAGTGAAAAAACTTCCAACATCTCTCTCTAATCCAGAGTATTTTAGTAATAAGGGGTGATACCTTTTAGCTACTAGTATACAAAAATATGATTTCTGGATTATTTCCACCTTGGTATCACTTTTGGGTCTGCTCCCACTGATGTGCTTTTGTGCTCAACGGGTTGCTAACCCCACGACTGCTCAGTGGTGGGGTGAGCCTGCCATTGGGCAGAGCTACCTCTGACGGTTCTTGTCAGGACAGGGTGAGCCTGTCACTGAGTGGAACTACCACTGAGTTAAATGATCCTTTGGGCCACTCACTGTTGGGTGATCTGAGGGATCGCACGAGATTTTGGAGAGGTATCCTTGCACTTAAACATACTCAATATACTCAATAAAGGTCGAAATCGGTTTGGGTAGTGACCTTCCCATAATGCATAGCATTATACATGTCAGTAAGGATATGAGCTTTGCATTATGGGATACTAAGGAGTGATATGACGTCATTAAACTGTATATACGACGAGTTGCCCTAGTCCTGAAAATACTCAAGCACAAACTTTGCTTACACTTGGATAAAGGATTAAACCGAGTACATATTTAATTTCTTGGTATCTTTAATTTATGAATGTTATTCTAGTTGTTCAGAACACTAGTTGAAAATATTTAGCCTGAAAAAATATATATATATATACAGTGACATAAATGTTTTTCAACCAGCATTTTGAATAAGTGGAATAACATTCTGTTGCAATAGTGCAGCCTATTAAGTAAATGGAATGGCATCGCATCGTATTATCTGATTGTTACAAGGTAATATGACGCAGTACTTATTGCATAGCACTAGTGTTCGTTGCATGCCTTCCCATAGAGTACGCTCAACACCAAATTACCACAGATGCAACACACACTTTCGTATAATCTTTGGTTCTCGCAATTACGGTTTTAAACTTTCGTCAAACTGCTTCGATAACTTGCAATAAAAATCTCAAATATGAATACGATCAGTCCCGTCCGGCCAAAACGGTGCTTTTAAATGCTTACAGACAAATAGAAAACGCACACCTAATAACATAGCAAACATTAAACCGCGTACATTAAATAAATTCATTTGAAGTCGAATCCAGGGTGATTATTTAAATAAAGTTTAAACCCAGATCAGAGCACAAGGAAGAAAAGTCGGTTCGAGCGAACCCATTAAAATTCATGTAGATGGAGGATGAGAAATTCCCGATTTAGCGCAAAAGAGGGTAATGAGTTGGGTTGTGCTAATTTAACGGCGAAGAATCCCACAAGAAACGAGCAACACAAAATTCATTTGGACACGACTGCAATCGAGTTGTTTGTTTCTGAAATGTCATTACATTATAAAATATTTAAATGCACGGGAGGTTTGTTTTGAAGCTTGGCAGTCACGTGACGCAGACTCCGATGGTGATTTATAAACATTAGTTTGTGCGCATAATTCGGTGATAGGGGAGATAATACGGCTTGCTTTGAAACACCATTTATCAATTGAAATTATGGAGGCAACGTATTATTGTTCATGAGCATGTCATTACTGGCGATCAATAGACCTGAAATTATATCCAGGAAATGTCACTTAACTAAGGAAAGCTTCGTGTGCTACTCAGATTTTCATTACCCCGCGTGGATCAGAGAACAAATTGCACGAATTTGGGCTTTCGGATTGATGCAGTGCTCCAACTTGCCATTACAGTCATTGCTACGACGTAAGAGATTTTGCTAACATCACTTGCCACACTTTCGCATCATGCATAATTCACCTGGCATACTTAGGATGCCTTCGCGGTTCGTCTCTATGGTTACGATAGAGCGCATTGTCTTATTTGCACAGACTACTCCCCTGTTGACATTGCATTGCAATAGGTGATATATAAATGTGTATACAGATGAACAAACACACCGATATATATATATATATATATATATATATATGTGTGTATACAAAGAGAGAGAGAGAGAGACAGAATGGATAGAGGAGGAGATAGAGAGGGAAGAGGAAAATGCTTTGGTCGGCTGAAGACGATCACGAAGTAGGTGGCCACCATCCTCATTCAGGATCATCAAAATATTTCATTTGAATCGAACTCAGTGAATTATTCAGCTTTACATTTCTTCAAGTGTCTTTATTCTGACCTCTTATCTTTACAAAACTCGGTCACACTTTAAGCCGATCAGTGAAAGGCTCTTACTGATATCTTCGAAATTCACTACAATATTTAGCGAAACCAAATTTCACTTCGTATTTCGAGAACATTATTCAGATCAGAAAAGTTCCATTTCAATTGCGAGCGGATCCTGACCTTACGATTCTATTTGGCAAGTTTGATCTTACGTACCAACTTTAATGCAAATTTATACATGTACTAAGAAATTACCACTAATATCACTTGTAATATAATCAATTTAGTTTGATACTTTATCCAAGTGTGAGCAAACAAAATTTGCGCCTGAAAGTATCTTCAGGACTGGGGTAAGGCAGTACAACACCGGGTAACTCGTAGCAAAGGTGGACCAAGCTAACTTCACTCCTACCCCAGTATCTCCCATAATGCAAAACACATCTCCTTGCTGATATGTATAATGTTATGCATTAAGGGATTGGCCACTACCCAGACTAGTTTTGACCTTTATTGAGGTCTCTTCAGTGGGAGCCAGACCCAGAGGTGGAGATACCAAGCAGAAGCAATAGCGCGGTCATCCTTACCTATAGGAGTTGCCAAAAAGTGTGCCACCTTTTTTATTAAATTACTCTGGATGTAGAGAAAGATGTTGAAAGTTTATTTTTCACTTGGTTAGACTATAATAAATTTAGTTTAATCCTTTATCCTTTCTCTACATCCAGAGTAATTTAATAAAAAAGGTGGCACACTTTTTGGCAACTCCTATAGGTAAGGATGACCGCGCTATTGCTTCTGCCTGGAATCTCCACCTCTAGGCCTGGCTCCCACTGAGGAGACCTCAATAAAGGTCGAAACTAGTCTGGGTAATGGCCCTTCCCTTAATGCATAACATTATACATATCCGCAAAGAGATGTATTTTGCATTATGGGAGATACTTTTATACGAGTGATGGTAACTTGCTCCACCTTTGCCACGAGTTACCGGTGTTGTACTACCTTACCCCAGTCCTGAAGATATTTTCAGGCGCAAACTTTGTTTGCTCACACTTGGATAAAGGATTAAACTAAATTTATTATAGTCTAGCCAAGTGAAAAATAAACTTTCAATCTAAATATATGAAGAGCTAAAGGCTTCAATTCGGCGACGCAAATTATTTAAATTAAGGGATATTATATCCCATAATGTTTCATAGCCGAATAAGAAACTCAAAGAGTTTCATGCCGAATATAGGAACTATATAAATATAAATAAAGTTCGACGAGTCCAAGCGTAAGCAAATACCTGGATGGTGGCAACTCATAGTAACCCTTTTGGTAGTGCAACACTGAGGCAACTCATAATAAGGGTGGAGCAAGCTACGATCACTGTTCTTGGTATTTACCCATAATGTGAAATCCAGCTCCTAGGAGTTGTATTACTGTTCTACATTATGAGAGAAGGTCACTACCTAGACCGGTTTCAACCTTTATGTATAGGTGAAGCGGGTTCTAAAAATAAGACGATCCCGAAAGATCGTCCAACTCAGCGTTGTTCCACTCAGTGACAGGCTCACCCTATCACCGAGAAGAACTTCTCAGCATTGGCTCTACCCAGTGGCAGGCTCACCCCCACCACCAAGCAGAGCCATAATCTCAGCAGTGGCCCCACTCAGAGACAGGCAAAAACACCTACCTCTAAGCAGAGCCTCTCAAAGCCAGATCCGCCCCGCACTGGTTTCCACCCTCATTGGGGTCTGATCAGTGAGTAGGTAGATCTAGTTAATGCCAAGTTTGTAGCAAACAGAACTTACATACCCTACTATAAGAATTGACAAGAAGGTGTCCTAATAAATTACTAAATATATGAAGAGTCAAAGGCTTCAATTCTGCGACGAAAATTATTTAAATTAAGGGATACATCCCATACTGTTTCATATCCGAATAAGAAACTCAAAGCGTTTCATGCCGAATATAGAAACTATATAAAGTTCGGCGAGTACAAGCGTAAGCAAATACATGGATAGTGCAACACCAGGGCAACTCATAGTAACCCTTTTGGTAGTGCAACACTAAGGCAACTCATAGTAAGGGTGGAGCAAGATCCAATCACTGTATTTACCCATAATGTGAAAGATCGCTACAAACTTGGCATTACCTAGGTCTACATATTCACTGATGAGACTTCAATAAAGGTTGAAACCGGTCTGGGTATTGACCTTCTCTCATAATGTAGAACAGTAATACAACTCCTTGGAGCTGGGTAAATACCAAGAACAGTGATCGGAGCTTGTACCACCCTTATTATGAGTTGCCTCAGTGTTGCACTACCAAAAGGGTTACTATGAGTTGCCCTGGTGTTGCACTATCCAGGTATTTGCTTACGCTTGGACTCGCCGAACTTTATATAGTTTCTATATTCGGCATGAAACTCTTTGAGTTTCTTATTCGGCCATGAAACAATATGGGAAGTAATATCCCTTAATTTAAATAATTTGCGTCGCCGAATTGAAGCCTTTGGCTCTTCATACATTTAGTAATTTATTAGGACACCTTCTTGGCAATTCTTATAGTTGGGCATGTAAGTTCTGTTCGCTACAAACTTTGCATTACGGTTTCGGATGAATCAATCGACCGTGAGATGCGGTGATTGATTCATTCAATCCAATACCCTTGGAGGGTAATGGATGGCAATGCTGTAGCCAATGAAGTTCTAACTGAGGCTCGGCTATTGCTGTTACCCTTCTGTCATGATCCGAGCTTTAATAGCTCAATAACACCTTATCTCTACACTGTCCTCTACAGATAACGGGGAAGAAGAAAAGCATTCTTGCTTCGCCCCTTTAAGCCAGTCCTTATAAGGACTTTGCATTACCTAGGTTTACCTACTGAAAGCAATGTTTTCGGTGCGGATCACTCGAACACCTAGGCGCAGACTGCCCCAAGAACAAATGCAGGAACTAGCTCAGTGTGAGGCACCTTGCCTGAAATGTGGAGATACAACTCACAAGGTAGACGTTTGTCCCAACAGGACACAGGAGTTTAGAACGAATAGGAGGCGCTATATCACCATCCCCAGCAACTACTCCAGTAAATAAACCTGAATCCACAAAACAGGACGACATTCCAGCTATAGGCAAAACAGCAGAGGAGCCGAAAATAACTGAGCCAGAAGACTCTCCAGTCATCCAACCCCCAGCTATCATGACAGTAACAACAGGAAATCAAGCCACCACCCACGAAAAACTTAGAATGGAAAATAAAGAAAAAAAAGAAACGTAACGCAAGGAAAACTCACATCGAGACGGAAGAGACCACCAATGAAAACACAGAAGCAGAAGAAATGGAAGCCAGTAATAACAAAGCAAAAAGACCTATCACCCCAGAAGAAGTAGAAACAAAGAGAACAAAACCAGACAATAGAAGCCCAGCAGAAGCATCAGATTCTGCTGGGCTTCTATTGTCATATCAGACTAGTTTGACGGTTGCAGAGAAAATGGTTCCGTACTTTTAAAGGACTCATCGCAACTGCTGAAAAACTATTCATAAAAATGGCTACAGAAGGGGAATCGACTTTCTTATTTTATGAAAGGAGCACAAGATTTCAATGGGAATAACTCTACATCAGAGACATAACCAAGGTCGCGCCTCCCTAACTAAACGGTCATCTGGACCTAAACGAGGAGGAGAAAAGACAGTTTTGCAACAGGTTGAAGGGGCTGACACGATCAGATATCGAAAAGAAATATCCATGGATCATGAGCGAATTTTCCAAAAGATCATGAGGGATTTTTCCAAAAGAATTACCGGGTCAAACAATTCATTTGTCCCAACAGGTTTATGATTAACCCACATAGGAGGTGTAGACCCGAGAACCCGAGCTGCGAAGGCTTACATCGAGGCGGAGCAGCCACCTGTGGGCTGCATCACTCGGGCCGGGCTCTCCCCCAAATTTGCAATCCACTTGGTTTTTCCTCTTAAAAGTCGTACTAGCTCTTTACAGAAATACTTCTGAATTCTGAAGTAATTCTTAAAAAGAGCTGGTCTATTTTTTTGTCTATTCAAAGTTATTCCAGTTTTTCCCTCAGATCCACTTCGGAATTGAATTTTTTGTTTTTTAGTTCAATTTATTTTGTTTTCTCTTTTATCTGTTTTTGTTTTTTTTCGTCTGTCAGACATCTTAAAAGATGGTTGACAGTCGAAAGCTGAGAGAACGGATGTAGGGAGATAATGTCGGTAGGTCTGTTTGGCCACAAACCTCTTAATAGGTTATATAGCCAAACAGGTCGACTGAGGCCTCTTTATTACCTACTGCTATCCTACTCTACCTTTTTTCTCTTCCCCTCTCACTACCTGCTAACCCTCAGCACAACTTTTAGACTCCATAGGCCGGTGATGAAAGATATGAACTCCCATTCTTACTCACTGATGAGACCTTAATAAAGGTTGAAACCGGTCTGGGTAGTGACCTCTCATAATGTAGAACAGTAATACAGCTCCTAGGATCTGGGTTTCACATTATGGGTAAATACCAAGAACAGTGATCGGAGCTTTCTCCACCCTTACTATGAGTTGCCCCGCAAAGCACACAAACCATCCAAAGAACACACACACACACACACGCAGAATTAACAGGCACAATACACTTTTAGGCCTATATCCTAGGAGGTTGCCTCGATTGGTTGGAACTCAGATCAATCACAACTGATTAGTACTAAAAGTGAGTGCTAAATTAACGTCTGCTACTGCCTTTGGGAATGACCAGTCTTGTAATGCACGAGTAGGAACAATGTTCCAAAAAAGGGATCCAACGGTTGCCTTATACGTGTGTATTACATGCGGTGGATCTCAGTCGCAATAATCCTGATTCACTTCGTCCCAAGGATGTGCTATTTCTTTTGCGATCTATCACTGAACAATCTAATGAAGCTAGGCAAAGATACCGCGTATTTTTGGAACCATCTCCGAATTATCTGTGGTTTGAGAAACGATACATTTCCCTTCCCGTCACGTGTCTGTATCATACAGACTTTGTCCCATTCCACTGGTATTAATGAAGCAAATATATACTTCTCGCATACTGCAGTAATACCATTTGGCCCACTGGGTCGATTCATTCATGTCGATGGTCGGCTTGGAATAACTAGAACGTGATCACTTCACACTACCTTTTTTTGTAAATTCTCAATGTACCTGCAACTGCTATATTTAGATGATAGGAGTTGAAATTAGGATTATTGGGAATCGAATTCCCTCAGCTGTCGTATAAATCCAGTGCACTGTGCTTCCCAATACATATTCCATTGCGATCCATCTGCCATTTGACTGATTGTAACACATTTAGATCGCACAAGCTTTGGTCAGACTTTCAAATCAACAGGCAGCTTTTGTAGGAAGGACTGATATTGGGTGGACATTTCCGGAGTTGTTGAACCGTTCTCGTTACAACACACTCGCCCACCCACACAATCCTTCCGTATTTGACTACATGTTTTTCTACAACCTGATGGATACGCAACGCCATATCTGAAGCAATATGATTCCAAATTGGATGAGAAGGGTGACAGGTTTAAAATTGCTTCTAAAATTATTATAAACAGCTATAGATGGCCATTTCCTGTTTTTGTATATCCAGATAACGAAAGAGCTTCTGTAGCTCAGTCAGTATAGACGAAGCCCTTTGGTCGGAAAGATCTGGGTTTGATTCCCGTCAGTGACGTGGGGAATCTTTATGTGGTCTCTTTCGACGAAAGGTGAGTTAGCCTGACTCCTACGAAGGGGTCAGGCTAACTCACCTTTTTAGGGGGGTTTTCAGCCGGAAAAGTCGTGGTTTTTCGTCCTCCAGAACAGACAAACCAGCCCCGTGACGTCCCAGCCATATTCCGCTCCCGAGCACGGATAAAATGGGTGTGTGTGTGGGGGGGGGGGAGCAATGGTGAACTACCCTACAAAAATTTCACCAGGGATACTTTGCGGGCAATGTCTACAAAGTCACCTATGGTCGGAAACGATTGAAAAGGAAAATCACTCAGTCAGATAACACAAATACAGATCAGTAACGGGAAAAAAAAATAGAGAAGGGGAAAGAAGAAAAACAGATAATAAACACAAAAGAAAGAAACAGAAGAAAGAAGAATAAAGAGAGAGGGAGGGAAGAAGTACTGTTGTTAGTAATGCATGGTTGGTAGTCCATTGATTGCCGGTATTGACGATATTTAAAAGGAGTATTTGGACAAATTACTCTGTCCGATCGACGTTTGCAATAACGACCTTATCAGATAAGATGATTAAGATATTGACGCCTCATTTCGGAGAGAGTGAAAGAGAGAGAGGAAACCAGGCACTGCATTCGTGCACCTAGTTGAGCGGTATTGACTCTGAAAGCAGCGAACGAGTCAGTGACACGACGAATCCATTAAATACAAATAATTGATCTGAGCAAAGCTTTATAGAGGAGGGGAAACTTCTTCTTGCTTTAGGGGGGCGCTCTTTTGAAAGGGGAAAGTCGTGGGTGGGGAGGGATTTCTGCTGATCTATCATCTTTCAGAACGTATTATTGATAGAAAAAAAAACTGTAAAGGCAAAGCCGCCTGTTTGTGCTGATTGAACTGAGCCAAGTGGTATGAATTATTCCAAACCTTCCATCTCTTTAATTATCTCGCTGAAAATTCTACTGAGTGTGCAAAGAAAGAAGGAAAAACTCATTCTCAATAGCTGGATTAACAGGAACGTCCCTTTGTTTTAAAATACGAGGCGTTTCATAACCTGTGATGGTTCTTTAAGTATATAATGCTAATATTTGCAGCACACACACACACACACACACACACACACACACACACACACACACACACACACACACACACACACACACACACACACACACACACACACACACACACACACTGCTTCATTCATTCACTCTGTCTCTTTCTTTCTTTTGCTAAGAGGTCCGACTAAATGCGATAACTCTCTGTTTGCATTTACTTCCTTCAAGAAACCCTTTTAAATTCATCGAAGAGTCATTGAAATGCATTGAATTCTCGAACCTCGAGAACTCATTAAAAGCGCGCAGTTTCGCTGCAAATGTTAATATCAAGCAACCTTATCGCGATGCTCTTTTTTTTTCTCTTTCTTCTCTCCCCTCTCACTAAGAAAACATCCATTTGCTATCTCTGCCATTGCACTTTTCTGAAGGTTACTAAGAAAAATGCTTTCGGAAAAGTAGGCGGAGAAAAGATTGTCGAGGATGAACCCAAGTCAATTGACCATGCTGGTAACAAATTCCTGCTAATGTAGAAACAGTGTGACGAGCGCTCCCTCTAGTAATCATTTCTGTAGTTATTTAAACTTAAAAAGCCATGTTTATTCCTATTTTGTGCATTCATCTTTTTGGGTTTCACTCCGACAAACTTCTTCGTATGTTAATACATGAAAATCGGTTGCATATAAAGTACATCCAAAGAGTCCACATCTTTGCTCAGTTTGGTTAAGTTCTTGACTTTTCTATTCATAGTTATTTTCTTTTTTTTTTATCTTTATCATTTTTCCTACTTCGTTTCATAGATGAGTTTATGGAAGCCTTTCCAGACGTCTCACAATTCTCACAGCTATTGCACCACGAGTTTTTCCATTGTACCCTGTAAATAGTTTATTTATTTATCAATCTGTTTTAAACAATATAATTTAAATAGTATTAAATATTTAATATTTAAATATTAAATATTATGTTTTAAATATATAATTTATTTTGGCGATGAAAAGGTTTGGTTTAAATCAAAATAGAGTTAAGTGGAATTTTCGTAACAGTCAGAACTGTTACGCAGTGAGTACTGCGTGTTTTACAGAGGCAATGTAAAACACGCAGTCCCCATTTCAATCATTCTTCTCGGGCTTTCCTCTGCATCGAGTACCTTTCGGGTTGTAATTTAGAATTTGTTTAGGTATTCTACTTCTATTCATTCTTAGTATGTGTTCTTTCCATTTTTCTCTATAGCAAATCACTGTTTCATTTAGGGAGGTTGTAATTCCAAGTTTTTTTCTGATTTTGCTGTTTTTCATTTTGTCCATTATTATGACTCCAGTTCTGCGCAGAAATTTTATTTCGGATGATTCAATTCTTCTTTCATCTGCGTTTTTTTATTGTCCATATCTCACTGCCATAAAGTAAGGTAGGTTTGGCAACTGTATTGTAGATTCTTATTCGTGTGTGTTTTTGTACATAATTGGGTTTCAAAATTTTATTTATAATGCCTGTTACTTTTAAAAAGTTTGATATCTTTGGTTCTATATCAGCTTCCTTTTCATATGACATTGTGCAACCTAAATATTTGAATGTATTTACTTGCTATAATATTTTGTTGTTTATTACTATTTTGTTTTTTATTGGATTAGCACCTTTGAAGGCCATGACGTTTGTTTTGTCTGTTGATAGTTTTACTAATTTTTGATTGAAAATTACTGGTATTTCGCTCAAATTCTTCTTTAAACCTTAGAAAGCTCCATATATTTTGGACATGATTAATTCTACAGTCTACTTCATTCCACAATTGTTTACATCGGAGTCCTATGCTTGGGTCAAAAAGACCCTCCATACTAGCATGAGTTCATCTTATTGAAAGAGCGTGTAGTGGGACTCGTCACTCCATAGGATTGATTTCGGTTCTTCAATAAACGTTCTGTGTGTCCCCCCCCCCACATACACACACACAACACCTCCTCAAAGGCTTGTGGCTTTCATTTGGTATATAGATCGTGATGACTTAATAGACAACCTCTGGTCTCTCTCTTTTTATAGGCTACAAAATGTGCAACATTTCGGTTGTAGTGGACTAAAAAGGATTTTCCATGACTTCTGGTAGAATACTGTAGTTCAAATAATTTAAACAAACTGGAAAACCTTGTTGGCATAAGGCATAATAGTATACTTTTTATAGTCAACGGGCATTAGCATTTGAAAAAAAAAAGTGAATCAATGGAGAATCATTTGATAAGTAGTGACTGAACTACATTGGTTTCCATAAATTAAGGAACAAAGAGAAAAAAGCGATACCTTGGGGGGGGGGACACGTGAAAGTCAGGTACGTTATGTAAAAAGTGAAGCTGTATACGATAACCAGCGAGTCTGGTTATAGTACACAAATGAGTGACGCTCTCAAGGGTATATACAAATGAGCCACAGCATAAAAGCTGACATTTTTGGGTGCTTTTCCATTTCGTATCACGAGTGAGAACAACACATTTAACCAACGACTTCAGGTGGCGAGCAATCGTAAGACTAGAGGTCGGCCAAAATCAAGCGGAGGTGGCCGAATGGTTGCATCTGAGTCATTTCGCAATTCACAAACTGCGGAACCAATTCCAGCAATCACAAATAGCATCCCAGAGGCCACGGGCTACAAGTGCAATGGGTGACCGATTTGCAGGTACGATAGAGGAAGCATTTATCCTGCAAGACGGTAACTCGTCCTCATCCAGCGAAGGTCATGGACCAACATCTTTCACAAGAGATGTCAAACGTGTGAACTGGTCAGCCAGGTCTTCTAACCTTAATCCTAATGAGCATGTCTGAGATGTTCTATGTAAACGTGTTACTAGCCTCAACCACCCTTCCCCCCCAAAAAAAAAATTGAAGGACTTAGGAGAACGTTTCAGAAGCAATGGTTGATATTACCAACTGAGCTTCTGTACATCATTTTAAACGGTAAGAAACATCATTATTATGAGCGCTGTATTGTGGTGAAGGGTGACACATTCCATACTGAGACACTTTGACAATCTCATTTTGACCTCTTGTTGAGTTTTGCAAAAAAAAAAAGAACTAACTATATTGTCAAAAAACATTGGTAGACTTTTCTCTAACACAAATTTTCGCGTTTAATATTCTTTCATTTTTATTTTAAAAAAAGTACGTTTCTCACTTTTATTTTAAAAAAAAGTGAGGGCTCTAGAACCCAAAAGATTAGTACTTTAACATTTTTAAATTTTGGGAAGTGCTCTTCCTCTCCTCCATAGGGAAGAGGAGCAGGAAGAGCACTTCCCAAAATTTAAAAATCCCAGTCTCTCTTGAGAAGAGCAATAAGATCAAGTATTGATGGCACATCCTACTAACTTATTCTATTCCTTATTGCATCTTCGTTTATTTTTTTGTTTCTGGCATAATTCTCCCACGAGAATTGTTCTGTTCTCCACAAAACTTGTAAAAACATAAATAAACTACTTAAATTCTCATATTTATTCTGGTTTCCATTTCTCAGTTTAAAGTACTGGTACGCAATAGTTTTTCAACCGTTTATTGATGCATTACTTCAAAAAAAAAAAAAAAAAAATCCGGAGACCACAACAGACCTAAGATGAACAGAGTTAATAGTCGTGAAGCATGCCTATTTTTATTCAAGTAGTACATTTGTAAGTATGGCTTCTATGGTATTGATTAATTGTCCATGTTGTTTCCGAAAACAGCTCTAATTCATCTACCTTTATTGCATAGGGGAGGACTTGTTTGCACAAATGGTTTGCTTGGTTTGTCGAAGTGGATATTGCCTGTCTTGTTTAAAGAGCATTTTGTGGAGGAGAGTACCAATTGCAGTTACACTCATTGCGACGACATGCATTGAAAGATTTACAGGTAACTTTAGTTTTATGGAATTCTAATAAAATGCGTTATTCCACCGAACTGAAAACCCTTTTGAAAATATCCCCTTTACAGTTTTAAATAAAATAAATACACCAGCATTCTTTAATATTTTATTTGTGAATTTGCCTCGATTCTTAGATTACAAATTGCTGTCTTTCAGTGCCGATGCGATGATTCTCTTGTTTGAAATGACACCCTGTTCCATCTGATGCTTAATTATCTTATTGTTTTCATTTTATTTGGGAAAATTCCTGTGCCCAATAAGGATTTATGCATCACAATGACAGCTCCAGGAACTCATCTCTTATTATTTCATTCAATCGATTGTTAGCAGCCAAAACGAAAAATAGATGAGTAGTCCTGTATTTACGTAAAGAACAGTGATCGCTATTTAGAAAAGAATAAAATTAGAAAATAAATTTTGTGTGACGTTAGGAATGTCTGTTGGTAGAACAGTTAAGTGAAACAAGTGGTTAGGCTGCACATAAATTAATTATTTAATTAATATCCATTTTGGTGTTTAGAAACTTTGTAAATTATAGCAGCGCTCACCTTAGCGAGCCCTATCAATGAGACAGTTTGGGACAAAAAGAAAACAAAGTCTGTTGCTAACTTTGAGTTCTGACTCCCCTCAAAACTGGGAGCCTTCCAAAAACATGTTCTGAAGCACTGACGATGGCATACGAAACATGTCCCTTCAGATGTAGAAGGCAATTGCAAAAGACAGATGCGCTAAATTCTTAGAATAATGGCACCGCTGTAAACTATTTAGATTAATGATGAAGAAATATATAAAACGTAAGTCAGTAATTGAAAGAATAGAAAACAGGAAAAAGGAATTGCAAAAGCACGTTAAAAGAATGCAAAAGAGAGAATAAAATTCATTTTGTTTTAATAAAACAAAAATATAAATTTTCCAAATTTTCTAGGAAGTGGCAAACTTCAAAAGATCACGTTACTTATCGTATGGATTCGTTAATAGGGGAATGGACGTGTCTTTCCGGCAAAATGAGTGTTTGAAGTTTCTGATTCGAAGTCACATTCTATCACCTCTTCTACTTTGCATACGGAAGTTTTTGTAGAATCGATGTAGGATACGTTTGGGTGAATCAGGGTGACTGGAATCCTGTCTAGAGGAACTTTATAAGAGTTTTTTTTTTAACGAAGATCAGATAGATTGGCTTGTACAAGGTGGAATAATTTTTTTGGCCCTCAAAACGGAGAAACTGTCCAGAAGACAATGAGAGCGAGCAAGCAAACACGTTTAAAAGGAGTACTACAAAAACCTCATAGCATTGGCAGTAATTTTCACACAATCAAAATAATGGCAGAGGGTTTTCCTCTGGTCAAGGTTTGGGTGAGTTTTCTGTGAAGTTTGATCTAAAGGAATTTCACGAAGTTCTCGTAAGAACTCTTAAATTTATTATAAAAGGTACGTCTACAGAAGCAGTTTCTGAGGATAACTGCTAATTGCACTCCTTTATTAAATCCGGGGATCTTCTGTGGCATCTGCGGATTTAAGGATCGCTTGATTTTCGTGAAAAAGTCACCGAAGGACAGTCATTTATGTACAATGCAATTATTCTGTTGAAAATTGTTCAGACTCAGTGACCTCTTCGATCAACACACACTGCTTAGAAACAGTACACCCCCTCCTCTCCAAAAATACCAAACGCATTCGTAAATTGAGCGGGATAAGCTCCATCCAGCGGGATTCTGACGTGCACGTTGAAGACATTCTTTTCCGCGTTACTGGTTCTACAAGCAACGTTCACCTGATCCTTGAAATAATGCATGTAAAACGCAAGCCAAGTGATTACTTTTTTGTTGCTGTTTGTCACCATTTTATAATTGGTATACTGTTACTTAATTTGCTGGTGAAAATGCCAACAACACGCAGATGGTAACACAATCTCCAATCATTAAAATGAGTTATTGTTTACTACAACGAACGAGGCTGCAACTAGATACTAAGCCTGCTTCTTGCTTAAGACAGATATTAGCGGGCTAATATTTACTATAAACAATGGATAGGTACCGCTATTGTTCATGTAAACAAATAGAATCAAAGCTACGAAGGCAGTAGTAGTAGACAGTAAACAAGAAAGAAAAGAGTACTCCGTAAAGGAAATACTTCCGATTTCGACATGTATTCTTTACTAAACACAAGGGTTTAGCAAAGTACATGTCTACAATGAATTCTTTCGTTAAAATTTAAAGTACAATTTCATTTTGACACAAGTCTTTTACTTTAGATGAACTCAAGTTTGTACGTCATGGTAGATATATTGACAGCAAGTGTGTTTAACTCAAATGTTTTTGTTTACAATGCATGCATCCTAAATGCCGTGCATATTTGTTTACGCATGATATCGCAATCAAAGTTTCTATTTATTGCCGAAATATATTTTAATTTTCATAAACGCTTTTGTTGGTGAATACATAAATAACATTGCCAAATAAACAAGAAATATACAACCATGATTTGGTTTTATGACTTATTTTTCTTTAAAACATTATGCTTTGCATTTTTCCCCTGGAGCTTTATACGTATATCATGGACAACAATAGTTGAAGAAGGTGTATTTACTTATTATTAAAATACTTTGAATTGGAGAAATTCATAGGAAATATTTTTTCTGCATTTCAAAGTAAATTAAACTTGACAATAAATTATATTTTTAATAATCTTTTATCCAAGTGTAAGCAAGCAAAGTTTGCGCTGAAGTATCTTCAGACCTATCTAGGTAATGATCTTTCCATGTATTACATTATACACATCCGAAAGAATGTGTGCTTCGCATTATGGGATACTAAGGCAATTAATGTGAAGTCATTGACTTTTTTCAAATTTGAAGTCTAAAGATTGGAACATCTAAAACAAATGAATAAGATTGGTGGTTTTTTAGACTCTTTCAAAACAAGCTGCTGTGTGAATTAAAACAGACCGCATTGCTGTGTGCCAGGAGGATTTAAAAGATTTTGCTGCTGTTTTGTGTATTTATGAGACAGCAAAGCAGTGACGGAACATTCGGTCAAGAAAATATCATGATCTTCTCAAAACATTTACACCAGAGCGAGCGAGCGAGCGAGCGAGCGAGAGAGAGAGAGAGAGAGAGAGAGAGAGAGAGAGAGAGAGAGAGAGAGAGAGAGAGAGAGAGAGAGAGAGAGAGAGAGAGAGAGAGATAAAACACTAACAACTTGTAACCACCTCAAGGAAACGTGCCACCGCTGAAAATTAATTAAACTGAGTCTCCTGGAAAAACTTAGTTGAAGCATTAGAGAAACATTTCACAAGCCAAATTTATTAAAAGCAGATTTGTCGTATTTCGAGTTAAGCAAGTATTAAATTACAAACAATTCATAAACTATTTCACCAAAATAGAAGTAGTCTGAAATCATTCGGATACTGATGAATGTTTCGAGGCAACACACAACAAAGCACCAGAAGGTGAAGGAGAAGCATGTCATAGAGGATTCAACTCCCTCAGACTCTCCTGGATTTCTTTACTGTGAGCAAGATATCATGGCAATGGAGTAACGAAAGCAGGGGAAATAGAACACTGGTTTGATGAAGGAATTCTTCAAAAAAGGGACGTAAACGTAAAAGAGGAAATAAAGTATTTTGAAGTACTTTAAACTTACACGCTTTTTTAAAAGATTTTTTTTTTACTTGTAATTACACTCATACACCAAAACATTGACCACCTACTTAGTAATGTGTTGGGCATCCTTTGACCGAGATAACCACTTGCACCCGTCTTGGTATTGACTCCACTCGACTATGGAAGTTGTCCTGAGATATTCTGCACCAACCTGACAGAATAACATCCCCGAAGTCAGCAAAAGAACTGAGTCTCCTGGAAAGCATTAGCGTTCAACCGGCGCATGCTGTCTTCCACGTGATCCCATAAAAGTTTCAAATCAGGCGAATGGACACTAAAGCAGGACCACGGAATGTTTGGATACGTTCTTCGACCCATGATTGCACAACTTGAACCCTTTCACAATGAAGGTTGTCATGTTTGAACAGTTCCGATCCATCGGGCCACGTTGGATCTGAACCATGTAGGGCAATACCTGGTCCGAAACAATAGGGTAAGGGTAATGTAGGGTAAGCATCAGCGTTCAACGTGTGTTCAATGAGGGATGAGAGAGCCCACTGATGTCTACGAGAATAATCCCCACTGATCTGTTTTCGGTCAACCTTGAAGCCCTGTTGGCCGGAAACAATCTGGTCCAAATGTTTTGGCACATCAGTGTATAGTAAAACACAGAAATCCTTTTAATTATGGCTGTTTATATTTTTATAACACAGAAGTTTTTTCTTAATTGACAATTGTTTTTATTTCGACTGCTCTTTGGTCAAGCCTATGTTTCTAACAAAGAACCGTGATGTTCTTAAAAAAGTTTGAATCCTTTCGTTTTCATCCTACTTATAGAAATCCTTGTTAGCCATTATCATGGAGCCCCAAATCCTGTATTTAGTACAAAAACGCTACATTAAAAAAATCTGCATTTCAAAGCTTATAGTATTGACCTTTTAAATGCAACATTAAGCTATGCGTAAGTATGGTGTACACATTTAGTAGCGTAAATTTTCAGATCAATTATGTAAATATAAGGCTTATGCACTATGAGATTTTTGCCTGAAAAGGCTAAACATAATAATAGCTTTCAGACACGCTTGGTGGTCTGTTAATTGATTTTAGTTCAGGTCAGGTTTCAAAAATGCGCAATCAATCGCTAGTTTAGTTCGTTTATTGTAATTCTATTCAGAGTTTACATCAAAGACTCCAGCTGGAGGGATGTTGATGACGCTTGGATTTTTTTATTTATTAATTTCACACATCACAGAATGTTGAACACAACAAAGAACAGATGAATTCTTCATCCAGTTCCTAATATGTACCCTTAAGGGGTGAATGTTTTTCTCAACTCAGTAGTTGATGATTGAGCAATGATTCTTCGCTAAAGAGAATTGTTATAGAACAACCTCGTTTCCTTGTCTAATGGGATTCGGTGTCTGTAGATTCTCATATGTTCCAGGAGCCTGTTTGCGTGTTTTCAATGGCCTAAAACTTGTTTCTGGGAGAAAAAAACTGCATTTCTTTTATGGAAACGACAAACTCAAAAAGCCCTCGATAAAGGTTTCTCGCATCATAGACAGAACCCAGGTCTTTTCAACCAAAGGAATCAACTGAGCTACGGAGGTTACGCTTGCATTACTACCATCTTTCTATCAACACTATTTCTTTTCCAAATTGATCTGTTAGTCGTCAACTCTTATATTTCGATCTTGCCGGCATTTGAATTGCATCAATTTGCCTCGATATTGGTTCCTCCCTGGGTCTTTACTCTGGAATAATTTCCATAATTTAAGATTTATTGAGGTCGTTTCAGTCTGTTTTTGTTTCGTTGCCACTATCCTGTTAGTTTTATTTTCCCTATTTTTTTTTATTCCTTATCTCTTTATCATTCTGTTTACTGCAAAAAATATTTACTTTTAATTTTGTTTCTCTTCCACCGTGTCATTTTGCTGTCTTATTATCTGACTTCATTTATTTATCTTGTGTCGTTTCGTTTTCTATCTTTCTCTCTCGCTATCATTTCAGCATGTGTGTGTGTGTGTGTGCGTGAGTATCTCGCCTCTTAGTACATACGCACACAGAAGACGTAACTATTCGTAGAACATTGACACGCATCACCGAGACAAATTGTACGGAAATTGTGCTTCAGGCTTCTCCAAAGAGAACGCTATAAGTGTAGATGAGTTCAAAGAGATCGATAGACCTGTCACTGGTGCCACCTAATTAACACTGTGCAAAGAGAAGACAAGATGCTTAATAATTAGACCAGTCTTCGAGATAAAATTACACTTCCAAGTGTTGCTCACTTCCTGATCCACGTACAGAGGAAGTGGGAAATTAGGGGGTGGGGGAGAATTGGCCAGCTGGCGTTAAACAACAAAGATAATCAGAAGAAAGGTAGAATCATTTTTAATACGAGTCTTCAAAAAATGTTATTCATTCTTTTCTGAAGCCTGTTGAAGCCGTTTTACTTCTTCTTTTTCTGCGTCTACACCGAGAAGGTAAGCAATAGAATGCAGTTTTAATGTGGGATAAATTAAAGTGACAATTACTGTGATCCATCAAGAAAAATGAGCACTTTGTTAAAACCTTCCGATGCATTTAGAAATCAATCCAACTATATAGTAAGACGAGAAACTACTCCACTGAAGTCGCTCAGGGTGTGATCGCGAGAAAACAAAGAACTTCAAAAGCATCTTGTAGTAGCAAATGGGTATTCTGGTAATCAGCTTGATGAGCAACAGTTAAACCGATACACAACTTGAATTTTTATATAATAATAAAAAAAGTTCTGGGCTAAACGAGAAAGAGAGAGAGAGACAGACATCACAGACTAGACCTATGGGGATATACAATTTTTGAATACTAAACAGCCTAAAACCTTCTCGGATATACTTGCGGGACTAATGTTGGTCCGAGGTACTGTCTTTATTTTATTAATAATACCATGGATCTAAATTAAAGATTAATTATTATGAGGAGGCTGCGCAAATTAACTCTGTTACGTCGGTTTTACTGATATTATGATGTAGAGAGTCGGAGACACACAAGAAAAAACGTATTATAGCCATTTTGATTAATAAGTCAAATAATTAATACAGTTTTTATTATCACATTAAAACTCAGTTCTAATAATAATAATGTTTCTTCTTTACCTTCTCCCTTTCATTTTTTTTTCACGTTTCAATTTTATTTCAATTTATTTTGTTATTTATAATCGCAGCATCGTAGTAAAAAAAATCATCCCTAAAAGGACATTGCGGAGATGGTTTGTGTCAGAGGTATCAGGATCATTAGACTGAAATCCATTTCTTCCAGATCCCTGTGTCTTGTGCCACTAATTCTGCTTCTCTCTCTATCTTTCCCAGCCGGCCATTCTTCTTTTCTTTCTTCTCATTCTCTGCCAAGTTAATTTAGGCCTCGTCCTTTTCCTCCTGGAATCCATGGCAAAGACATTCTAGGAATCTCTCTTTGCTATCCATTCTCATTGCGTCCAAACTATTTTCCATCTGATTTTTTTTATATTTTGCTGATAATTCTTTTTTGCTCAGTATGCTTATATAATTCATTGTCTGGTATACATTTGGGACAAAATATTTTTATATTTTACGCAAACATTTTGTGTGAAAATTATTTCATTTAGCTTCCTGTTTTTTGTCAGTTTCCATGTCTCTGATGGATATAATAATAATAATAATAATACCTTAACATTGCTATTGAAGATCTTTATTTTGATTTTATTATGATATTTTGAAGATATTTAATTTACTGAAAGCAGGGTTAGTTTTTGTTATTCTTTAGTATCTACATTTGCTTCCAAGTAGGTAAAATTTTTAGATCCTCCGTAGCTCAATTAGTATAGACGAAGCTCTTTGTTCGGAAAGATCTAGGTTCGATTCCCTCCATAACATGTGGACCCTTTATCTGACCTCTTTCGACTAAAGGTGAATTAACCCGTCTTATACGGAAGTAGGGTTTTTTTTTCACCCTGAAACTCGGGTTTGTTTGTTCCCCAAAACAGGCAAATCGGCCCGTGAACACACGCATCTACAGACACAGGACACACACCGAGATGCACAGGACTAACCACCTTATCCTCGAGGCGGTCGCTATTTCAAATCGTAATAGATGACGTCATGCCTAATACGAACGTAACAGGCCACTAGGTGTATACGTAGAAAGAGGATGTAAAATTCTTAACTTCTCCTGTAGTATGCCGAGTGATTTTGATTTCTTTGTGGCATTTTCTGCTTAGTTTAAGAACTTTTGTTTCAATCACATTTGAGACTATTTAATACCAATTGTTTCAGCTATTTTATTCAAGTCTTTTCATTTAGTTTTTATATCGATGTATTTTGATGATATCAAAACTATGTCATCAGCATAATCTAGATCTTCTGACTGTGACATAAGAATTCCATTTAAATCCTCTTCTTGCACCTGTAACGTTTCTCATATCCATTCAATGACTAGAGTAAACAATAACCCAGACATTACCAACCCTGCCTTACACTAGATCTTATCTCAAACCACTCAGATGTGCAATAACACAACTGTTACTTCCCTTATACATTTCTTTGATTATTCTTACGTATTTGTCAGGTCTTCTGTTTCTAATAATTACATATGATGTTTCTCTGTCAATACTGTCAAATGTTTTGGTAAAATCTATAAACTTTGGGTGAAATGGGTTTCTAAGTTCTCTATACTTTCTTCAGCGGTGTTTCTTAAAGTAGAAATGTGATGCGTAGTACTTTCACCTGTTCTAAAACCAGCTTGCTAATGCCTTAATGCTACATCAGTTTTAATCCTATTTATCAGTATTTTACAGAAACGTTTTGCAGCTACTGAGAAAAGGCTAATTCTCCTCGAATTCCCACATGTAGCCAGATTTCCTTTCTTAGGGATTACAATTTGCATTGTATCTTCCCACTTTTTTAGTATCTTTTCAGATCACTTGCGGTGATCTGAAATTTCTTTAGTTTTTTTAAGCATTTCTATTGCTTTTGATTCTATTGATTATCATCCTTGCCACAGACCTTTCCCTTTTTTCGTCGTCTGGGTTACGTTCATTGTTCCATTTTCGATATTACTTCCTAGGTGATAATTGAATCTCTACCTATGTGAGGTTCTTAGACAGTTGAACTTCTAATCATGTCATTTATATTGTTTTCTGCATTTGGAATCTCATCATAGTGTTCTTTTCATCTTCAGTTAGGAGGAAACCACCTTTATCTCTTATAGCATTTACTTGCTTTTTTTGTTCAGAGCATATTTCTTTTGTCACCTCCTACAATTTTCAATTGTTCTTAATGTTCCGCCTTTTGTTCTTTTTCTGCCATATTGTCCACATAATTCCTTTCAACTTATCGTAAGATCTTTTAACTAACTTGTCTCACGCTATATAATTGCTCCAATTATCTGGATGAAATGGATCTCGGCCTAATGTGCCACGAGGCATGAAGAGAAGCAAGCATCAGGAACATTATTGTTACATAATGATTACGTGTTGCTACAATATTGTTACTTAATTGTAATGTGAGGCATCATTTATGAAAAGTAACATCATTATAACTACGATTCTAAATGATACTCTCAGCGCTGCTTAGATAGTTTGAAGATATAGCAATAATTAGCTGACAATATCTTTATTATGTAATAATAACAATAAATCTTAATAAGCTGGCTCAAATAGAAAACTATAGCTGTCTCATAGCAACTAGTGGAGCATCAGTCATCCCACGCCACGAAATCTCACAACGTATGATTCCCATATTATATACAGTATATAATATGGTAATCGATGGCGTGTGTTTAGACCTGACTGCTTTGCGAGAGATAAACGCTCCTAGCAATCCCCCTATAGCGTCTCGAATTATTTACCCTTAATTTCAGTTGCAAACAGAAAAACATCTATCACGATTCGTTTGGATAATTTCCACAGTTTTCTGTTGTTCAGTGGCCATCCACCAAAAGATTAACGGGCATGATCTGTTGGATATAAAACAAAATGACTTTATGTAGTCCAAGACATCCGTGGCAAAGGTGGAGCAAGCTCTTATGTTAGAGTAGCAACGACCTGGAGAAACTTCAGCCTTTTTTTTTTTTCGAAGTTAATCCACGTTTGCTTGAAGAAGAAGAAGCGTATTTGGTTTCGTTGTGACCAAATACGTAGTAACAAAGCTGAAATCTTTTATTTTGAACGCGCGCGAGCGTGTGTATATGTGTATGTGTGTGTGTGTGTGTGTGTGTGTGTGTGAAAGACAGAGAGAGAGAGAGAGAGAGAGAGAGAGTCAGAGAATATAAATTAATTGTAACTTCTGACACTTTGATAAATTAAAGCTAGCGAGATGTAAGAATGAAATATTTCGGGTAGAAAAATAATGCATTTCATAATGAAAAACATGAAACAAAATTGCGATTTAACCAAAAAAACAAATGTTGGGGAGATTGCATACATGCCACAAATAAGTAGGTACATAAATAAATCAACAAACCCATTCTCAACGGTGCAAAAAAAATGAACACAAACTGTTCATGTTTCTCTGTGTAACAAAAAGAAATGTTTAATGAGAGAATAGGATGTGACGTTATGTTTCTATGGCAACGGTGATCTCGCTTTTATTAGCTTAGTGGTAAGATGCACCCTAGCTTCCAAACTCTAAGAAAAATAATAATAATTAAAAAAAACACAAATATTTTAGTTCAGTGCACGAACTACATTCTCATCTATGAAATGGGCAAGTGTTGTTTACGGAGGGTCCATGACATAGCAAAGGTAAATGGTTGATGGTGACATCAATAGTGAATATTCATGCTATTAAGAAAGCGATAAATTTCTCTAAAACTCTTCATGTGTGGATTAGCAGTTGAAGCTCTAGTAGAGCGCTTGGCACTTGTTTCTAATTTTCCGAATAAGAAGCAGCAACTCGTGGGTCCAAAGAAATTCCTCTCAAATTGAATCATTAACAAATGAATTGGAAGTGAGTGGTTTACAGTGTCCGTCACTAGGTAGCTGCACAGCCTAGGATGATGATAGTACATGTAGTGGACGCGCATGTGCTTATTTTGTAGCTCTTTTCAGCAGTCTGATATGGCTACCGTGCTCGGAGTGTACAACTGTTGAATAGCGTGCGTTTCTGGCAGGCAAAACGACTTCCTACGAAAGACATTCTTAAGGAGATGTATCCTGTTTATGGCGAGAAGTGTTTGTCGAACGGATCAATTCGCAACTAGGTCCAGAAATTTTTCTCACCGACGCTCGACACTTCGCAATGAAGATCGATGTGTCACCCTATTGAGATTACGAGAGAAGCCACTGAAGCCACTGTGAGGCGGGTGAAACAGATGATCCGAGATGACAGGCAGATAACGATATACGGCATAGAGAGTGCAATAAGTTGTTGTCACGGTCTAGTCTACTGCATCATACAGGATTGTTTAAATTTGGTGGGTGCCCACAGAAATGAGCTCATCAAAAGCATATGCTATGAGCGCACAGTTCTTTAATATCTTTCTAACTGCAAAGCATCAAAACACAACTCGTTTTAGACTCGTTCAAAACCAGCGATTTTCAACCGGTGTGCGCCGACACGTGGGTGTACCGCGAGAGGTCTTCAGGTGTGCCACGAGATTTATGAGAACAAATTAATTGAAAGAAATAATGTCGTAATGTGCACATTTATTTATTAGTGTGTGGTCTTCCATCTTCTTGTGTGTGTGTAAAACAATTAAAATTATGCCTCTTTTTTGCCAGATCATCAAAAAAATTAAAAGCATATATTTTTAGTGTGCCACAGAATTATAATAAGTAGTCTAGGTGCGCCGTATTATGAAAAAGGTTGAAAAAGGTTAAGGATTTCCCCGAATTTCAAAATTTCATCGAAATTATTCACGTTTGAGAGATGAGCAATTGGATGTGATGAATAGAATGATGTAGCATTTTCTTACATCACCTTTGCTGGTAAGATACTTTTATCAGGTTGAAAAAAAAACTCATAAAGTAACTAGAAAAAAGCTTTAAAAATTGTGAAATACAAGAGGCAATGGCTTTTTTTTTTATTTGTATCAAGAATGAATAGCAAAATGTGACCTTCAGATGCGGAAACGTAGAGATGATGAAAGGTTTGCACAAGTACATTACAAGACGTGTTTTTATGTTCTTTTGGGAATACTACGGCTCGCATCAGAGAGAGAGAGAGAGAGAGAGAGAGAGTCGTTCTCTTTCGTTCCTGTAACCGCACAGGCCAGCACTATTAGCAGTCTCACGAGAGTTAAAAACTTTATAATTGAATTTTATTGGCCTCCTGGGAAGAACTTCAAGTCAAAGAAACTTGAAAAGTCCCCTGACGCCAGCTGAATTAGCAATGCGAAGACTTGCTTCTGTATCCGTTAATTGTTCAAACAATCTCGATATAACAGCATTCGTCTACAGCACTCTTAACAACCCCCCAAAAAAGTTTCCCTTGTTTTAATGCCTGCTTTGATAAGTTCGGCGAAAACACTTAATTTCTTTGCACTTCTTTGGTACTCGAAAATTTCCTTTGTTTTCTTCTTACTTACAGAAGAAAGTGTCAACGCAATTCCATGACTTACATTCAAATTTTGTAAGCATTTAAGTGAAGACAATTTTCCTGACTGCAGACGATGAGCATGAATTAGGACTGTTTTTATTTGAATCAAAACGAATGCATATATTTGCGACGAAGATGCTTTTCTATCATTCTGGTGGTTTTATTCGCTTCCAATGAGATGGAGATGCCGCTAAAACAGCTGTTCTTTGCGAGGAGAATCTATTCGTCACATATAACTTCACGACGGGGCGATTAATGTGCAAGAAACGCCAGCTGATCGTAATCTATCCATCTTGTGTGTTTCGTTCTTTTCTTTACTGATGGAAGACTGTTTTCCTTATCTATCGTATCATGTTGAGCACAAAGAAATGATAAATCAGAGGAAAAGAAAGATAAAAGAAATCAGAAAAACGAGAGAACAGGAAAAAAAAGAAAGAAGATGCTTGCGAGTGACAAAAAGAACAAATCTTACATTCCCATTCTCTATCGAACATAACTCGCAAATATCCACAAAATTCAACAAAATTTAATCCTTTGCACCAAAGTGTTTCCTGAATTTTTACCCACACTTGCGATCTGTTGAAACAATTTCCGGTTTCCCTGTAGAACTATCAGCAGAATGTGTTTCTGTTTCCTGAACGTCACTTCCTGTCCTTCTACAGAAAACAAAGCAGAGGAAATATCACAATCTGTCGGAGTCTTTTTACATTTCCGGTTTATACGTCATAACATGAGGAACGAGCACTTTATGAAAACAATAAAACGTCTTAATATGATGCTTAATTTCTTTAAGATAATAATTAGTATGCTTCTAAAAGAGAATTTAACATCTTAATAATCAGGAAAAGTTCAAAAAACAGACGATAGGTGTCACTGTAAGAATAGGTTTAAAAACAAACGATTGCCAAAGTTCAAAAATGGACAATATATGACAGTAATTGTTTTAAGTGAGCTTATTGCCGAATTATAAATTATGATGATTCACACATGCAAATCGACCACGGCATACACGCAAGTTACAAACATATTGTACTATTAGTGGCGGAAGATGGCGTTACGTGTAGTTGATGGATTCTCGCGTTCTAGTGGATGATTTAGTAGTGTAGACGGTGAGTTGTGTACAGCGGAGTCAAGTATCCTCCCCCCATGATTCCTTTGTGATGTCACGTAATAATAATAATAATAATTTGATTATAATCAGGCTATGTAACCCTGTGGAAGCAATGTTTGCACTAAGAGTGCCAGGCTGCCAGAAAAAAGCTCTTTTTCGTCCGTTTCCCAAGTTAGTGGACAAACGGGTTTTTTCTCCTTAAAACTGGAGTTTTTCATCTCGTGAACTCAAGAAAATCTACTGTAGAACGCAAACTATCTCAGACAATAATATACTGAATTAAGAGTCAGGGACCAAGAAATGGCGGCACTTGTCTGCCTCTCTTCATCGGATAGTGTTTATAATTACCGATAGTCTTAGAAGATCTATGATCAGCTGTCTATGATCGGCTACCGATGGAGATTGAACCATCGCTGAAAGTTAGATAGGGTAAAAAATTCCTTGCAGGGAATAAAAGCCGTTGACGGATTTCTTTATTTTTTATTATCTATGTGATATTGTTATAAACAAATCGTCATTTATCGCATAATTTAAAAAAAAAATGAATAAATCTCAATGGAATTCATTAGATTGTCATAGAATGAGGACCCTTAGGATTCCAAAATCAAAGGCATATTGTTGTCTTCGATCCCTCTTTAATTTTGGGTTAGTAGGATACCCTACTCTCACGACAGTCTCACTAATTCCACTCTGATTTCTTCATTGATTTTTATAATATTTCAAACATTGAGCAGTTTTCTGGTTGCTTGATATAAAAATACAAATTTTACATAATGGTGCTGAAGTAGTTTTCATTTTCGCCGCTTTCTGTGGGAACTCATTTCAATCTTTGTACCAGCTGATATTTGGTCTTAACCAACCTAATCACATCTACGCTGAGGATCGTGTCACACATACCTTTTGGAGACGCAGCGGGGTCTTCGTTTACCATTAAATATACATCCCGGAAGCAATAAACGCTCGCCAAAGTGAAACTTTGTTCCTCAGAATGCATAAAAATCCATAACAGTTTGGTGTGATATTTTTTTCCCGACCTACTTTTTTTTTTTTTTTTTTTAAGGAGTCACGCGCCGGTTATATTTCCTCGAACTCACCGCGAATATGACGAACGCAATCTGCACTCTCTAATCGGACTTTTTACGAGCCTATAAAATAAAGGCTTATCTTAACCCAAATCTTCACGTTATGAAACGCTAGTTTCAGTCTGTAAAAATGATTTAATTGAAAAATCATTACTTCCATTGTGTGTGGTTGGCTTTACGACACTCGACCGACATAGGCGTTCGTTGATGGATACTGAAAAACACATCGCGGAGTTTTTAAGTTGTTGTCATCAGCATCGAACGAAAAAGAACGAACAAAAACTTGCAATTTCAATTTTGAGCTGTTTGCAGTTTGTTGAGAGAGAGAGTGCTGCCCCCTGTCGTCAATAGCGGAAATATTAACGAGTGAGGACTCGATAAAAATTTAATTTTCTTAGTTTTTTTTTTTTAATTAAAATTACCTTTAAGTGTTTAAAGTGAATAAAACCGTGAAGCTGTTTTTTTTTTTTAATTTTCGCATTTGAATAGCGGTTTTTTTTTTCAAGATTTAATATTTAATCCCACAAAACAGGTAAAGACACAATATACAGATATAGTAGACCACGAGAATATGGATTAACCATCCTATTCGGATCAAGTTTCAAAAGCCTGCTTGGTTAGGTGTGGGTCTACACCTAATTGTAAAACTGAAAGAACGTTGGCTTCAAATATCCATAAACAGTTACTATGGAAACCGGAAATCTATGTTTTCCATATTGCTCAGATGAACAGTCAATCAACTTAAAGGTTTCTATATAAGATTTACATAATCCAGAACTCTTGCTTGTGGGTGTGCAGGCATTCTTCTTCGGCATGATGTGCTGTTCTATAGGACGCTATAGGATGATTCAAACTGCTTCAAAAATGCAAAACACTTCTTTCCTATTGATAACGAGAATTCATGAAGCCAGCACAGCTTATCAAGCTACTTCCTTCCAGACTGATGAAACTGGGTTGCATTCGGTGTACTGCTCCGGATGGCATTCACATGACTCTCGGAGGATACATAGGATGTTTTGTTCACGAAAAAAAAAAACTTGTCGTAAGTCGTCACTTGCGGATATTCAGATACAGCAAACGTAAAGATAGCATTTTTGGCATTGTGTGATCTGACAACAGTCTGCTTTTCAAATTCATCTGACAATCGATTACAAAAACCGTAAAAGTATTTCCTAAAACACGCCCTCTATCTGAAAAGTACGCGGACACAACTTTTCTCTAGTGTTCATATCATTAAAAAAAACTTAACTAAGGAAACTGCGATAACAATAAAAAAAGAAGAAAAAAAAATCAGAATGATGTTGAATCACACACACACACACACACACACACACACACGTCCAACTTTATTATAATAAGCAAAGAGATAAGCAAAGTATCGGTAAACCTGAAGAGAAAAAAAGACTTTTTAGTCATTATTATGAATAATAAAAAACATGTTTCTTGAATACGATTAAAAAAAAAAAACGGAGAACTCTCACACCATCGACATAATGACATTGATGAAGTGATATAGAATCCCAGATTAGCGGGGTAATAATGCATGCACACCTTTATCGTTTAATAGGTCGCAATAAAAACACAGGAGCTTAAAGAGATGCCCACAAAACACTAACGGATAATACAGTAAGTGGGTGGGGGTGAGGGGAACACTTTGGAAGCTAACCAAAACGGAGAAATGGACGAGATTTATTTTCGCAATATTTCCTTTGCAGATGGGTTCGCTTGTCTTGGGATGAACTCTTTCTCCGTCTGTCATAGAAATCGAAATCATAATCTCGTATCCAATCTGATGTAATCTCATTAACGAAGGAATGCGCGTGGACCTCATTAAACTCCGAAGCCCTTTTTTTTTTATTATTATTAAACTTGTTTAAATTGTTCCTTATTGTTTCGGGAGACATTACAAACAAATTATGGTGTGTGTAATTATAATTCTCTCAGAATGGTGCATTTTTTCCCCTTTTTAATACCTAGCATTGTATTTAGAGTACCCTCGAACCCAGGAAACAACAACTTGTTTCTAATTGAAGTATTTTCGTGCCTCTGACGATTCACACCACTTGTGCTGTTACGTCATCGAGGATTAAGAGACATAAGAGGCTCACAACTTGCTTAATTATAGCCATTATTTGTCCTCCGAAGTTTGTCTGGTTGCTAAGCAACGGAATGAGCCCCGAGAAAAGTCGTTATTCGGATAAAAGGGAAGTTGGACAGAGGCTTCATACAGACTATTGTTTTTTTTTTCTGCGGGGAGGGGGGGAAAGATGAACACTGAAAGGGGAAAGGAGGGAACTGAACTAAATATATGTGTTCTGGGAATAGAAAAATCTTCTGGGACTTGAACTACGCTTTCCAGTTAACAAACCCCTGTTTTTACCTGCACCAATCAACGCATACAGAAAGTAACTTTTGTGCCCACTAAGCACTGCTCTTCTGAGACATCGCGATAAATCAGGTTTGCGACTGCGTTTGTTTCTAACCCTGCATGGCTTTTTTTTTTTTTACCCTGTTTGACTCCGAACTTTACGGAGCGATCTTGGCTGTTTCAATTCGTCTGCAAGATAAGCAAAGGCTTCCGTTCTCTTCGCTGTTCACTGCAAATACAAAGTTATTACTGGGAGAACGCAGTCCGTAAATTGATGGTTTTTGTAGCATTGGGGGGGGGGGCCGTCAGGAACTATGATTAAGTAGTACCTGGCACTTGCTTAAAGCCAAAAAAAGGATTTACAGTTGTATCGACAGCGTCACGGAGCCCTCAGCAACCCCTGCACTTGTTCCAATCTCTTATAATACATTTATCTCCTCCGGTACATATTGCTGAGCTGGCAGTCGAGGGACGGGCGGGTACAGAGTGACGGAAAGGGTGGGAGGAGAGAGGGGAGGGGTAAGAGTAGCATACCTGATGACCGAGCACGTTTGCTTTATCGATTGTCCCCGTCAGTCTTCGCCGAATAAACTTCCCCTTGATGGGGTGGTCGGTGTACTTAACAATGATAAGACTTCCAGGGTAAATTGTATTGCGCACTTTCGGTTGTCAAGAATCGCTCTCACGTGCATCAAATCGGACATGAAATGGCATTAGGTGGCGCTGTGAGCGGCTGGCTAAGGGGGGGGGGGAGCGAAGATAGGATACTTGACAGACAGGTTTTGTTCTGGGATCAAAGGAATGAAGCCGGGCTTGATTTGTTTGCACTTCGGAATGAATTTTTGGTTTATTTTTATTTTTCTTAAGATAGAACTCCACAAAACGTCTGCTTACAGAAATAAATTTATTTCTTTGCTGTAATAACGAACGTTCCGTGTAGCGCTCTCTAGACGGCTGCTACACGGAGCCTGTTCCGTTGGGTTTGATGTCCACACACACGGCACTGATATGCCGTAGGTCTTGTGTATGAATCAGATAAAAAACAGAAAGAAAAAGAAAAATATTTCGTAGTACCAAACGGCCTCTTCGCATCCTCCTGTTAGCCGATCCACAGTCATTGTTTATATTTTTTATGCCTCCGACAAAAAGTTGTAAATACTGCATCAGGAGATCATCCTGCTCTAGAGACCAAGTGGAACGTTTTCAAGCCTCCGGATAGTGGGCTCACATCGAGCGATGAAAATCATCTCCCACCTACAGACAATCAAATTCATTCCTGTAGCGGAATTCGAACCCGCGACCTAATGGTTGGAGAACGGAAGCTCTGTCCATTCGCTTTTAATTCATTTGCCTTTACTTGTTCATTAATTGATTTACAGATGGCGCTGATTTTCTTACGGAATGCGATTGGTTTTTATTCATATTTCATTTATTTATTCATCTGTTTATAAACAGATGAATACATAAGTGAATATTTAATCAGAAAAGTGTGCTAGTTCGTCCCTTGACTGATAGGTGGTGCGATAATTTCTTTCGGAACTAATTTCATTTTTGTATTGTGGTTTTAGCCTTTCGGCTGTTTGGGGACAGCTTTCCATCTAGGGAAATGACTATGAGCAAGGTGACTTCCCGTTTTCTTCCTTGTCGTACTATATCCTAGGACTGTACCTTGTGTGTTCAAGGGTCGGTTTGCCTGCTTGCGGGATGAAAAACCCCAGATAAATTGGGAAAAAACCCTGCTGACCACGCCCAAGACCGGCTATTAACTTGGCTATGACTGAGGAAGATCCTTAAGCTCCTTAAGTCGTCGACGGGAATCAAACCCAGGACACTCCTTCCCCAGACATATGGTTGCGAAGCGCAAAGCATCTAGGCTAACATTATACACTTATCTACATATAAGTGTATAATACAAAATACATCACAGACAAAAATACAAATAATTTCCGTCTGTCCGTGGTTCATCATTTAACTAACAGATGGCGCTCAAGTTTTCCTGGGATCATATAGCTTTTACTTTATAAGGAGAAAATATTCCAAGCTTCCCTATGAACATGTCAGTATATTTTCGATAACGTTTTCTAAAAAGTGAATCATTTTATTGGAGTTTTACCAAAGATTTTAGGAAGGACGAGTTTTTTAACCTCACTAGGAAACGTGATTTCAGATAGGTAACTCCTTCTCCACTTCGAAACAAAGTCTACTTGAGGATTCCGATGACAAAACAGCATTCCATCGTGACTGAGATACGCAACGTATACTTTCTTACATCTTCACCTGCTGCGATATGTTACTATAGCAACCTATCGTAACAAATGAACTTACATCATGGTTGTCCCTTTCGGAACAAGTTAAAGTTTGCTCCGACGCTTTTAAACAATCTCGAGCTGTCAAACGCTTCACCTCCGTAGATATTTTCGACTTGACGCAATCGCCTTCCTTGCGATCGCTGACCAACGATGTCCTCCGCAAAGTTCAACAAATTTAGCAAAAAAAAAAAAAAAAAAAAAAAAAAAAAAAAAAAAAAAAGCTTTTTTTTTTTTTTTCGGCGTCGACTACCATTAAAGTTCCGTGATGTCGCTCTTGCAGCGGAAGGAATTAATAATCGATGAGTTTTGATTACACCAAAATACCCGCAAGAAACAAGGCAGGTGGTGGGCTGACACATAAGTGGTCCTAGAAAATGACTCGCCCGCATTGCCGTACCGCGAGCTTGCTCAAATTATACATTCTTTACCAGAAAAGCCGATTGTAACAGAATCCCGTAAGAACACGACGGCCGTCCATCATATACAAAAAAAGTGTAGTTAGTTTCTTCTCTAAAACCATCTGAAGAATTTTGATGAAATTTGATGTGCAGGAGAATCTTTACTGAAATACAACTGCAGATTTATTTCTAGTTCTGATTGGGTCATTTTGTCCATCATAAATTAAAGTTTATATGAAATATACCTTGGAGTGTGTTTCGTACTATCTATGTCAGTTAGAATCTCCATGGTAACAATTTTATAAATCAAGTGGATATTAAATCCGGCATGATTTCAGAACCAGGCAGAAGAGAGAGCAAAAACTCTTGTTCAGTACTAAGGAACTCGAAGTGTCGGAGAGGTGTATTTTTCGTAAGCGAACTCTCGGTCGATGCGTAAAGTATTTACTAAATTAAAGAGCCCAAAAGCTTCATTTTGGCGATGCTCTCTTAAGATTTCTGCCTGGTCTCTGAGGAGAACCAACCAGTTCGAAACAGCTGTCAGGCCAATGAAACCTTATCAGAAGGGGCCAATAGCAGGTGAATATATGGACGCTTGGGCAGCGATCATGTCTCCTATAAGGTCTGGCTAAGGCAACTCGTAAATGCCAGCGAGTGTATTCCCACTGCTCAAATTCCGTACGAAACTTTCGTAGTTTTTGCATTCGGCTTTGAAATAATGCCGGATTTAATATCCACTTGATTTTATAATTTTGCATCGCCGAAGTGAAGCCTTTTGGCTCTTTATTTTAGTAAATCCATAGTAACAATTTTATGTCAGTATTTATTTCGTTTTTTTTTTTTTTTACTTTGATTCAAAGCAATTAAAATTTCTCAGGCTTCGTGTATGTTTCCAGTTTCTATTTCCCTCATTTATTTTGATAACATATCGATCGGTTTAGAGCGTGGTATGCATATTATTAGCATAAGTTAGACCAAAGTTTCTCAAACTTTTTCTACGACGGAACACTTCACAAATCCGGAAATTTTCACGGAACACCTTGGTTATTTTGTAATGTATAAATTAATAATTAATTAGTAATTTAGCTGATTTTAATATTAACTAATTAAACATCGATTAAAGTTTAATTTAATTTTGATAAAGTTAATTAATTTAATTAAAATCAATAAACCATCATTAAATTAATTTGTGCTGATTTTCATTGACATATCCTATTCTGATCGACAAATATATTTATAATATTATTATAAGTACTTACGAGTGAATGCAGACTTTTTCTCCTGTGTGCTGATAGTTTTCCCCTCCTTTTGTACATCCTGGAGATCTTTGTAGACTTGAGGTGGATGACTCACTATCTGTTCCGTCACAAACATCTTCAATAAGAGATTTCTTAATACCAAAATTAAACAAAGTCCCTATCTCTTATTCATATTAGAATTTAAATCTGTATTCCTATTACTTTTAAAAAAATCGCGGCACTCCGGTTGCCGAACAAGCACTTAAACATTGCAATACGAACTTGCGAAGAAAGTATTCAAGGTAGTCTGTATCCGAGAACCAGATACAGATTACCATGATCTTCAATTTCGTGGAAAAATTCTCTGTATACTTCCTTGCTGATTGGTCACTGACATTTGCAACACAGATGTTCTTTCGTTCAGTTTTCAGAACAGAGGATATGCCACCATTGTTATAATCCGCTTGCAGGCAATTTTTATGACCGGTCATAAACAGCGGTACTCCCTTTCCCAAATGTTGAACGGTTTCGATGTGCGAAAATTAACGATACACAGATGTTATTAGGCGTTCTGGGTCAGAGCTTTTCGACATATTCGCGAATATTATTCTCCTCAGAATATTTTTACTATAAAATATTTATTCATGAAAAATGCTTAGAAAACTAAAATGATAAATTCCAGGGGAACTTCTGTTGGAACACCTGTTCACCTTCCACGGAACACAGTTTGAGAAACCCTGAGTTAGACTAAGAATTAAGTAGGCAAAGCATTTAGCTCATGCACCGAATTGTCATGCCAACAGAAGCTACTGTTGCCATGGAAACATAGAGAATGAAATATATTTTATACTCCATGTTCAATTTTACCGATATAAGTGTGTGTTTGACTAAGAGTAATTACAAGTAATTATTAATAGGGTAATAATTGTTAAACTATTTAAACTAATTATCAACAAGAATGCATTTTACTTTGCAAAATGGTAAAAAAAAATTCTTATTTTTGTAATTAAAAAAAGATTAAATTATACGCCATCATTATCATCAGTGGCTCTATCAGGTACTTAAGCACCCACAGACTTCGGAGTTTCGTCAGATTTCGTAACTTTAATTCGAAGATAAGGTTGTTCGCCTATAAGTATTCTTTGGTCTATAAACTGCGTGTGTTCTACTGCGGAACAAACACTGAATTTTCTAGGAAGAAAAATCTTTTCACCTCCGCATGAGACCGGCTAACTCATCCCTCCAGTTTCTCCTTTTCTCGTTTTTTAAACATCATAATTAAATTAAAACTGAAAAGGCAGAACAACATAATAGTTCTGTGTATTCCATGTATAGAGTACACTTTGCCTACTTATTATGTTATAAACCTTTCAACTTAGATCATTTCAGTGTTGTATCCGAGAATATGTTCATTTGCTTGTCTTCTATTCTGTTAATTTATTAGGGAAAAAAGGAATTATACTTTTTTTAAAAAAAATTTACGGCCCGTTACCTGTTTAATTGACAGCATTCCTAATCATCTTTTCAGTTAGTGTATTTTGCTTTAATTGCTGATTTTCTGGCGTGTAAAATACTAGACGAAGATCAACGCGGATGCAGATGCTTCCGCGCACATATCTACAGTTTAATGAAAATTCTTTCGTAAATGAGAGGAGAGAGAGGGCAAATTCCGAGTCTGACAGCTCTTTCCCCTTACAATCTTAAGTCTCCTCTTCAGGGTGGATTACATTTAACGAGTAAGTCCACTTTATTATAACTTTCCCGTCTGCGTTAACTATTAAGGTGTTGACGTCTGGCAAAACTCCTGGGAATTAAGTACTGGACAACTCAAATGTCACAAGAGATTTGCTAAAGCTGGCATATGTAAGAGGAAATCCTTGGTAATTGCCACACGAAGATCTACTTCGATCAATGCTAAGGTCGACACATCGAGGCAACCAGGTGTTCTAAAAGGGCGAATCTTTGAGAATTAAAAAAAAAAAAACGAAAAAATTAAAAACATTAAAGTAATTGAAGCGTGAATTTGTTAGGGAGAATTCGCATATTAATTTACTGCATTTATTTTTCCATTTCATGGGGCTATGGGGGGAAAAGTGTTGCTTCCGTTAATTATCTGCAGTATTTGAAATATCGACCATACTTTCAATAAACGCAGTGCTTGTGCACTTCTTCAGTCAAAGACTGGCTAAATGATACCGTTTCCATTTCTGCGTTATTTTATTCATTTCTAATGAATCCATTAAATGACTCATTCAGAATTAGAAAACCCTTTAAATACTAAAAGATATACGAAACACAAATAACTACTTTTGAGTCTTTCACGTGGTATTTATAGTCTATGGCATGCAAAATATGGCATACACTTTTAAGACGTAATTCTAATAATATCTTACTTCTATTTCAATGAGCTTTCAGAAAGAACTCTTATCACTATTACACTAGTTTGACCCATTTGGGTCCGTAAAACTAGTATGAGCGCAATCAGATATTTTTAGATCAATAATATACTTCTCTGAATAATAAAAATAATAATAAGTTCTTTAAGGCGCAACCTCTTCGTGATAGTACCCTTCGAAGAGTTTTAAAATTTCATTACGTGCATATGCTTAAAAATAATTCATAGAATAATGGAGATAATTTCCGAGGATTTGCTTTTCAATCATTCTAAAGCTAAACTCATGAAAAAAAAAATTATATCTAATACTATGATCGGCACAATCTTAAAAATGTCAGGGTTTTTTTTTTTTCAACTTTTTTCCAATTTTATGTGTAGCAAAACTGATTTTTAGAATATATTTAAATATTACGTAGACATAAATATAAGGCATACATAAAAAAAATATTCTTGTCCTTTCTTTATTATACTTACGTCTTAAACGGGGTTTTAACTCGTCTTTTCAACCCAAGATCATTTCGACAATGATCTTGGGTCGAAAGTGCTGTGAGCTATGTAGGCTATATAAAATATTATAAACTGTTAAATATAAAATATCATCATCATCGTCATCAAATTCCTGCCATGTACCCTCAAGGGGTGTACAGGATATGATAGTACTACATGAAAAACTTACATCATGACTAACTTCCTATCTATAATTTTCCTCAAAACCAGTCTGTTACCTGTCAAACCTCCAACATTATCAGATCTTATATTTCTATCCTCTAAGGCACTTTGTGCTGTATCGATCCACCTATATCTTGGTCTTCCTCAGGGTCGTTTTCCTGCCAATCTGGCAGAGAACACTTGTTTTGCTACTCTTTCCTCGCCCATTCTGTTTAAGTGACCATACCACCTGAGATTAGCTCTGCACGCATTCCTGGATGCTGACAATGTCAAGTTCTTTCCTAATATCCTCGTTTTTAATATGATATTGCCGCTGATGCCATCTCTTTATGTACCTAATCTTTCTCAGGACTCTCATATCTGCGGTCTCCAGTCTTCGGTCAAGTGTTTTACTTCTGACCCAGCTCTCAGGTCCCTAAGTTAAAATAATTTTCCTCATTTCTTATAAATGTATTCAGTTGACTTCCTACCATACCAACTCTTTGCTTATCCTGTTGTCTATTTCTATATTTAATTTACAATCTCGTCAGCGCGGTTAGCCTAGTGGCTATGCGCTTCGCAACTATATGCCTGGGAAGGAGTGTCCTAGGTTCGATTCCCGTCGGTGACGTAAGGAGCTGAAGGATCTTCATGAACCATAGCCAAGTTAGTAGGTCTTGGGCGTGGACAGCAGGGTTTTTCCTCCCCAGTTTATCCTGAGGTTTTTCATCCCGCCAAGCAGGCAAACCTGCCTTGAGAACTCAACACTACAGACATAGGATACACTGGGGGTGTAGGGCTGACCACCTTATCGTGTGAACGGTTTGAGGTCCGATGATTAATAAACCCTCGACACAGCAAGGTAAAAGAGGGTAAAAGGAAGATGAGATGAATGAGTACCATTTTCACTAAAAATCGTGTCTAAGTAGCCGAAATGTTTTACTTGTTCTATAGGTTCTCCATGCAGTTGATATTTTCAATGCTTCTGCCTATTTTCATTGTCTTTGTCTATAATCGTAATGAAAAATTCAATTGTTGATATGTATGAAATCTCTTTGCCGGAAAAATTTTGAACGCCAACAGCCATAATACCCTTGTGAATAACACGCGATATTAACCCACAAAGAGCTACCAAAAGTATCATAATGTTTGAAGAGAAGTGTGATGGTACTCCATATTAACGTAATTTGTTATTCAGTTAAAAATGCGATCAGTCCTCAGATTGGTGTTATCGTGGCCACTCAGTCACACTAGACTTCCCTTACGGGTTTTCCTAGCAACCTAACCTCTACCTGCAGTCCTTGTTCGATGCACGCATTGGTAACGCGACGTGAAACACCAATAAAGTATCATCTCATCCATATGCTTGAAGAGGTGCTCTCCGAGAGAACGAAGGAGAAAGACAAATGTGTCTCGGTGTTCATAATATCTTCCTAATTAGCGGTGACCCGGACCGAAACATTAACTTCATTGGCCCATCTGACTTCCGTAGCTTAAACGAAAAAGCGAAAAACCCGTCATCATCGTTTACTCGATCCGACCGGACCGGTCGGGAGGGGGAGGGGTAAAGGGGGGGGGGTGTCATTAAAGTTTTAGCCGTTGAAGAATACGAGAGGGTTGACCTACATGCAGACAATAGACCGAGATATAAAACTGCCATAAACGCTCCATATAACGAGCTGGCTGACTGCCGTGATTTACCATCCGACTCATTAGCGACCGCTTTAACTCGATAACTCCGATTATTTCACAGCCCAGCGAGAAAACAATGTCGCCATTAAAAGTCCTCGATTCAAGCTCGGTTTTGCTGTGAAAGAATTTCTATCCGGTTTGGCCACATATGAAGTATATGAAATCAGAAACGGGACATTAAATCCGCTATAAAAATAGCCATCTTCTCTTCGCTTTATAGATGTAATGTTCGTAGAAATAGCTCCACCTACATATCTCAATGATTAGTACTTGGAAGAAAATGAAAAATTCCCGTCCATGCAGTTAGAACAATGTCGGACAATTTTCATCATCATATGGTTTCAATATTTGTCTGTTGTGATTGAAGAAAGCCTGACTGATAGAAGAAACTCTGCGCCCATGGGGGGGGGGGAGCAGGGGGCCCTCCCCCCAAATAAAAAAGGAAAAAACACTAGAAAATTTTCCAAAAATATTTTCCTAATAAAAATTTATTTTTGTGTGGTGTCTTCTATTACTATACTACTTACGAATTAGCGTCACGTAAGATGGGAATACCCTAGAGCTTTCGTAGTGTTGTTGAGCTATTTTTATATCCTTTTTACTGTGAATTCTATCACAATTATTTCTATCGAAAATCATTTTAGACACTTTTTCACGTTGTTGTTGTTAGCGTATGGGAGTATCCAGGATACAAGTATGGGCATTTGGATTCAACAGGATGTATGGGTCAGAAGTTACTCCATCCTAGCCGGGGGAACAGTGCAGTCTGTTATCATTCTAAGAAGTGTTCTTGTGCCTGTCGGTTTGGTGTTTGCAAGGATGAAAAACCCGTGTTTCCGGAACGAAAAACCTCCACCTCCATACGAGACCAGCTAACTCACCTTTAGTCGAAAAGATCTCATAAGAATTCCTCGTGTCATGGACAGGAATCGACTCAGGTCTTGGCTACCAAAAGGGCTTCGTGTACACCGACTGAGCTACGGAGGCTCGACACTTTTAAGTTAATAAAACTTCTTTGGAAAACCTCTGTAGCTCAGTCGGTATAGACGAAGCCCTTTAGTAGGAAAGATCTGGGTTTGATTCCCGTCAGTGACGTGAGGAACCTTTATTTGGTCTCTTTCGACTAAAGGTGAGTTAGTCGGTCTCATACGAGGTAGGGGGTTTCACCCAGAACCCGGGGTTTTGACCCCAGAACAGGCAAACCGTCCCCGTAAACACACATAAATTACAGTCATGAATACGTTCCAACCATATGCCGGTCCCGAGCCCAGATAAAATGGGGGGGGGGGGGCGAAGCAATGCATACAAAGTCACCTATGGTCGGAAAACGACTGAAAAGGAAAACCAGACTTATTTATTCCCACCAATTGATCAATGGAGCCTCTGTTTGCAAATATTTCCATTTTGATCTCCCATTGAGTTTCTTTAAAATAGAGGCGAAGGAGATATTGGGGATTCTAATTTTCTAGAGAGGTATAATATTCACTTATACCTTCTATCCATCCCGCTATTTAATGTCTTTTACACTTCTAAACGAATAGAATTTTTTAAGTTATTGCGTGTCCTTCAAATGTCCATGGCAATGTTATTCTGACGTCATCACGTTCTATTCTCTCGCACTGTTCGTAGCTCCTTTAGGGGAAATATTAAGTGAATATCGCCGGTCTCCAACCCTCAGTCGACAGTTGCGACACACATATTGCGTTGTCTTTGTCTACCAACTTTTATGCAAGGCTTCGTGCTCTAACCCAGCCCCAATTAAATAATAAGGAAGCTGTTCCGAAAACGGAAGCGCCATCTGGTGAATATCAGTACAATATTATGGAAGATGTTAAAGTTTATTAAGTAATGTTTTGGTATTGGTAGTTGGAAGAGTTCGTACTAATCTTCCCCCATCTCTCTCTCTCTCTCTCTCTCTCTCTCTCTCACACACAAATAATGAGAGTTTTTTTCGAACTTTTTCCACGCTCTTAATTCTTTTCATGTACTCCGACCACAGTAGAATTTTTTTTGTGAAATATCGGACAGATGTACTCTAAACTTGATTATAGATTTACAAAAGAAAGCGAACCCGATAACAGCAAATATTACTTTAAACCTAAAAGCATTTAGCGGTGCGGTGCGTATCTTAATTTAATGTCTGATACTGTTTCATCTCCGATCATCCGCACGAGCCATTTCCCTCACGTGATCTCCAAATGGAATGCACTCAAACATTTGCCTATTTTCAACCAACCTTCCGACGTATGTTTTAATGATGTCAGCCAAGTATCCTTTCTGCATTCTTGTTTTTTTTTTTTTTTTTTTACCTTCTTATCCTATTTCTTTTCTTCAAAAGCGGTTCACAGTCTTCGACTGGCTTTCCTTAACCATAAAAGAAGTTTCGGTCAATATTTATTAAAATCAGTGCACGTATATGAACCCAGATGCGACCTCGTTTTAAAAAAACATTCTCTCTTTTCTCTTCTTGACATCAATATTGCCAATAAAGCAGATGATGAAAGGTGAATTTATCTACAATCGTTAGATGGATTATTGCATAGCTGGCAATAGTTAAAACTTCAAAAAATCAAATATAAACTCTAAATCTCAAATTACTACTCCACAGGATCATTATTGAAAATGATAGCGAGCGGGGGGGGTCTTTTTTTATCAGTCTTTTTCAAATAGGCATCATTACGCGCTACTTGAACATTTCATTAGTCGCGCGCTTTCTTTTGAACATTTAACATTGTTTGCGAAAGAAACATGTTTAGATTCACGTGTGCGATAAAAAAAAAAAACATAATTATATTGTTGTCTGACAGAAAACAATTACATTGTCGCGCTAGTTGAACATTTCATTAGTCGCGCGCTTTTTTCTGAACATTTACCATTGTTTGCGAAAGAAATATGATTAGATTCACGTGTGCGATTAAAAAAAACATAACTATATTGTTGTACAACAGAAAACAACAATTACATTGTCGGGAGATTGAAGACAATTATTATCACTATAGATGATAACCATCATATCGCATTGAGACAATGAGAATTTTATAAAAACTTTACATATCGTGACGTCATATTCTTGCAGAATGAAAGGGATGTATAAGTTGAATAAGTTTACATTTTTACAGTATTTATACAATAACAAAAAATTACATATATTTACAATTTTTGCTTAAATGTATTTAAGCGCTGTAACTAAAGCACTTAAATGTAAAAAAATGTTTTTTTTTCTCTGTATTGATCTCGGTTACGATGTAATGTCTCAGCTTGCATCCTCGAAGCTTATTCATTAAGCTTATCTGAGGATGACACCGGTTAGTTATTGTTTATTGGGTTGATTGTTGTGATGGACGTAGGCTGATGTTTGATAGGTCTGATATCCACTACAGTCGTAGGTTGAGAAATCACAAATAAACAACAAACAACTAAAAATACCATAATTCGGAATATCAGGATGTGTCACTGAACTGGAAAGCCTGGACTAGTGTATTGTGTTTCATTAAGTTTGTAAGGTGTGTAGGGTGCGTATTTCTTATTTATAGTATGTCCTTAAGGCTCTTTTCAGGCTATTGTAGTTTGTTAGGTTCCTGTATGGAATAATAATAATAATAATAATAATAATAATAATAATAATAATAATAATAATAATAATAATAATAATAATAATAATAATAATAATATATTGTCTTGTTTTGTTGTTGAGCAATTTCTGTGAAATAAGACAACATACTGTTGTCTCATCTTATGTATTGCAATAAAAAATAAGTACATTGTTACACTATGCAAGGCAAAGTATTTTTACGAAGATCAAGTACATTTTTGCGTACTTGTTTTCTATCGAAATTGTCTTGTTTTTCAAGACAATTTCGTGAATAATAAAATAATACAAGTCTGTTCATTATTGTTTTGTATTTGGTCACTTAACATTAAAACTTGAGTGAGTTAATCAATTGATGAACTCACGCTCATATCTCAGACACTAGTAAACAACGGTTACCCAAAAAATATAATCAAAAGGTTCTTCATAGGAACCCTCCACAGCAACACCCTCCTGTCGCGCAATATACATCGTCCATCGTCATCCCTTATGCAGGCTCAGTTTCAACAAAAATAGCCAAACTCATAAAGTCTTTCAACGTCAAAGTTGCTCTTAAACCTGTCAAAACTATACGCCACATTTTAAGATCTCCTAAAGACATTAATGCCTTCTTCAAATACGCAGGTGTATGCAACATCCCATGTTCCTGTGGATTAAATTACATAGGCCAAACATCAAGAAGCCTGGAAATTCGAAAAAAAGAACGTATGGGAGACGTGAACAATAACAGAACAGACACTTCAGGATTAGCCCATCACTTCTCGATCTCTAACCACCCCATTGATTGTGATAACAGCTTCATGCCTTGTATAGAATAAGATTTTCGATGTAGAAACTTCAAAGAAGCCGCCGTTGTACTCCGATCGGGAGAAAATCTAAACAGAAATCAAGGAATGATTCTCAAAGACACCCGGAAAAGTCTAATAAATTCACTCAGCTTACCAGAATCTCATTTCGCTAAAAACTATACAACGCGCTCAATAAACAATGACTGAGACATCACGCTCCATGCTTACGATGTTACGCGTCAGTTTTAATTTGCCTGTGTTACTCCATTCTTCTTTTTTTTTTTTTTTACTAGCAAACGTTAGTGTGTACGGTCGTACATGTCCTGAAGAAGCCAGACAGAATAGCTGGTGAAACTTGTTGAGGATTTGTGTATATCATTTATTAATATATGATCAACGAATAAAACAAAGAAAAAAATTCAAGTTTTAAAAGAAGATAATTTTGTCTTATTTTGTTTTTGCATAATAAAAAAGTAGATTGTTGCACAATAGATGACAAACCCATTGTTGGAAATACGATACGATATTGTTGTCAAATAAATCAAATGAGTACAATGTGCACAACAGAAGACAAGTACATTACAAATAAGTTGTTTTGCAATAATGTACTTGCTATTTTTGGAAATATATTATTGATCAATAAAAAACAAGACACGATATTGCTGTTTTGTTGTACAATAAAAAAGAAGTACTTCGCTTTTTTATTGTTGCACAATAAAAAAAAAAACGAAGTACTTTATTACACGATAGAAGACAAGTATATTGTTCCGCTATAGAGAATAGTGCTGTTGCTAGTGGCAGATTACAATTACATTATATTTCGATAGCAAATAACAATTATGTTATACTATTACATGCAGTTGTATTATTAAGACAGTTGTATTATTGAAACGCAGGATGATTAAAAAAAGAGAAAAGACTTTGTAAAGAAAGGCAAAAAAAAAAAAAACACAACTTAGATTGTTTCTTAAATTCAAGTAGTAGATTTTCAGAGCATTCTGAAAACTACCGATAAGATTTATGTATTAAATCTATCTTCATTTATCTCAGCTTTCTTCTTCTGTTGAATTTTTTTTTATTCGTTCAAAATAAATGCGTTTCTCTGACACCATTCCTCTTCACAAATGTTTACTAAAATCTGCCAAGCTGTCGTATAGATTGTGAAAAAAAAAAATAAATTTCGTTTCTACGTCTAAGAACAACTCTCCTCATAAACCAGCTTTTAACATGACGTATATAATTTCCAGGGAGAATGCAACCTTGTATATCTGGAAACAAATAGGAAAATGTCAAAATAAATTACCCACAACGACCACTGGTGACAGTTAAGTGCCAAGAACACTTGACTTCCCCAACGATAAAGAAGAACTCGAGGTGGCTGCGCTCATATTCGTACTGATGATGGCTATAAAAGTTTTCTTAGCTTCTACCATCGAGCCACATTCATCACATTTTTAGAAACCTTTTCCACCAGGGGGCACTGGTATCAAAATAAGAAAAAAAGTCGCTGTTTATAATATCATTAATTATCTCGTTTTTTTAATATTTTTTTTCTTTAAGGTGTATCAGTCTTTTGTTGCCTGGGAGATTAAAATAAGCCTGATCCTGCGTAATTATCTCTGCTTAGAAGATTATTGAAGTTGATTGTGAACCCGAAGCGACTCATACAAGATGAGCCCTTTGGATATCTTAAGATAATTAAACGTATAATTGCTGTTTTTGTTTTTAATTGGTGCGTGTCTTTCCACTGATAGAAATACGATAAAAATATTTTTTTTTTTGGAAGTTGATAATTTAAACCGCTAGATGGAGTTCGTTTTCCGTGTAACTGAGAAAAATCTAAGAGCAAAAATATCTGCGGTTTCTTTTAATTATGAAAGTGATTCCAGACACCAGGTGGTGTTCACCTGATAAATCATGGCTGCTGAAATTTCCAAGGGTTTGCTTACGCTTTTTAAAACACGAAACAGCCGTTGTAGATTTCAGTTGTCATGGTTTGTCAGGCCAGCGCCACCTGGAGGCGAATTTTTTTTTTTTTTTTTTTGTTCTCAAATCGGCTTGCTAAAAGAAATTAGTAAAAAAAAATATATATATATATATATAATGAAATGTTTACTAAAATATTTTATACTTTCCATAAATAAGTTCCGAAACAAATTGAAGATAGTTTGCTTCAGGTTAAAGAAGGTATGATAAAAATTCTAACCTACTATCGATTTAAACTATTTTTAGTTTACGTTCTACGTTTTAAATTAACCTTCAATTTAAAAATAAAAGGATCCTATCATAACAACACTTCTATTTGTTGCCCTCAAGTGGTCCCTTTTTACATTTCCACGGCATTGCACGAGATTTATCATAACGTGTACTAAGCAGGAAGACGTTATTTGGTCAGCTTTACTTAGATGAGGAAAATCTTGTCAACTTCTACGCTGCTACCCAAACACACTCTTGTCTTCTTTCTTTTAAGAACGATTTACTTCTGCTCAGATAATACTCAGATTTCTCTTCTTGGGCTGACATTAATCTCTAGCCTATCATGATATAATCGCATCGATGACTTTGAAACCCTCAAAAAAAAAAAAAACATTGTGTGCTTTTTTTTGTTCAAGACACCGTTTCTCGTCTGCCCTGATGCGCTGCTGTAGGAGACACTAAAACCTTCTCTAAATCTCTAAAAATACTCGATGCTATCCGAGTATAATAGATAACATTTAATCGCTGTTTCTCTGCTTCTGTCTCTCTTTGGGGCATCTTATGAGTAATTTCAAGTGAACTGGCTACTTGGTCACATCCCCCTTACCATCCAACTTCAAATCAACTGAACCAACTCATCGTATTCTTCTTCTTTCATTCCATCCATCTCAACTCATTGGAACAACCTTCTCTGTATACCTCTTTCCTCAAGGATTAATTCCCCACCAGCTGTTCAAGAAACTCATCAAGTTCCTTCATTCTCTTTACCTCGAGTTGATGTACATCAACACCCGATCGAGATATTTTATGGGTTTAGCAATCTTACTTGTCCGATTGCTCAATCACTAAATATGAGTTCATTTAAATATGTACACACTTTGTTGAAATAAATACCGAAACATCATTCTGGTTTTTTTTTGGGTTTTTTTTTTGTACAAGCCTAACTGCTTACACAATTCAATAGCAAGCAACTGTAATTAAGTAAATGGATGAGCAGAAATTAAATGAAAAATAGTTAAAGGGGATTTTTTATCAAGAATTAGCGGAACAAGTAACGCCAAGGAATTATGTAATGATGTCGTTTGCAATAATCGGAAAATCTGAAGTTCATGGTGGATTCAAGAAGTTAAAAAAGGAAGTCCAGGAAAAGAAGAAGAAATCATATAACAATAATAATAATAATGATAAACTAATGCCTTTTTCATTCCCTTATAGTGTAGTGAGTAGGCGAGGCCTTTAAACCCTATCTATCTTTTGGAGACTGAGTGGGCAGTTCAATCTCCATTGGTAGCCAATCAGAGATAGCTGGAACACGACTATCACTAATTATAAGCCGCCATCGATGAAGAGACCGCCAGCAAGTGCTGCCATCTCTTGGTACCTAATCCTAACACGATCTGTTACTGTCTGAATTAATGTGGGTTCTACGTTCAATTTTCTTGAGTTTAAGGGGCGAAAAACCCGAGTTTCCCGGAGAAAAACCGGCTTGCACGTACCAGAGATCGACTAACTGGGGAACTGGTTCCTAATCAATAGTTCCTAATCATAGCTCTAGAGAGAGAGAGAGAGAGAGAGAGAGAGAGAGAGAGAGAGAGAGAGAGAGAGAGAGAGAGAGAGAGAGAAATAAAATGTGTATTTGTAACTTGTGTGTTTACTCTTTTCATGACTTGTTAGTGATCTGTTTATTTTGAATTTCATAGCAGCTGTCAAAATGAATCAGATGACAGGAAGCACTGGTTTTGTAATATGTACGTCAATAAACACAAAACGAAGAAATAAAACTAAACCGATGGAATTATATCATTGAATATGTACTCTATGCAAAGACACCCGTGAAATGTAAACGAAAAATAGTTTAAATCGATAGTAGGTTAGAATTTTTTTAATCATACCTTCTTTAAGCTACGCTTTCTTTTCTTTATTTATTCCTTTTTTCCATAAATATTTATTAGACTTTCTTTAAAATGGACTCACACTCCCAGTTAACACTGAGAGATTTATGGCCAGTGACTAAAATTCCAATCTATTATCCTGCTCGATTTTAAATACGTCTAATCTCTTCCACCGTTATTGTCCTCCACTTGCAGAAATCTTTCCTGGTTCAATGACATCGATTTATTCATAAAGTGTATAAATATGATGAAGTTTTTAATTAATTGATTGAAATTCGCAAACATCCAGCCTTTCGTCTCAAAGTCGCGACTTCTATTCCAATTACTTACTGTTCTCTTTTGTGTCTTCGCTCTAACAAATCAATTCCAGCCCTGAAGGAAGCCTTTATGCCAACATTCGGTGTTCTGAGTACTAAAAATTACACACCAGCTACGTCAGAAACCAAAATGTCAACGTATTTGAATCGTTTTCTAGGATATCGTTCCAACAATTCATAAATGCTACCAATTGTAGTTGTCATTTGAAACTTGAAAATTAAAGTTTCAAATGACCCCCCCCCCCGTAAAATCCCTACCTTATTATTCTTCACGTGCTTAATAGTCACCAGATGCGTGTGACAACATTCCAGTGAAAGAATAGCCAATTCTGTTGTCACTTAATGAAGAAGTACTTCGATTTTGTAGAACGCGAAGTTTTAGAGATATAAGGAAAGCAAGAGTGGAATTTAGTGACGTTTGTAAAGCTGTTAAGGAAATGAAAATGAATAGTTTTGCATTTTCTCAAAGATCGCTACTAGGAGATTCGCATAGTTTTTTAACGTAATGAACAACTGCGCCAAGTTCAACTTTAAAATAATATTATTTTGGTGAAAGAGAATGGTCAATCACTGTAATAAAATCCTACAAAAAGTAGATGCCAATACTTTAAGAATATCCTGGACAAAACTTTGGAGTGTAGTCATTTAACGTAACGAGTATCTTGTCAATACTTCCGTGTCAGTGATTGTCAAGGGATGTTATACTCTGATTGTCAATAGTTATTTTTATTAGTTTGGTATAATTTGGAGCCTGTGTAGCTCAGTGGATTTGGCGTTTGCACACGACAGCACTTGACCGCACGAAGGAAGACTTGGTTTCAAATTTAGTCGGGACTAGAGGAACATTTTCAAAGTCTTTTCTCTACCGGTTCCCGAGTTAGTCGATCTCTGGCACGGGCATGCGGTTTTTGCTCCCAGAAACTCGGGTTTTCGTTCGGTAAACTCAAGAAAATCGACCGTACAACCCACACTATTTCAGACATTAAATATATTGTGTTAGGATTAGGGACCACGAGATGGCAGCACTTGTTGAGCCATCTTTTCACTGCATGCCACTTCATTAGTGATAGCCTTGTTCCAGCCTATCTCTGATTGGCTACCAGTGGAGATCCAACTGCCCACTCGGTCTCCGAAAGTTAGACGGGACTCAAACGGCCTCGCCTACTCCCTATACGGGAATAAAAAGCGTTAGCTGATTTTTTTATGGTATAATTTGGTCGAGTGGATGGCACATCGATTCTCCAACCAATAAGTAGGCCAAGAGTTCGAATCCTCATTCATCTCCCGGTGTGAGACCACTTAACATATTTGGCTTCAAGAGCAAAGTCTTCGTATTATGCAAATAAGTAAAAATGAATAAAAAATAAAACAAAAAACTTTAGCCAACCGGGGCGCTAATGTGCCATAGGTTTAGAAACTTTGGTGGGGAAGAATATTATGATTTATTATTATAATTATTATATTACTTATTATTATGTTATAATATATACTTAATATATATTCTTAAATTATTAGAGTTTACTAAAATATTTTTTAAATCATTCTATATTTCTAAATAATATATTAACCAAAATATTTCAATAAATATATAAGTTTAATAATAAAAATATGTGTTTTATTAAACAAACACACCATAATATATAATAAATAGTTATAAATAAATAAAAGGAAGTTTCTAGTATGCAAAATACGATAGTCTAAAGCGTGTCTGATATTAAACTCTTAATTCGGATGCTAAATGTCGGCATTGAGTTATTACAAAGTTGGTGATGGTTGATGTTCGACTGTCACCAGCAGAATAGTCGTTAAAACCCGAAAAGCTAGCTATTAGAAGGTACTCACTGAAGCATGCACACTTGTAAGCCAGCATTGAATCATTAAGTCGCTTGGTTAGAGTGAAAATAGCAAACTATCTCTTCCATCCGTATGTTCTTGTCACTCTGATGACGAAGCAAAATAATGAGAGTTCAGTCTTATTTCTCAAGTAGAATTTCTTTGTTTCTCTTGCACACTAATGACGGCTCTTTGCTACGCAGTTCTAACTCCTTATTAAGTTTTTTTTTCCTTCTGTATTTTTTTTCCATTTCCAAACTGATATTTACATCGGAGGAAACAAACGGTTGGGCGATATAATTTATTATTTAAATTTCCGTAGTAGTCGGTCGGCTATTGCTTCGAAAACTTTGTGCACTTGAGGAGTCTGTATACGATTGCCAGATGAGGCAGAATTATCATAATCTGAAGACAGTAAAATGCCCTTTCGTTAGCGGCTTCCTGCGTACACTTATTTAACTGATATTTCTTCAGTGGAATTTTTCCATTTCTTAGACTTTCTTGGGTATTTTCTTCTTTTTTCCTTTTTCTTTCGTTCTCGGTTAGTATTTTTACGTCTAGAATAGCGTTATTAGGTTAATATTTTCAATCCACTTTGGCTCTTTTAACCTTGGAGACAGTTTTACGAGCTTGGCATCGTTGCACTAATGTGTCGAATATTTTAAACAAAACAGAGTCACAAAGTCTGCTCCTCATGTGTTTTCCACTGTAAAGGCTACGACTTTCTTTTTCTCTGTATTGCCCCATTAACTATGGCTTCAGAATTATTAACTTCCTGCAACTTTTTTACTATCTCTTTTATGCAAAAAAAGAACAATGAACAACAGCAGGCTATCATCTTGGAAATAAAAAGTCGAAAAATTAACCGACACTGTAATATCAGTACGTTGTTGAGGCACATATTTTTGATTCGATGTGTATATATCAAAACAATTCTCTGATTATATTATTCCTTAATTTGTGCCTTTTTTTCAGATGCAAAACAAGTATTCTTCCTTGAAGGATAATCGATATCTTTTACACACAAATTCACTCATGCAGTAGGCTTTTTTATAACATCCGTTTATCGTGTAGCAAGATGAACGAATCAGATATTTTATAGTTGTTTCCTAGCAAGATAGACAGAGCAGTCAATTATTTTTATATGAAAAAAAGTAGATGCAAAAGATAAACAAGTATAAATATATAAAATACTATATATATTGGTATATTGTATGCAAAAATAAGATTAGAAATGTTTTTTTTTGCATATAAGAAGGTACTTATAAGACAAACGTTTCATTTGTTTTGCTTCGTAACTGGTGCACATCTACTAGCATCGGTATAATGCGTATATTTTAAATACTATAAATACGGTGTATAAATATCCGTGTGTAAAATAAATATTGTACATAAAATGAGTACATCAATAGAATGTTAAAATTGGAAATCCATTTATATTCGAGATTTACCTGAGCACAGAACAAAGTGGACGCCCTTGTATAGATCGCAAAAGTCAATAATGTACTTCACCCCAACTTAAAGTAATTCCTTAATGTACAGCGGGAGGTTTCGAGAAGTTATTGATGGTATAAAGTCGTGTGGCTACAGTAGCCATTCCATTCTTGAAACAGTTAGTCCATAAACCAAGCTTCATTGAAAATCAACATCTCTAAATGGAGGTTAAGATATTCTCGAAATACGTCAAAAAAGTCCATATAACCATTAGATAGGTCGAGTGTGCATATGAAAAGTTAATAAGTGACGAGAGGGGGGGGTGAATCAGTTCGATAACTAGGCGAAAAGAGATCACTGTCTTGTTTTCATCGGCCGCATTTTAGTATGAGAAAACAAATATGCTGAAATGGCAGCGGGAGTAGTTTGCATTCAACCCTAATGACGTGCTTACTTTTTTATATTTTAATTAATTGCAGTCTAACGCTGTCGAAATCGGAACTTTGCATTAAGAAGACTACATTAGCGAAATTTTGATGAAGTCTTTTGCAGCAATTTATCCTCCCTTCAATTTAATATTGTTTTAAATGTTTCATATTTTTATAAGACGCGTTCGTTTTTGCATGAGGATATTTTTGAGTTTTATTTTAATATCTGAATTTTCTCCTTATAATTGTTATACTATTTTCTTATTTAGACATGTTTTCTGGGCAGGTTTTTTTTTTCAATCTTTTGCTTATCTTACCAATAATCCCAAATTTTCTATTTGTAAATTCCTCGCAACCATCTTTATGAAACGTCCTATCAAATTTAAATTTAATTTTCCTGAGTGCCCATCGCGCAGCATATTAAACATTTCCAACACCCACTGGAAACTTTGATAGTATTACGATATTTATGAGTGTTTTAGAAATAAGGCTAAAGGATGGAGGGTAATGCATGGCAATGCTGTAGCCAATGAAGTTCTAACTGAGGCTCGGCTATTGCTGTTACCCTCCTGCCATGATCAGAGCTTTAATTGCTCAATACCACCTTATCCATACACTGTCTTCTATAGATAGCGGGGAAGATGAAAAGCATTCTTGCTTCGCCCCTTTAAGCCAGTCCTTATAAGGATATAAGGCTAAAAAAGACAGAGGCTATGAGATCAGAGTATTATTTATATTAATTGCGTATGTTTTTCTAGTTGGTTTGCTAAGGAAAAATTCTTTCATTCTCCATATTTTATATGTATAACACACACGAAAGGTTATCAGACCTACGGCATATCTTGCAGTGGGCAAGAGGATGAGAAAGAAAAGGAATCTGTTCGCTTCTTTTTGAACAGTTGAAGGTTGTATTCTTTGGAGAAGGCAGCGTGGATGAAGCTGTTCCACAGAACAGAGGTAGATGGAATGAAAGGGAAGACAAAAAATTTGCTTCGACAAGTTTCAAGCTGGACTATGAATGGATGTTGATTAGCAGCAGTAGTGCTTGCTCGTAGAATTTTCGAAGAAAGTAGAGGAATGACAGTGACCAATTCAGCGGAACAATGCCCATGGAAATATCTGTAGAACAAGCATAAAACAGAAATTGAACGTCAATGGGAGGAGGAATTGAAATGGATATGTAAGAGGGGTTATTAATCAGTCGAATATATCTTCATTTGAAAAACCCTTGTAAAAGTTTCTTTGCATCCTAGACACATCGAACCCAGGTCCTCTTCCAGTTAAAGGCATCGTAGATACCAACTGAGCTACAAAGTTCCCAAAGCCATAGAATGTTCGTTTACTTTGATAGACATATCACAAATCGAATTAATTGGCATAGAGTTGTTTTGTTTATATTATTGTTTCAAACGGACGTTGCTGTACCCACCACATTACTGTAGGCAGTATTTTCATAGGAGTTTTCTTTGTGTCCAATGCTTTGTTTTTATAAAACATACTTTTATGCAATTATTTGTCCTGCCGTGATCGGCAATTAAAGCACCTTTTCAAGCAGTGACATTGAACACAAACATCGAGTATTTATTCACTAGAAGATTAATCGTATGAGTTCGTTTAGAAGCGATACCCTCCCGCTGATAGCGTAAAAACAAACCTGAGATTGCGTTGTTTGTAATTAAAAGTGCCTATTCAATTTTATTTAATAATTAAAAACCTCCCAAATTGCAATGAGATTAATCTCCGTTAACTAATAATAGTCTGCATGTCCACAAACAACGAAATCATTTATAAACTTGCTCGAGAGAAACGTGGCAAAAAAAAAAAAAAAAAAAAAAATTAAACTGTTTAACAGTTTTTATTATTTTTTTTTCTCTACAAAGAAAGCTTCACTCTTTGTTTTATAATTAAATACCACACAAGGTTCGCGAATATTTCATTTGGAGCTTAGGGTGGTCAACTGTATATCGTGCAAGATTAGCGTTGTTTGCCACACGCCTTAAACAACTAAAATTAACACTTTTAAATCCTTCTATTTTTTTTTTTTTTACTTGGTTCCCTCTCTAGAAGTTTTCGATTAAAAAAACACAAATTACAAGCCGGGAAATAAATTGAAACTGTCTCTGTATGATGTATATTTTTGAAACAGAAGAGATACAAAGTTTGGTTGTTGTTTTTTTTTCGTTAATGGGAATGACAGTTATTATTACAACACGTGCGTATCTAACTTGAAAAACTTGCTGGCAACAATTCAAATATAACCCAACGTGCACAAGTCTCCAGTTCAATATCGACAAAGAAAATATTGCACCTATAATACAGGACATTAATTTTAATGCTAAATTCTCCTCTCGGAAAGGTCGCTTTTTGACGACAGTGCTTTTAAATCATTCACGGAAACCTGTAAACAGAAATGGCCTTCATTTAAGCTGTGAAACGTTCATGAAAGCGAAGAAGGGTTATCGGAGTTTTGGTGGGACGCAGAGCGACCAGAACGTCATCTCTTGTATCAGATGTTTATCGTGAAGTTGATGAGATTAAGAACTCAAAAGGGATGCGAACGGATGATGGTAAAGCCGGTGTAGTTTTAAGGATTTTCTAGCTTACGAAAAGGAGAACAAAATCTTTAAATCACGCGACCTTGTTCTCCGTCACCGATCATGAATTCCAAAGTGAGTGTAGATGACCCGGATTAGTTTAATCCCCCGAAAATTCGGCTGCGCTTATGTAAGTTTAATTCCTTTGTTTATCTTCTTTCTTACGAAGTAGTTTCTTTGGTACTTAGTTGATTGAGTACTCTCACACACTTCATACAAGTGTGCAACAGACTGATACTTTCACATATAACAAATCTCTTGAGAATAAAAAAACGCATCAAAATACAATACATAAGCATTTGGAAATGCACTGAGGTATTTTATATATATACTTTTAAATATCAATCAATTTAAGAACTCGAAACGATAGATGTTTTATAATGCTTACATACACGGATTGGCTAGTTTATTGGACACGCTTACTTAACAGAAATGTTGTCTCATTCGTCCCAAAGAACAGCCTCAACAATTCGTACCGATGTACCTTTGGCTCTACTGTTAACGTGGAAACGATTAGAACTCATATGGGAGTTGTCAAACCAAGAAGCTTTCTCCCAATTTATCGCTTCTCCTGGCGTTGATGTTCATTTTTTATTATTATTTATTTATTTATTCACATAATTGACTGGTGATTCAGAACAATTCAGATTCTACCCAAGTATCTAAGAATAGTCCGTCAGGTAGCGTCGTAAAATATGGACTGTTCCAAGTAATGCTGTTTTTGTAGGTCATGTGGGGTCACTTCGTTGATTTTTAATTGCTGTAAATAGTTGGATAGCTTCTTTGAAATTGCACCAAGTGCACCTATTGGAATGACTTTGGTGTGTTTAAGCCACAGTCGGCCAACTTCGATTGCTAGATCTCGATATTTCGTAATTTTTTCCAGTTCTTTGTTGTTAATGTTGTTATCACTGGGTACTGCGATGTCGATAATCCAAACCTGTCGATGTTCGATAATCGTGATGTCAGGTCTATTGTGTTCCAAATGCTGATCAGTTTGCATTCTAAAGTCCCAGAGAATTTTCGCTGTTTCGTTTTCCAATACTATCTCTATTTTATGCTGCCACCAGTTATCAGAAGTAGGAAAGCCATATTTTTTGCATACATGCCAATGAACTATTTTGGCCACTTGATTATGGCGGTATTTATAGTCACTTTGAGCTATCTTGCTGCAGGCACTGATTAGATGTTCTACAGGCTCATCTTTCTGATCGCATAATCTGCATTTGCTGTAATTATTGATGTTCAAAAGTTTTGCTTTGATTGCATTAGTTTATAACGCCTGTTATTTTTCACTTGAGCTGCTATAATAAATTAAATTCTTCTATTTCTTTTTAATATATGCATATTGTAGCCATCGCCACGTCTTGTTCACGTCAATTTTGTCCTCAGTATCTCTAAGAAATTGGCCATGCAAAGATTTATGTATCCAGCACACATATCGGTTATTTTGCTGCTCCTTTTTGTAATCGCATTTGTTTCCTGTTGCTTTCAGAAGATCCCCTTGTGTAACTGCTTGAAGCATTGGCTCAGAGCTATTTTCGATGTAATTTCTTAAATCAATTTCTTCTTCTTCTTCCACAGTCTGTCTCACTTGCAGCAGACCCCGTCCACCTATTCCCCATGGTAGGTACAACCAGTCAACATCACATTATCACTATTCTCATAGTCTCCCATTTTTAGCTAACACGAAGTTGAATTCGGCGAGTTCTTCCATCCCAATCCATGACAGAAGCCGATGTATTGTGTTTTCAAAATGCTGTTTTGTAGATCACTGTTGTAACTCTGCTGATTTTTGATAAATCAGATTGTAGTTTGTCTGTTACACTACAAGACTCGTATGAACAAGTTCTTTTCAATCCACATGACTAAAGTTAGTTGGATAGGGTTTTTCTTTATTGTTGTATATTCTTGGTATATTCTGCATCCTTTTATACATGTGCAAGTGTGACAATTTTCGTTTCCACTTCAAGCACAACATCGACTTATTATTAAATGATTGGCACCAGTAAAACAGGCAGCAGAAGACCATTATATGGTTCGTGTAAATGCATCACTTCCTGTCACGTTTTTTTCATTTTGATAAAGGAAGATGCCACAACAATGACGATGAGCACCGATGTGTAACTTCCTGTGACGTATTCGTTTTATGATAACGGAGGATACCATAAGAATGAAATAAAAGTTTTTTAGGAATCATTACGTCATGAAGGGAGGAATCTTTGTATGGACTTTTTCAATTGAAGGTGAGTTAGCCGATCTCATACGGAGGTAGCAGGGTTTTGTTCTCCCTGAAACTCGTGTTTTCATCCCGCATACAGACAAATCGGCCCTTCAGAACACACGCAATTTACAGACAAAAAATACCAGCTGTGGTGGTGGTGGTTGTGGGGAGTAGATGGCGTTGATGTAGGTGATTGGTAGTAGAGGTTCTGTGTTGTAGTGGAGACGGGGAGTTCTACAGTAAGTGTCCTCCCGCGATGAGTCTTCGGACTCTTTGGAGGTGTCACGAATAAAAATAATAATAATTACTTTGCTCTTTGTTGGGAGGCCGAGGGTTCGATGGCTGCGATCGCATAAGTAAATTGATGAACTAACCAAATATAGGTAGCTTCTGGTCACGTGATTTGTTTGAGTTTGGCCATGCAAAAGCTGTTGCATTTTCAAGTTAGTATGGCAAGTAGAAAAGTAATTGATAGATAGATAGAGAGAGACCTAATTTATCCTTTATTATTGTTTTCGTGAGCTTTTCAGAATAATCAATGCTATTCTCTTTTGATCGCTGCCTTTTGGACTGATCTGCAACGTCAGTGTTATTATGAGAATTTATTTTGTCCACGCAGATTATATTAAGCCCGTCAGATTATCTCCACATCCAATCTATTCTCAACATGCAGGGACAGGAAAAGCTACGGAATCATATTAGAATAAGCTCCGTTCAAAGAATTTAATTCATCAACAGAATTGTAACTCAATTTTGTTTTCTATCAAACTACGTACGATGCCAAAATGAGTCTCTCGACATATTTTGAAAAGCAATACGGTTTGTCGAAAGGAAAGAACATCGCTGAGTAATAAGAGAGAGAGAAAAGGGAAGGAGTGACGTTATTGAAAACAGTAAGCATACGAGCAACATAAAGGAGGCAATACGGGTGGGGGAGTGCAATACAATGACGGCATGAAAGATTAATTAGGAGGAAGAAGAAATTCATTTATATTTCACTTTAAAAGTGCAGATTCTTATTTCTTGGTAAGAGTGAGGGCAAAAGATTATTCCGTAAGGTGAAATAACGTGGTAAAGAATGCAGAGATACAAGGAGTAAGGAATTCAAAGTCGTCCCCTGGGATTGGTGCCCTTTACTGGTTGAATTGAGGGACCAATATGCAAAAGTAATGAAACCGAGAGGATGAGGCCTGGAAGTCCGAAGGGAGGGAATGCAGTCTCTGTCACGTGTCTTTTGTAATATCAAATGCATAAGCAGAGCACCATATTCGAGTCGCATTGAACAGCTAGTTGACGAAGAAGCGGCAGTGGGGTGTTTGGTACGTCAAACTAATTTGAAAAGTGGAAGCCAAAGGGTTCGTTGAGCAACGCACTGAGATTTACGTGTGTGGTCTTCAGGAGCGCAGCTTTAGATGACGTTGGTTTTTCTTGCTTTGGATATTGGGAGGAACAAGAGGGTAGGCCAAGAACAAAAAATCCTCGGCGAACTCATTTCAGAAAACGGACACAAACCAAAGCCTTCGTTGAGTTAACAGTCCAATCAATGCGTCATTTCAAGAAAGGTCAGTGGACGTCCGGGAAATGGTTCGTCGGAAATTTTCGTTAAAATAACAAAAAAAAAAAAGAAAGGGGGTATGATGGGGGAGGAAGTTCGTGCCAATCGGGAAGCAAAGAGAACGATGACCCACTGGCATCCGAGATGTACGAAATCACCGCGGATCTAATTACAGCCACGGACTCTGACAAATTGTTTTCGTAGGCACCGTCTTGAGGTGCACACCATATCGGACACGCGGGTGCTCTACGGTCTCATCTCGTGCGCACTAATTCCGAACATAAGTCGTGCTTACGTGGCCGAAATTAGCACGTGCTGTCTCGTTTCGTTACTCAATAATCCTCCCTTCTTCCTCCCCACCACCAGAGCGTAGCGGGCGCACTCCCGCTGTCCAACAGACACGCGTGTGTCTCTGTACCGGCGTGATGCAAACATATTGCAGCGGAGGGAACTTTATGAACGTAGCAAAGAGCGGTGCATTGGCCGCCCGCTATGCGACACGACAGGACGAAGGATAGTTCTCCACGAACTATGACTTTTCCCGTGTGTTGTGCGCATGCGCTGTTCAAAACGAATCGAAGTTAACCATATGAGAGGGTTTTTTTTTTTTTTTTTTTGGAGGCTTTCCCCGACGGGGGTTGAAAGTAAAAAAAAAAAAAAAAAGGTGGTGGGGAGGGGAATGGAGGCCCTCCATTGTGAATGGCAAAGCACGGCTAAAAATGCGAAACGCGTGTTCTCCATTTGCGGATCGTCGTCCGTCCGCATCTTTTGTCAGCTTTATGTTTCCTCTTCGGCTGCGACTTCCGTCACCGCGTTGCGGACAGATTGCATGTTTGTTATGAGCGACCTGGGAACCGAGCAATGCCGGCATCTTACTCGGTGCGCGTCTAATTTAGCGTTCCCTGCGATCTTTGGCGCGTGCATCGAAGTCGGTAATCTGTCCCGGCTTAAGCGTGAGTTACGCCGAGAAGAACGCCATTAGGAGGGAAATCCCCCGCTGAGGGGCGAAGTCAAACGCTGCTTCGGCAAACAAATATGAATATACAGCAGCACGTTCTTTACGCTTAGCTGAAAGGGATGGGGGGGGGGGGGAAGGTCACACGACGGAGGTCGAAAAGGGATTTCCTTTGTTATCTGCGTTCGCTTTTCGTCAGCGAGAAAATGGTCACTCCCATGGCGGCTCTTTTGAAATCTTCCTGTCAATACCGCACGTGAGGGTATACGCAGGGATGTTCCGCTGTTTGTCCCGAGATAACGAAATGAAACGTCAACTTCATTTAGGAGTTTCCCTGATCGATGGATGGGGCTGAGAGATTTCCGATGCGAATTAAACGATAGATTTGTCTTAAATCACTTAAAAAGCGTGTTTGCTACGTGCCTGCACGCGCACTTCGCCAACACAAGAAGTAACTTAAGTGCACTTCTGGCTAGAAACGTATGACCCGACAGGGAAGTACTCGAAGGTGTCTAATTATTGGAGGATGACAGCCGCGATCGATAATGTACTAACTAATTGTCCGCTGCTATCTAATTGTTGGCGACAAGACTCACACACACACACACACACACACACGCACGCACGCACGCACGCACGAACTTTGACGATTATCAGAACGGTGACCTGTGAGAAGATTCTCGCCAACGATGATTGCTACAATGTCTTGACGGCAATGACAACATCGCATCGGGAAATAATTACAAATTAATAGCGGAAAGAGAAAAGGAGAAAAAAAAATAGATTAAATCACGAGGCTTAAAGGCAGATTAAAATCCGGAAAGCGAACAAGTCAGCAAAGAAGCAGAGAAATTTGAAGAAAGAAAAGAAAAGGAATTGCGTGAAGAAAAAAAAAAAAGAGGGAGCAGACAAGGGAATGATTGGCCTTTGTCTTATTAAGGAGTAGGAGGGACTGTTTTTGTTAAGAGGAAGAAAAATACAGTTAATCTTTCACCTCTGCTTCCTCCGTCTGAACTTAGTCGTGCATAAAAACCACGAAACAGCCCTTCAGATATTTCTCGAACACCTTCAGCAAACTTAGTACTGCAAAGCCTATGCAAACGTACAAGACACGAATTATTCTTTCCGCTTGGAGATGACAAAATTCGCGGAATTTGTGATGCTTGGAAGTCTAGTATGATCGCAGGTTGTTTACGTACCTTCCTAGTGACACACAAATATACAAACGACTGTTTATGCAATGGAGCTGTACGGTGTATCTGCTTCAGTAGCGCTGCCGTTGTCTACTTTACCTCATCCACTGACTGAAAATGGATTCCCTTCAATACGTATTTCAACTTTGGAAAAAGATAAAAGTCGCATGGAGCTAAGTCCGGCGAGTAAGGTGGATGGTCCAACACTGGGATCTTCTTATCAGCCAGACACTGCTTTACAGACACTGTGGGCTGGAGCGTTGTCCTGATGGAGAATCCAAGTTCTATGAGCTTGGCCATAACCTTAAGGTAATAATCTTGGTTAACTTGTACAATTGTAATAATAATCCACATTTTTGCAGCCGGTCTTGTCAACCACGCAAATATATTTAAGTATGAATTAATTTATTACAAATATATTCCTTCGAATCAATAGAAATATCATTGGACAAATTTTATTTTATTCCTTTTAAACTGCTCTATCACCGTTCGCTATCGCCGTTGTAAAGTGACTAAGCACTTAGACAAAAGGAACAAACAATAAGTTCGTGATTCAAAGCATGCACATCGCGAACACTCGAGTACTTCGTGGCTAAGTATTATTTTAAAAGTTGCCGGTGAAAGAGTAGAATATGAAACCAGCGAAATGGAAAGATGGTGGGGGGGGGATGCAAAATCGCCCTTCATCTTCTGTTCTAAGAGGAAGACGTGTGCGAAAGCTGACAAGGTGTTACAACTCTCCGAGTGTTAGAGAGGGCGCTTTCATAGCGAAATTGGACTCTGTTATTAGAATAATATCATAAAACAGGGCTAAAGTGGAACGAATGCGTTCTTTTTAATATGTTCGGAGTGCTTCGAGAGGTACACCGACGTGAGGTTAATATCTGAATTAAGAAAGACGTGGTTGGAAGGTGAATACTCATCCCGGTTGTCCCAGCCCTTTAAATTGCCAGCCATTAGAAGCGCGTGACTAAACTCGTAGTTGGTCAGATATGCAGGCATCAAATTGGAAGTGTTGCACCATCCACTTGACGGTTTGGAGTGTCGAAATTACTTCGGTCGAAATTCAATTAGCATCCTCCGGAGATGTCCCGTAATGTCCTGCACTCCTTTGGGAGACACAGACAAGCATGATTAACCATGAGAAAATAATCAAAAGTTAAGATAACGCGTGAAATGACAGATCCTTAGGAAACAACCACAACCATGATAATGCCATCAGGAAGAAGGAATAAAAATACTGATTAATTGCCCTATTTTCAGCTAATAATAATAATAATAATAATGAACAACAAAAACTACCTGTTCTGTATAATAAATTACATATTAGTAACATTAATAATTCGATACTGGTGCATTGAAATCAGTCTTAGTGTAAGATAAAAGTTAGAGGGATGGAAGCAGACTCCAAGAGTGAACTGGGAAGTATTCCTTGAAACTGTGGTTAAATCTGGAATAGCTGACCGCGGACATTTTCCGATTACACGAAGAACATAACTAATTTAACCAGAGCTCGTATAAATATATTTACAGTACAGCAAGCATTTCAAATTTCTTGAACTTAGTTTACTGGATGCAGGTGTTGAGTGACGAACATATTTTTATCGTAACTTGTAATACAAATTGAGCTACTTAATCATTGTCTAACATTCGCGGTATTTTGTCTCTGAGTTATTTTCGTTATTTGTCATTGGAATTTAACAGAATAAAAAGCAAAGAGAGAGAGAGAGTCTATTCAACGCAACATTTAATTGAAAGTCAATAATATATGGTGTTATGATCATGGACCACGAGATGCGGTAGTCGTCTTCCGTACTCTCCTCCCCGGATACCAATTAGAATCACTGATAGTCATGGACCAGCTATCTTTGATTGTCTCTCCCACTTTCCAAACGGTTGTTACAGATAAACAGCCTTGTTTGTTCTCTCTGGAGAATAAAAGGCGTTAGTTGATTTCTTTTTTTTTTTATTATTGTTTTTGGTCTAGGGTTTGCCTAGAATTGTAGCCCTGATGTAAATCACAACGAAACTTGGATCAATAGCGCAGAATTGTTTGAAAATAAACTATTCGCAAATCAACGAGACGTCTGCATAATTTTAGCAACAACACCACGTGGATGGTACAAAACTGAAACGCAGTCATAAGTTACGCACTTAATATTGGCAGCAGTAATTATCCCTCATCCTTCTCAAGCGCTTTCTTTTGTTGTCCCGTAACTTTTGTAAACGCAGTGTTTATCAAACTATTCGTAAGCAACATTTGAATTTTCATTCGCATCGTTTCTCACTGAACAATCTAAAGCGCTTCTGTAATTCACGTGTGTTAAAATATTCCTAAATTACCCTTCCTTTTCCCTGACTCTTACATAAGAACATTCGTCACCCTCCCCGTCGTGCCCCTTCAGCGCAGTTCCCAGAATGCACCGCGCCGTTATTAATGTCCAGTGTGGATGACTCACACTAGTAATTAAGCCTATTATACCCTCTCAAAGTCCATTACCGGATGCGAGTGTGGCGCTGTGTACAATTAAGCACCAGCAACAAGATATATTTCTACCTCTTTGAACCCACCGCGCAGTTGGGAAGTAAGTAACAAAAGGCAGTCGCACTTAATCCGTCATTCTTCCGCACTTCCGCAGTGTCCGCCATTAGTTTCGGCTACTGTCTCCCCAACAGAACAACAAACACCCGGCCAACGCACGGCCTTAAAGTCGGGGTGCAAAGTTCAATTATGTGTGACAGGTTTAGCAAAGTGCGGACGACAGAAAAGTCCCCCGAAAGCTAAGATTAGTGGGATGCGCCTATTAAAAACCAGGCTGAGGCCGTAAAGCGAGAACTTGCTTAAGTAGCTCTCTCTCTCTCTCTCTCTCTCACACACACACACACACGGTTGGAAGGTGCCAGCTCAGTGAAGGTAAGCAAGCAGTCTCGTAGAGGTTAAGTCGACTAAAGTGATGTGTTTCCATATACTAGTTAGCGAGCCGTGTTTTCACGCGTAAGCACCACCTTTCCACTAGCAATTTAGTGTGTTTAAAGGCATGTTTGTTTCTAAAACTGACCACCCTAATGCTGAAACTCTTCATGTAAGCCGGGAGAATTTTGGGCCGCGTTACGTACCTCAGAGAAGACATGAATCTGCTTGTGGCAAAAGTGCCTCCGTAGCTCTACAAAAGTCATACGACATTAAATCAAGTTCAGACAAGATCCGACAGGAAACAAGAATAGGATCCTAATCCGTATTTATAGACAAAAACTACCTTTGACCCAGACTATCATCCTGTAATTTAAACTCGGTACACAGCTACTTATGAATTACAAATTAGCTTCTTTCCGAGTTTTGTACTTCGGATAATAAAAAGAAAATAAAACGAAAAATTAACTCTATCAGTGAAATTTTAGAAGTATCAAAATTATTCTTACAGACTGTATATTTCGCACGAGGAGTTTACAACCTTTTGTGGGTGAGATTCACGTAAAAATAGTTTATCTGCTATCATATTAACGATATGAGAATATAGTTAAGTCTAGATATTTTATATTTGTAGAATGCAATTATGATGCATTCATTAGAATTGGAAGGACATCTTGTGAGTGAAGTGACTTAATGTATCTACTCTTTCAACGCTGGTACATCCAATTCTAAGCAATCACAAGCATACAACCACCTTCAGACTTAAATGCAGTCCCTCAAAAGGTACTAACGCTAATTTTTCGAGCTAGGACGTCAACCTAGTCTGAGACCCTAGACGTGTTTCGAACCCGGGTCTTTCAAATCAAGCGGTATCGTCGATACTAAAGAAGACTGTCAATTTACTTAGTCTTGGCTGAAAGACAACACAACAATGCTTTCAAAGGGGTGTCAGCCAATTATGATTTTGGTGAACGATAACCAGACTACCGCATCTTAATTTTCTTGAAGATCCTAACGTGTTCAATGTTATTAAGGACATATCCACAATATAATATCCTGGAATCATAAGATAAAATGAATAACCGGATTATTCTGTTTTTGTATTTAGCAGTTCTAAATTATTTTAAAAAATTATTTTATGTTTTTCAAGTGCCTTAGGTTCTTGTGCTTCAACCTTTCCTAAGCAAAGGTGTCACTTTGCGATCCGGCATCATTCTGAATACATCTTCAACTTCCGCTTGTCATGGCGTCACATTGACCCCCCCCCCCCGATTATCTCCACAATATCATTTAAGGATGAGTCTGAAGATTCGATTAAGAGAAAATCAAATCACTGCAAATTGCTGTAGGAGGAACTTAAGTCTCAGATGGAAGATGGCATAGTCGTTATCCTCAAGATATCACAGTCCTTGATGTGCTATCGCGAAGATCATTTCTTTCCTATTTTTTCCATTAGCACGAGTTTGGGACACCCACACACCCACACCCACACATACACACACAGAGAGAGAGAGAGCGAGAATAGCAAAAAGTGGGGAACAATTTCTATATCAACCTCATTCACATATAGCAGGCTGAAAACAGCTCCAAGTTGTTATTATTATATCATCTTCTCTCTGGAATTTTAAGGTCCATCGTTTTAATTATTTCAAGTGTGATGTTTCAAAATATCGAATTCTTCATCCCTCGTCAACTATCTTTCAAAGCACCGACTATGACTTGAAGTTGTTTGATGACTGAAAGTATTTTAATGCTTTTCTTTCTTGCAATTTGACTACTTCAAAGACTTATTTATCGTTCTTGTTGACTAAAAGATCCCTAAAATGCGCTGCAAAAAAAGGAGAGAGACAGAAGAAAAAAGGAGGACGAAGCGAACATCAAAATTGGAAACTTCTCTATTCCTAAGACATTTTTAGAATTTCGAAACTAATGCACGCGCTGGTGTTCCCTCCTCAATATTCTGCTCACATTAACGTCTTGGGGTCCGCATATCCATATGTATGAACAATATTTCCATTTACTGAGAAGCATAAGTGTTTCGAGGCACGAGATTAAGAAACTTAATCCTTGCCAAGGCTTGTGAACTTCCACCAAGAGAGGGTTGAGTTTCTGCACGAGCCCGAAGCAAAACGTCCGGCGCAAACATCATGTCAAAAGCGGTTCATCACGTCCGCCCGCAAATGTATCCGTTATTCCACTCGTTCGTTGTGATAACGTCATTAGAGATAGAGGGCGTTTCGGTAGCAGCCCCATAGTACCCACCTGAATGCAAGGAAGATGCTCAGAAAGAAATATTAATGAGGTGGAATGTAGTTGCGATACAAAAAAGATTTTTTATCCTCGTCCGTAGCATTCTTGCAAACGAACTATCGGGTTTCTGTAACTGGACCATTAAGTGGGGACCCCGCTACTGCTTTTTTTATGATAAGTGGTAAGGATATTGCGATAGACATTGGGTACAACACAGCAGATGGAAAGTCTTTTTTGCAACAGTAAAAAAGAGTAATGCTTGTAACTCAATAGCTCAAGAGCTTCTTTGACTTTTAGGAGCTATAGAGCACTACCAACTCCCTCATAAGATGCAAGAACGAATCGGAGCGTTTTGTGTTTACCAACTTTGAAAGTGTGCCTAGCTTGCTCGGGAGTTCATATAAGTTCATTTTTGACTCAAAGTCTAGTAGAGATGGAAAAGTTTGCAAATACTTTTTTTTACAAAGACGTCCTTCTTTAAAATTCATTGTATGGAATATTGTCTTTGGATTTAATTTTTAAAATTGCTTTTAAATACAAAACAGATTTCTATAAAAGTACAGGTCTGTTCGACAGTAATCATCCTAAATGAATAATAAGGCATAACGATAACAGAAAAGAATTAAAAATAAACAGCTACTGGGGAATAAATTTGAACGTCAGAATCAGCACAGCAAAATTTACTTGGCGATAGCTGGTATTGTGAGTCACCCTGTAAATGATGCATCACTGCCAAACTCATCTATATGGAGTGAAGCATCTTTTACAGGAGCCAACTGTTGGGCTTTTCCTGTGTGATTAAAGCCGTTTATTTGTTTTATTTTTAATAGAATGTCGTTGGTTACTTCTTTGACTCAACTTTCCATCAGAGACATTGCATCTGAAGTCTTTTTTCCTCCCAAACGACGGCTTTATTTCCTAAAATCCTTTCCTGCATTTCTTCCTGTTTTTTTTTTTTTTTCTCTGACCCCGACCAATTCGGAGTGCTGTAAGCTGGCGAAAAACATTGATGACTTCATTGTAGCAGAAGTCGGTCCGTTCGTTTCCTTGCCTGACGTAAGAAGTCGTTATCGTGTGTTCGACTCCAGACTTTCGCCTTTAACTTCCTCTCCCATCCGGGCAAACTCTGTCACGAGTAATCCCTGCTGTCAGTTATCAAGCCGCATATTTTTAGGTGACGGCACAGGTCGCGTACAATGTGCACTCACCTTCCGCATCACGCGACAATACACGGAGGCGTCGTACAAGGGTGGGCGAATAAAAATAAATTACTTCTGAATGCATCCCCGCTAGATTAAATAGAAATTCGAGAATGGAAATATTTTATCGATTGCCTCCTTCAGTCAGAACCTGCCGGCCGATGCGATAAGCCGTTTTCTCCTCTTTCCCCAACCCCCTCTGCAGGTGGGTGGGAAGAAAACAGAGGATGAAAACTTGCTGCATGCCGTCATTTGAACTCACGCAGACGCACTAGCTGCGGCCGTCAGCGCGCGCGAGAGGCAAACATCGTGGGTTTTAATAAAGCAACGTCTCGGTGACTTAGATTTCTGTTAGTAGTTGGGCAGGGTGATGGATGTCGTACCTCTCGTACGGTCCCGGGCGCGGAGAACGCGGATGAGTGTGTGCGCGCGCCCTAGTCTCCCCCCTCCCCCCTCTCTCTCTCTCTCTCCTACAAGCACCATTACTGTATTTGCGGATTACTCCAGAAGGGTGGAGTAGAAGTCTCTTGTTGCTTGCCGGAGAATTGAACTCGGGAAGCGAGCGATAGACAAGAGATGAATGTTTCTGTTCCAGCTAACCTGCACAAAACACAGGGAGACCGGAGTCGGTGAGAAAATGCTTGGAAACGGTATTATGGAGAGGATACGCCCGAGGTCAAAGCGAAGAGAGGCTTTAAAAGGAAAAACATGGCCGCTAACTCGCATTCGGGACAGACGATGTTAAAACTGTGGACAAGTTCCTTTCTGCGAAATGCCATCTGGCGGCAAATGGTCGCTAATGAAGATAGAATGAAGTCATCAAGATATTGATCGAAACAATAGCGAAGATTACTGCCAGGGTGCACCTTTGCGCCTCCTAGTGGAAAACATTAAATAAAACAGGGATGTGTAATGGCTTTCGATGCGGGAAAAAGAATGCTGCAACGTCCTCCCGAGTAGACTAGCACGTTAATATTTCATCCGCAAGAAATAATTATCTTCTCAATCTAGAAATAAAAAAGAATTAGTAAGAAAAGCCAGAAAAAGGGTTGAGTTGTGGAACTATGATCATATTTCAAATCTTCATATAGGCCTTTTAACGTTAATACTTGGGTGCGTATTTTAATCCGGTACGCTGAATTACGTACTCTAATCAAGATTTATATCACGTGTTCACAAGAGATGATGCAGAATACTAAATCAGTGCCATCTGTCGACAGAAATGTGGTTTCAAAACAAATCGCACAATTTTAATTACTCTTGTAACATGGAATATTATGAAGGATTTTCCAAATAAACTAAATACGTTCATAAGATTACATAAAAGCAATAAAACTGGATGAACAGTTTTGCGGACTATTCAAAATTGGTTTGTTCTCCAAAAATAAAAGAATTCCGTAAAAAAATCTTACTGAAGGTTTTTTAACCCAACTTTGTTATAATTTTGATAAAATAAGCAAATATCGAAATTTATTGACATATCAGACACGTGAAAAAAGGAGCAGATTATAGAGTTCCTGGTTGGTCGCGATGTATTAAATTATGTAAAAATATATGCGATAATAATTCAAATGAAACTCCATTAAAAATGTGAAAAATACGACAGACAATATTAGTTAAAAAGAATTAATTCAAGATCAGAATTCTGTGGCATCTTCATTCTACTAAAAGAAAAAGAAAAATGATAATCAGAAATTGTTTTAAAAACTGCTAATTTTATTTTATTGAAAATTTCCGAGAATGAGAAATCGAAGTAATCATTGTGAGGCTTTTTGTTATAAATACCATCTCGCGAAAAAAAAAAAAAAAACGATAAATCGAACAATCTATTTAGAGTGAGCGTAAAATACCTGACATAATTTAACTTATTTTATAACAGGCTTACGCATCAATCATGTCTTCTGTTGGTCATATTTCACGCTCTAGGAGGGCGCTACGATCGATAGTGAAAAAAACAGAAACACGGTCATTCAAACAGTATATAAGAAGTGAATGCCTAACCAGAGGAGGACCACATCGGTTATTTTGCTCAATATAACAATCACAGCAAGTTGTTATGGGGCTTGAGAAACCAACACGGGGGGGGGTCTATGTCGGAAACAAAATGCTAAGTACTTTCGTATTTTGTATTTCGAGATTCAGTGAAAAAGAAATTTCTTTTTTTTTATCTGTCTTCATACTCTGTATGGTTTAACTCCATCCAATTGCCGATTTCTTTATATTAATTCCACTTAAGGAGATCTCCTTCTCACAAAATTTCTCTACTAATATGGCATCATTAACGACAAAATATCACCCATCTTTCACGACCATTTTCCTCCTCCTCTTTATAGAATGGAAAAAGTACATCCCGTTCACAATTTCATTTGCATTATGTGTTCCCTTTACGCATCCATCAACAGATAAAGGATCGGCTATCTTCATGAACTCTCTTCAGTGAGATCTGTTGATGAAGATAGCAGATCCTTAGTCTATTGATTGGCTGTGTTGTTGTGCAAGAAAACTCCATCTCATTTGTGTATCGAAATGGTATTTTATTATAGCATTTCCTAGGTTTTGTTTTATTCAGCTGGATTCTTATATTCTAGTCCAATAAAAAGGGGTTGAGAGCTTCCCCCTATCCATTAAAGACTTGGACATTTGAAAGAGGTGGTCGTTTGTTCTAAGTGGGAAAACGGTGCTATCAATTTAATTTTCAGTCATTTTTAGTGGTCCATCTGGAAATTCCCATGTACCTCTATACATATTTTTGTCTTTAGGACGGGAAACTGCCTATTACAATAACGATCGTTGCAGCAATATATTCGGACATTATCATTCATTCCACTATCTAGAAATACTTCGTGTAATGCCAAAATGATTATTTACAGATGTGCAATAAAATCTCTTAGGCTAAAGTCTCCAATCACCACGCATACACTCCCATACCAAAAGTTGCTGAAGCATTTTAGCACGAACCAACCGCAATGCTTTTCCACTCGCAGCATTTGATTTCTTCACTTTATCGATTAAACCTGCCGTGAAATGTATCAACACCAAGATCCCCAAAGCTACTTTCACGACAATCCTGTCCCCCTTTTTCCCCTCCCCATCGCTGCTCGGCTGACGACCGTTGGACCGTACAATTCAGAAGACCCTATTTACATCTGTAATTAACTTCCTTCTTCAAATAACAGTGGGCACGACTCATGTGCTTATTACTAAGCAGCCTGCCTCAAGTCGCCCGTGTCAGCTTCTCCGTGCAGGCCAAAATCCTCCGAGATGAAAACATCTTCTTGTGTTGACAGAGGTAATTGTACCTAGCTGATGCTGGAAGCGGCTCTTTCGGTGCATGTGTTGTGTCGCCATTGTTCCCCCTCTTCCGGCAGGTTATGTAATTACAACAATCTCCACTAGAAGGGGAAAGATGCATTACAAGCGGCCCCACCCGACTCGCTACTGTCACCTAGCCAACCGGCACTTCAGGCGACTTTTGGCGTCTCTTATGCTTCATTCGTTCGTTCTGCTTCACGAACAAGAAGACAGAATGGGAGAACGGAGATGTTGCACACTCTGTGATTGGATTTTTCTTATGTATTTGATCTCAAGCTTAACAGAACACGATATTTTGCTCTTCAGGGGTCTGTTTCAGACACTAAACATTTCCACTTGAAAAAGACGGAAGAACTTTCCAAATATACTAAAGTTTAGTTACCTCCATCGCCATCTTTAAACGTGTCCTGTGCCATTCTCATTTCATTTCATATTTGTCAACAGTAAAACGGGTTAACCTGAGTCCTTGTATCGGAGTCGAAATTATTTGCAGAGATTCAAGTATTAGTTATTTTGAACGGAACTGTTTCAAGCATGAATTCGTTCGGTGTAAATGAAGGTTCTATTTGTGGCAAATCTCCTTATTAAGAAAATATTTGCAACAGACAGAAGCCATTTTATCATCACCAAGGAGATGGCAAAGTCCGCAATAAAAGTGTGGTTTTTATTCTGAGGAACACGCACTCTAATTAATAGATGGAATACGTTGGACTCACTGTCTTAATTGCTTTGGCCATAACTGAAAACAGTCCAATCCAACACTTACTATTGTGGCCTCAAACCTTTGCCAGTGCAGTGTACGAATGAATTAGCTTCCCGCAATAGTTGGCACCGAGTCTAGAAATGTTACTAATAATAGAATGGAATGTTGGAGGCATTTTCCAGTACTACGAAACATTCTTTTTGTTTCTCTACTTCCTATTGTCTCTTTCATCTTCCTTTTATGTACATCTGATAGATTTTAGCGTTCGCATCATATACACGATTAGCTGCTTGTAATTCTGTGCGACGCCCCTTCAGATATTCCGTTTAATCTACTGCAGAAAGCAACTCCACTTCTCTCTGTTTGAGCATCGAAGCAGAGGCTGTTTTTACGTCCGAAATTCTAAGCAGGAGAGGGAGGAATGCAAACTAAACGAGCACCGAACTGTAATCGGAGATTGCTAATAATTGGGGAATGGCAAAATCAGATTCTGTTGAGGGAGCAGTGAAGGTTAATTGAGGTGAACACCCTGTAGGTTCCAGAAATTTCTGCAAGGGAGAAGGAAGAAGGGATAATTTTAGCCTCAAGCGGATCGAAGGTGGTTACGGGGGTTATACGGAGAGGATATTTCCCCCTCCCGGTTTTATGAGCCTTCTGAGTAGAGAATATGCGTGATGGAGGTGCTAAATAGATCTTTCCCCGCCTCCCCCTTTCCATTCCAGTCCCTATTAATAAGCTGGTCAAATTAAAAGCGCCGAAAATGCCACCTGCTAGGCCTGCTCGAACAGCCAACGCCACACCTCCCTTGGCAGAAGGAACGCACGAATCGTGCACACCCTTAACATGCCCTCCTCCTCCTCCTCCCTGCTCGGCATTCCTGAAGGTACGGAAAAGTTTGAGTGCGATGGGCGGCAGCAATGAGTTCGACTAAGCCCGCAGAATCACGCACGTACAGCTAAGGTCGACGGGAGGTTAATTTGCTTTACCAACAATTGTAATTACCTGGCATTGCAGTCTGCAGGAAGATTACTGTCCACGAGATTGTAATCTCATAACCCATAAAACGCTGCAGTTTTGGCAAGATTCCGACAAGAGACGATGGTATGTCGTAGTATTCAAGCAACAGTTGTGAGATGGTTTGCGGATGACTCACCAGATGGTGTTGTGCTGTTTTATAACACTGATCTAATTGGGAAATTCCCTAAAGGATTTTATGTGTGTTGCAAATATCGAAATGTCCTCTTTTGCGTTTTATTAAACCCTTAGTAAGCTTGCCTCAGATAGAAGTTTTGCGAATTCATTATTTTCAATGTTCCTCTCATTCTTCAAAGCATTCCAAGCCCAGTTTTTTTTTCACTTTGAGGGAGGGATTCCGTAACGTTACCTCCCACAACAACAAAGAGGAGAAAAAGTAAACTCCATAAATGGAGTAACCGTTCAACGGTGTTCTGTACTGTTCAGATGCAGACTTTTTTTTCTACAAGAGTTATAATTTAATTACTTACTTCCACGAGTGGTCAAATACGATGAGCGAAGCATTTAGCACTTGCTGGAGTCGTTTTGTTCATTTCATATATTACTTTTGCTACTTCGGATTTTTAATAGTAAGATCCGGCTTTGCTTACCAAATCTAGTATCGGTCATTCTTTATACGCTTCTCCTTAGCTTTGCTTTTTTTCACAGCCTGATAAACATCTTTTTTCTGATAAACATCTTTTTTTTTGTTGTTATTATAGGGTGATTACTTATTATAACCGTTTTGTGATTTGACATGTTTTCTGACAGAAATATTTAAATCAGATCCGCATCATTAAAACCCAACTGATGATTCGTTCGGTCGGTTGAGTTTTTAGAATATTCAAAACCAGTAAGGATATGAAGCCAGTGTATTATCACGCTTGCACCCTGCACCCCTCATTCTAAAGTTATTACATGTGGGAAGGAAAAAAACTGAGCCACCTCCGTATAAGACGGATTAAGTGAACTTCAGTTGAAAAGCAAGTGATGCTATAATTTATTGTTGTCATAACAACAATGACTTTAAGGTGGAAAGACACATGTTCGAGTTCCTTCCCCATCTAGAATACAAAAAAAAAAAAGAAGAAGATAAGTTAAGAAAACATTTTGGCTGAAGATCAGTTATGCAATCTAATAAGGTCAGGAGGTTCCTCCTCCTCTGCAGAACTCAAATTCCTGCCCGCAAAACAGACAAATCGTCCAGATAACACACGCAAAGAGTGCAGTAGATGTTTTAAATAAAACTAGTGGCCCTAAGGTTAACATAAAATAATTTTGTAATTCAAATTATTTAGGCATAAGAGAGATTTGGGACTAATTCTTACAAATAACATGGAATGACAACATCCAATCGTTTTCCTTCAATGATGCTGCTGTTAAATAGGAATGTACACCCTTAATTAAGGGTCGTGCATACTACCACAAAACAACGTACAAACGTCTTACAGAAATCGACACAAAATGACATCTAAAAAGGCGAATTAAAACAAGTATCTCTCGTGCTAACTTTCATTTAAATTAATCAAACGGTTTCAGAAGATGAAAGACGCGACAGACAGACGAGGTGTTCATGAAGTCGTTTAAATATTCCAATTTCTTCCGTCCGTTGAACAGTCTTGGTTTCCGGTGCCATCTCCGCCGCTTTTGATTGCCGACAACATTACCGCCTTAAAAAATCAACGGCAAAAGAAGGTTTCTTTTTTTTTTTTTGTTGTTGTTGTTTTTATTTTCCGGTGGGGAAAGAAGGGGTGCGGGAGGGATGGTAAGCGAATTCCGACCAGCGCCAGCTGCAATATTTCCTCCTCTACGACCTTCCGACGCACGCGCCCGAGTTCAGAAAAGCCGCCGTATTTTTAAACGGAGTTGTTCCCTTTAACAACCGCTGACTTGGTCCTCATTACAGCTGGTCGTGTGTGCGCGCGTCCCTAAGCCGCGTTTCTGGAGACGCTGCGTGGCGAAGTATAAAAGCTTTAAATGCCACACACCAACGAATAGTACCCGCGGCAAATTAAAGTTGCATAAAACTTAACCATTCGTTTTCTTCTCGCCTTTAGCTACGGAACTGTTTTAGACAGGCAAGCTGATTACATTTTCATTGCTGAGAGAGATTAGCGCCCCCTGGCAAACGTAGCCGTTTGCCAGAGAGGAAACGAATTTCGCCTTTTTTTTTTTTTTTTTTGGTTCTTTTTCATTCTCACTACGAGAGTGCGTTTTTTTATTGTTTGAATAAATGAACATTGGAACGCGTTGGGTTCAGGGGCTAATTAGGGACACTTCCGTCTGAAAAAAAGGAGGCCAAAAAACATACGTGAAGAGAAAGTGTTTCTTTATATTTAAGAAGGAAAGTTAAAGCAATAAAAATGTCCAATTCTCTCCCACTTCTCAAAGAAGAAAAAAAAAAAAAATTCGGGGATCAGCTCGCTGTTTTAGAGACGGAGGTCAAACGTGTAGTGTCAATTGACCATAAGGGAAGAGAGAGAGAGAGAGAGACATAAACGCGCTCTCTGACTGCCTCTCGTGGGAAGAGATAATTCTCTAAAGCCTCTGGTATCGAGATTAAAGTCGCTAATAAGTGGTGTGGACGTCGAGTGGGCGAGAGTGCAAATCAGTGCAGGTGGAGAGAGTGAAGTTCGGCCTCCCTTATTTACCGTAAACCTTAATGGCGGTGTTTTCATCCACGCGCTCCCCCAGGATCTTCGAGTCATTTATTATTGATGGCGCTTCCATTAGGCCAGGTACACAGGATGCCGCCACTGGCCCACTTTAATGGGCGCACTGCGTTCTCTCTTTGCCGTTGCTAACCCTGCATTGCACCTGGCACTGGTAGGGGGAAAGGGGGGGTGTCTGTTGTGCAAGGAAGAACTCGAGGTATTAAGTAGTGGGAGGGGGATAAAAAGAACGAAAGAGGAACTCGCCATGTTTGGTTCGACGCACGAGAAGCAAAGAAAAATCGTTGCAGAAAGAACATTTAAATAGTTCATGGGACTTCTCTAACATGCTCCGTTCCTGTCGGCTTCCATTTCCTTACCCAAGCGACGCGTTTGTCACCGAGAGCACGACATTTTCCTACGAACTTCCCCGCTGTATGCGCGCACTGCTAGCAAAGACCCTATGGCTTGTCGTTTCTCAAACTGAGGAAATTGGTTCAGCGCTATAAATAAAATCGGAATATTGAATGGAAGATAAAAAAATAAAGTAAATAAAGACAAAGCTAAGCGTGGCAATGTCTTTACGTTCATAAACGGCGGAGTCAATTCATTATAAATGGACAATTTTTAGGCAAGCGCCTAAATTGCCCGTTTAGGAAGCAGCCTAAATGATGAAATTGATTGTTTGTGTTAGCAGACGACATTTCTGTAATTTCATAAAAAGTGTATTTTTTTTTAACGAAAAGGCCTTGAAATAAGCGTTATAATAAAATGCTAGTAATAAAAACAATGTTAAACACTATTCGAGATCCAATAGGTCCCAAACATTTGATAAAACAAAACAATGCAATATTTAAGAATATTAATATTAAAAAAAAAACTGATTAGCAATATTAATTAGAAAAAATTGCGAATCTCAAGGAAATAAAAATGATATATAAGTGACTGTTTTAAATGGAAATTTTGTTGGAAATGGCAATTTAAATGGAAACTATTGTTGTCATCAAAACAATCTTAATATAATAATAAAAAAAAAAATTGTTTGAGACGGATATGACGTCACGCTGTCCGTGTTTTGATGACAACAATAGTTTCCTACTAGCGGTATTCAGTAAATGTTAATGCTCAATATCGCAGTTTGTAAGTTGCATATAAATGAGTTATGACGTAAGTGGTTTGTGCAATTAGATATGACTCACGTGTCAGCATGATGAAGCCGTGTCCTTTCCGTGTATGTGCACGGCTTATTTTGTTTTAGCGTGTAGCTTTGGAGTTAATTCATTTATTTACTAAACCGACCAATTAATAGTTTCTGTATCTTATTTTCTTTTTATGATTTTTACTAATTAAGATGCGATGAATTACAATATTCCTTTTCCATTCATCGGTGTTTGTATCAATTCGAGTACACAGAAAGGCCTTACTGACCATCATGTGTGCAAAGAATAGACAGACCTTCGGTTGCTATCAACTTTGTTGGTAAAAAAAAGTCGTGTGTGCGTGCGTGCGTGCACTACACTACTATCTAAACAGTACAAATATCTTTACAATAAACGTATTAGTAAAAAATAACGTTAGACTGTAAAGAATCCATCCAGGACTACAGACTTTACTTTGGCTCTTGGCCAGGAGCACACGCACACACACACACACACACACACACACACACACACAGGTTTTCTTCGTAACATGTGTGTATCCACGCGCGCGAGTGCACACACCCCACATCATGGCTTTACAGCACCAACTCTCGCTTACCGTATTGTATGTCTCAGTTAAAGGGAATGCATCTCTGTGAAACACTGTCCGATCGAACAGTACTTCATACAGCGCAAGTGACCACGAGGTCGCGTGCTACCGTATTAAAGACAGCCCTGCGAATTTGCGCTCGTTCACTAATCTACACGAATGCAAATCGCCACGTGATATATCTGTGTTTTAGGCTTCGTAGAGCATTGGTCATGCATGCGGGCACATCCGGAAAACGCAACAATCTATTTGCTTCCAGATCACAATTAAAGCCTTTAAGTGGTAAGTGAATAATATTCTGTCTATAGAAACACGAGATCATCAAAGGGTACACTGGCGTACGTCGTAGAGAATGGTATCGTTGAAGACCCGTGGTAAACACTCTAAGACAGCTTACCGGAATCTACAAACGGGTCTAGTCTTTAATAGTTGATCTGCGCAATACCCCAATATCGGATCTCGCGTGGACAATGCATGAAATCATATGAAGTACTTCTTGAAATCCAACTGACTGTTCGATGGATAAACAAGCCACACGAAGGATAGAATGATCCTAATAGATTCTCATGGGCTTAATAATAGCACGAAAGAAATTTGAAAAAATTATCACGTTTTATGACTCCCATCCACTTATAGTTAAAATCATACAACATACAATTAAGTGGTTGGTGGTCGTAGTGTCGCATCACACCATTCGACGAAAATCATCCAATACATAAATTTCTTTTTCACAAGGAATTGTTGAGCAACTCTATAAGTAAACAGTATAGCTACGGCCCATGGTTACACATAAATACATAAACTAACTTACTTTATCACTAAAACCAGTAACTTATTATAAACTACGAAAACTATCTGAAATACATTTTACTCTATTTCTATACGTAAGAAACCTTTTTATTAACTATAACAAAACAAATAGTCAAAAATAAGTGTAATTACCAACAGAAAATGATAGTAATACTTGAATAGTATTGTAAAATATTGTACATTGAATTGTACAACTTGAATTGTATTGTAAAATACTGTACATTGCATTGTACAACTTGAATTGTATTGTATAATAATGTACATTGAATTGTACAACTTGAATTGTATTGTAAAATATTGTACATCGAATTGTATAACTTGAATCATATCGTATAATACTGTACATTGCATTGTACAACATGAATTGTATTGTATAATGCTGTACAACTTTAATTGTATTGTATAATAATGTACATTGAATTGTACAACTTGAAGTGTATTGTATAATACTGTACATTGCATTGTACAACTTGAATTGTATTGTATAATGCTGTACAACTTGAATTGTATTGTATAATGCTGTACAACTTGAATTGTATTGTATAATGCTGTACAACTTGAATTGTATTGTATAATAATGTACATTGAATTGTACAACTTGAAGTGTATTGCATGATACTGTACACTGAATCGTACAACTTGAATTGTATTGTAAAATATTGTACATTGCATTGTACAACTCGAATTGTATTGTATAATAATGTACATTGAATTGTATACAACTTGAACTGTACATTGAATTGTACAACTTGAATTGCATTGTATAATACTGTACATTGAATTGTACAAGTTGTATTGTATGATACTGTACATTGAATCGTACAACTTGAATTGTACATTGAATTGTACAACTTGAATTGTATTGTGTAATAATGTACATTGAATTGTACAACTAGAAGTGTATTGTACAACTAGAAGTGTATTGTACGATACTGTAGATTGAATCGTACAACTTGAATTGTACATTGAATTGTACACTGAATCGTATAACTTGAATTGTATAATATAAATATCTTGAATGCTTGATGGGAATGATAATAATTTATTTATTAATATTAATAATCATTATATATTATAATAATTAAATATGTGTAATTAAATATTTATAATAATTAAAATTATCTAATAATAATAAATGTCTTAATTAGTGGATGATTGTCACCATCCGATGTGATGCCTTTGCCTTCCTTATTGGTAACGTAAGGTGTCATAAAAAGTATTTCGCATCCACAGCAGGATTCCTGGCTTGTCTCATCTTCTACTCGTCCATTGAGGTTTCCTCAATTTTTCTGAATGCAGTTATCGTAATAAAACAACAACAAAATAAGATACCTGATTCTACTGCGCATGTGCTGTATGAGATTCTGATATAGAGACGCCTCCTGCGTTTATTCTCGCGATCAGTCTCCGTCCTGATTACATTCGAAATGAAATACTCGTTTAGCTTTTGTCTAAGTAACGCAGACATTCAGTGGAGAAAAAAAAAAAAAAAAAAAAAAGTCGCGATTAAGAATTCCACAGTTGAGTAGATGCAAGAGTATCAACCGGTCTAATAGATAATGCGCCTTTTTTGTTTAAAAAAATTCATTAAACACGGTCTTACAACCCTCACTACACATGCGCACGAGACTTGATTGGTTAGCCAGAACCTCGGTAATTTGCATCTTCTTTTAATACTTCCTCGTGTAGCTTCCTATTTCACATTTGCCAATCATACTTTCTCCTTTTTTTTTTGTTTTTCTGTCTCTCTCCCTCTGAAATTGCATCGTATGAGAAGCCACAGCTGCAGGTCAATTCTGTTTTTCCCGTCCACAGAACACTCAGTTTAGGGCTCATTAAATACACTTTTTAAGACCAAAATTGTATCGTACAATACATAAACAAAATTAAAGGAAAAAAGACAGAAAAAAAAGCGAGTTTGTTTGCGTCTGTTTCCTTCATCTCGTCAGCAAAAGCGAATGCTGTAGTTGACGGCAGAGTTCCTTCCCACTTCCTGTATAAACTAGGGGAAGAACTCCGGGGGTAGCGAGAGATTACGGTGTCTCTGCTAATGATGAAGATCAACTTAAATTTTAATAAAGTTCGGTGCTCATTAGTCGGCTAAAAGCGACACGATGTGTGATGCCTTAAGACGAACAAATTAAGTTTTATACTGAAAGGTTTCATGGCTAATTACCTGAACCATTACCTGAGTGTTGAGATAATGCACGAGCTTAGGTTATACGGCCTAGATTAGCGTAGACAGTATGTTAATGCAAAGAGGGGTAGATGCTGGAGGCGCTTGTCCAAGTCTTTTCTGTGTCCTCCCGCTGTTCTATGAGGACTGTATGGCAATGAATAAGTCTTCTCGATTCCTTTGTGGCCATTCAAGGAAGTTCTCGGCTGTGCGTCGCTATATTGCTTATGAAGCAAAGAAAAATCTGATAAACGAAGGTGCTAATTGGTAACGTTATTAAGAATAGTGGCTTGGTGGTGACCGTGTTCGCGATGTGGTTCTGTTTACAGAAAGAAATAACCATAAATCGCATGGCTGCTTCTCAATGAACTCTTGGAAAGTAGTTGATGTTTGCGTCCATCCATTCGCAACGGTTGATCAAAAATACCACCGAGATTAAACACTTGGAAGGAATGAACTCTATTATTTTAAGCCTCCACCTGTAATCTAAACACAAAATTATCCTCGATATTATTTTCTGTGGTCGTAAATGATTGACACTACATAGTGGATAAAAGGAGAATCCAACATGGTGTATCGCATCATATGCAGTTTTAAACTTCTTCGCCATGTAGCGTGTGTATGTAAATATTTGGATACAGAATAACACTTGCAACTACTTCGCACGCATGCCAAGTTAGTGGCGTGTGAACTATTTCATTATCTAATTAAGGTAGCAGACGGAAGCTGTTGCTGCAGTGTTTGAAATCACTCACCGGAAGTAGGCTTAACTATAGAATTCAATTTACTTTATGAGTAGTTCATAACAACAGTTCGTTCACAGTTGAAATGAATTGCTACTTTCATTTTCTCTAGGATCGTTTTCTATCCTTTCTATTTATTCATTCATTCCTACTCTCCCATAATTCCTTGCTAAGGGAATATCGGGAAAAGTGTTTCGGTCACCAGGTCATGGCTCTGTCTTCCCCACCAGGGCGAAGAATGTGGCAATAAATCCCTAGCAAGCGAACTTTCCTTTTTTGAGGGGATGTCATCGATGTCGGAGGGTTATTACGGCCGGAAGCGGACAAAAACTGAAGACATTCGTACATGTTGTCAAAGCCAGGCGGAGAAGGTAATGTTGGGTGTCGTTGTCAGGCCTCACAGTCACATGACCAGTTTTCTGTGTCTCTCTTGACAGGGACGGGAAAGAAACTATTTCTGTCGTCTTCAGGCACGTAAAGTGGCAACAAAGGTAAATATTTTCTTTCTTTTCTTCTACAAGCGATGGTTCAATGATCCAATCGTAAACTTTCTCTATTTTTCGCCCCCTTTTATTCACGCTTCTGTTCGAGTCATTTGTGATTGTATTAAGACATCCGATGTCACCAGCTGCTTTACCGATAGTGTGCTTCATCATCAACAGATGGCGCTAGCATTAAACACAAGCCAACAATTATCGTGGCTCAATATTTCGAACTGTTAATAAATTCCTCTTGTGCAACTTCGATTCTAAATCCACAGTTTAAACGGTGACTACTGCTGCTGCCACCTACAGGATATTATAAGAAACAGCGCGCCCTTTTCTACCGGTCTCCATTTATCGATGCTACAGCCGTCTGTACCATCTGTTAGAAGCAAAACTAAATTCGAAAACTTTACTAATAAAGTACCTTTAATCGGTTAAGAATAACATTTATTTTACAAGTTTTTTTTTTTGATGGATCGTGAATTTTTCTGTGGATTTTAATTCAGAATGCAAACTGCCTAATTTAAAATATGCCACAGTGACGGGCAATAAGACACAGCAAAAAAAAAGCACCTCCCGCATTTTCTATTTGCCGTAAATAAATGGGAGCAAGAGTATGCACGCGATGTTGGAACTAAATAAGCGTCTTGGTTGGAAATTGTATTTGCTTCCACAAATGCTTCGTACCAAACGACCGAGGGTTCGCTTTGTAAGAATGTACCCTCCCTTCCCCCCGCCACATCCATCCACCCACTCATGCAGCTGTTAAATTAGGGAACTTATTTAAGGATTAAGGTGGTAAAGTCAATTTTCTTTTACTAAGAACCAAAAGGTACAACTGACAGTTCAAATTAATGATAACGCTACGGGAAATAGGGTTAGCTTTTTTAGAAATAGGCTAATTGAGCTCACGAGATGTTTATGATTGCCGCTACACTGAAATCTATTGAAAAATTCATTGGTTGAAGATTTTTTTTATTTTATTGGCAATAAAAATTACCCCTCGTCAAACGTGGTTACCTCTACAATATTTTCCATAACCTTTAATACAAGAAGAAACTAAAATAATAAAAAGTTGACTATGGAAATACAAAAGACGTTTTGAGTGTACATATTCAAATCTATTAACATTCTTAGGACTTCACATTGGCTTTAGTTTGCATGCAAGTTTTAAACTGTAGTTGGTTCTTCCAACAGCCCTTAGAGCTGTAGTAATATGAGTCGAGTTATGGCTTCCTAGTCGTGACGATGCCTGCGTTTTATAGTGCAATGTCACCAGCTTTTGATGGCCAACGTACAACTACCAGAAAATGTAATATATTGCGTTTCTTTACTGCCAACACCCCCTGTATTACCCTACTGAGCATTTATGAGCTGTATATATTTACAAGACTAATAAAACAGTTGATGCGGTATCTCTTTTGCATATTTCTAAAGTGTTTTCTGTATTTTCCCATTAATTTTAAGATTCGCATGAAAAAGAACATCTCTGAAGGTTGGACAATAGATCCAATTTCAAGTTTCCAAACAACAGCGCTTCTCCACCAATGATTTACGCAAAATCTAGTTCTTCCAGCAAGCTTTAAAAAGAAAGGTGAGTTTTCTGCTAAGAAATATTCTTCATTTGATTGAAATACAGTAATTTATTTTATTATTAGATTACTGTTATGTGTCGGTCGTTTTTTTCTTATCTCGTCTCTGCGGGGCAGTGATAGAATAAGCTGGTTTGAATAAGTTCGTTGACTGTGCAAATTAAATTTTCATACCATCAAATTACAATTTTTGTGGTGGCTTCGAGATTGTGTTTTGCAACCTAGCAACCCCTCTTCTCGCTGGATTAATCCGTCTATTTTCTATTTGTGCATGCATTGGTCGTGTCCAGCCACTCGCTCGGTTGTAGGCATTTTCTTATTAATAATTTACGTTCTGTGTTTATGTTCTAATATTCATAGATAGATAAATAATTTATCTTGCACTTAATGGCATGTTTTTAACATTTATTTCTCACATAGATGAAAGGAGAGGGTGTGGGGAGGGAATAAAGGGGACAAGACCGCATTTCCATGTAGATGTCACGTATACAGATGCGTATGTCTGACGGACCTCAGGTCGACACAAACAGGTTAATTATATTCGCTATCGAATCGAAGTCCTTCCAAAGCACAGAGCCACAACAAAATTTAAAACTACATTAGCTGTAAACGGCTTTCCTGTCCAGTACAATTTTTGCTTTAATCTGTAATGTTATTGAAAAAAAATATCGAACAGGATTCTACGGTAATCATCTACTATTACCTGAATTTTTCAGACTGGAGTTCGCTCATTCAGAGCGATAGTTGGGGGTAGATAGTTGTTTAGATTGAGCCACCTGCAGCGAGTGTATTATATGTTTAACTTGCATGATTTCTTTAGTCGATTAACATGTTATGTGGAATATAAAATATATCGTTTCGATTGGGAAAATCCTACCACTTTCGTGTAGCTAACTCCTGTTTTGTTCAAAAGCAGATACTAGCTAGTCGACAAAATATCATTGAAAGAAAGATTTAATAAGAGAATCATACCATGTACAGGGTGTCTCAAAATTCACGCAAGAAGTAATTTTGATAGAAAACACAGGTTTTTAATTAAAAATTGTAATTTCTTATTGATTCATAAAGTATACAGTATAGGGTTATGCATGGAATAGCATATCGGGTAAATGGCCTCCACTGCTTTGCTGGCACATACGCACTGTTTTGTCGAAATTTTCCATGACCGTTTTGCATAAATGTGGCTGAATTTCGTCGATACAGCGCTCAATTTCCTCCTTGAAGGCGTGGGTGGTCGTGGGCTTGTTGGCATAAACCTTAGACTTCAAAAAACCCCAAAGAAAAAAGTCCAACGGCGTTAAGTCACATGATCTGGGCGGCCAATTCTGATCACCAAAACGGGAAATTACACGATCAGGAAATTACCCATGCAGTAATTGAATTGTTTCTCGGGCTGTATGGCATGTGGCACCGTCTTGTTGAAACCACATGTCGTCCACATCCATATCTTGCAATTTAGGCACAAAACATTTGATTATCATGTCGCGATAGCGAGCACCATTAACTGTTATTGCCTTACCAGCCGCATTTTCGAAGAAGAATGGACCGATGATGCCTCCAGCCCAAAATCCGCACCAAACAGTGACACGTTGTGGATGCATTTGTTTCCCAACAATCACTCGTGGATTTTCTGAACCCCAAATGCGACAATTTTGTCGATTAACGAAGCCATCAAGTTGAAAATGAGCCTCTTCGCTGAAGATGATTTTGTTCGAAAAATAAGCATCCACTTGTTGTTGTTCCATAATCCATTCAACGAACTCTCTTCGCTGTGTGTGGTCATTTTTAATAACCCTGAACTGTCAGCTGTCACGCTGTCTTTTTTTTCTCGTTGGCAACTCTTTACCGCACACAAATGGAGCTAAATTTAAATCTTGCGTGAATTTTGGGACATCCTGTTTATTCCTGATATTTATATGACTTGGAATATATATGCGTGGAAGAAAATGTTCTAAAAGTGCATTTCTGAAACATGGCGTCATTTGTTTACCATCCGGAGGTAAGATGTCATCGCTGGGAAGAATGTACTACAAATTACATGAATTCTAGCTCCAGAGAAATTATTACAATTTTTTTATTCCTGTGGTAACGTGCCGTCGGAAACCTCTTTCGCTGTGGAGCTTTCTATGTAGATCCCTGTGTGTTAAAATGCCTTCTTTCATTGACATCTTTGTTATTAATAGCTTTACTGGTGATCCTGAAACCTTGCAGTACACAAACAGATGTGGTCTCCAGAATAGATGCGAGCACATATGATCCCCATGCTCTTGTTCAGGGAGAGAGAGAGAGAGAGAGAGACTGATAAACTTAAGTATTTTCAAAAATAGCAACTTTGAATTTTCTCCATGATATATGACTTCTATTACATTTCTCTCACGGTCCACGTCAAAACATTTCATTCCAGATATAAGTTCTCGTTGGAATAATATCGTATCCTCTACATATTCTCAATAAAGCAGCCCCTTAAAGTTGTAATCCCTGTTGAAAAGAAAAAATCACGCAGTTTGGCTTATTTACTCAATCCATCCACGGCAACAAAATCCCCGCTCCCTTGTCATTGAAAGGAGTAGAAATCAATCACCATCAATACTCAATAATAAAAATAAACTAAGAAGATGGTTCTGCTAAGGGTGTTTCCCAGAAACTGCGTCATACTTCTTTTTGAACCCAAGTCCTCTGAATAGGTGTCACGGGGAATTGATGCAGCCCTCACGTCACTCCATTCGTCTGCTGCCATAAGGGCAAGTATTTATGCCAGTAGATCTGAATTCACGAGGCTGACTTGCCTGCTTTGAGGGGTGAAAACTCTAGTTGCCTGGAGAAAAACCACCCACCCCCTCATGTGTCCGGCTAACTCACCATTTAATTGAAAAAAACTGATAAAGTTTCCTCACCTCATAGACTGGATTTGAACCCGGATCTTTCCGAAAAAGGCTTGTTTTACAAGTTGAGCTATGGAGGCTCGAAACTACGATATACGAGCCTTTAATAAAAAAATGTTAGCAGCTTTCTCCTTTATGGAAAGGAGAAAGCTACTTACATTTTTATATTCTTCTAAGGTCTTCCTTAGTGCATCCACAAATACTTTTGTGATACAAGTTTTCAAACCTAAGTTCGTAGAAATGTTATATCAAGGCTACGCTAGTTACTCTTGAACAGTAGCTGTTAAAAAAAATTTCTCAACTACTTTTATGATACTTCCTGATGACTTCGTGTTCCTCAAACTGTTATCTTTGAACTTCTTCTCAAAGAAGTTCAAACCTTTTACTAACCTAACCGATATGTAACACAACTTGTAGGGACGGTGTCAACAGTATCGAAGTCGCAACCATTTAGGATGTGTGGCTAAATCTTCCGACGCCATCTCCGTAAAAAGAAGGAAAGGAGTTAAGTCACTGGAGAACGACTGACCTAAGATGTGGGCATATTTTCCCCTCTTCTAGTATCGTGAAATCGAGGTGTTGCAGCAGGAGCAATATGTGCTGCAAAGTTGGTATGAAACGTATGAAATGTCGCTATAAGGATTCGAAGAAACAAAGATTGAGTCGATCCATCACATTTTAGTTGTATCAGCATTCCAAAAATACTAAGACAGTATCGATCGATTTCTTTTATGAACTCGAAGCGTGTGGTGCATCGGGCATTTCTGGCTCAAGGCAGAACACGATTTAGACTTGCAGAAACATTCACAGAACCACTGGCCTCATTACTGAGTGAATATGGTATCCACACCGCAACCAATAATAGGTTGTGAGTCTAATCTCACTGCGCTCATGGATATTTGGAAATGTGTTTAGGAAACAAATAAATTTCATCGTCCAGGCCGCCACTCTGCTTATCGTTTTGGTCCCTAACTGAACTGTCCTGCCCATAACCCGCCATGGTACTAAATCTACAATAGGCTTACATTTCTTGGTGGTATTTACATTAGAAAAATATACCAGCGGCTTGGCTCCAGGTGTAGGAAACAGCCTTGCAAAAGGTCTTGGTTTCTAACCATGGCAATGCACACTATCCAGGAATTCGTAGATGAACACAGCACCTCTGTGGTTTTCTTACTCACGAGATTTGTTTGTCTGCGACTCCTTCCTGTTCCTTCAACTGGACAAACCCTGAAGGAAACCCAATCTCAACATGTCGAAGGTATACGTTTGAGTACAACCTATCTGCAAGGTATTCGCACACAGGCCTATTAAAGATACAATGAAGGATTGTATTTTAAAGGAGATAAGCAATTCATATGCGTTTTAATTATCCTTCAAAAGAATTGAGTCCTGTATATTTTATTAACTCTCTTGTGAGAGGAACAAATAAAGCGAGTGAGCTAACAGTAGATTAAAAAAGATGTGTTTATTCATTTATATGAATTCCTTTGAAAATGCAGTCTATGCGAGCTCTTGATACTGAGTAATCCTTCTCTTGTAAGTTGCTTTGATCGGCCGCGATTTTAACCAAAGCAATTAAAACATTGAGAGCGTACAATGTCTGCTAATTGTTTATGTTCTTCCAGCGAGTTAGTAGGATTCATACCTATGAGACCGCCGAACTCACTTTCATGCGAAATGCCCTCATAACGTTTCTTTATGCACAAGATGGAAAGCCCAAGTCCTTCAAATCGTAGGAAAAATGTTATGATTTCACAATTGAGCTAATGAGACATACCACAGCGCATCAAAGAATATTATAATCTTTGATGCGCTGTGGTATGTGTTTCTTATGATCACTAAGTTTACTATATCACTATATTCGACTAACTGAACACAAATTTTAATAGTGATGTTTCAGATGAACTCAAGAACCACCCATATCGAATCGTACATATCCCCAAGACGTCTTATCTGTTCTTTTCCTATAACTTATGATATTTGGGCTTTCTTCTATATTGGGATGTCTCGGAGCTACAGAAGTAAATCCTTCATCACTTAACGAGCCATTCTAGCTGTTTCCTGCAGGGAAAAAAAGTGTATTTATGATGTTTGTGACAATTCTTTTGACCAAGTATCTGCACATTTCCGCTAGGGTGTTAGATCGTATTGGGCGTGGTTGTGTCTCATACATCCATTTGTCGGCCCACCAGGGTTTTTCTGGTACATCCTGATTAATGATGTCCAATATAAATCATTCTTGGTGTCGGAGCAAGAATGAGTGCATCTAAGAGAGTTGCTGTGTGTCTAAACAAGCTAAAGATTTGGGCGACGCCACTTTCAGACTCGTCAAGATTTTGGAAAGAAAGCAGAGAGACGTGAAAGATAATTAGGATCAAAAGAATCAAGAAAAAAAAAAGAAAAAGCATCGAAGAACGGAAAAGAGAAGATTGTATTAGCCTTGTAATTTAAAAATAAGAAAGAATCTCTCTTAAGTGTGGGAAGACACTGAACGTTTACAATGACTGTAAACTTAAAACCAATGTTTCTCTAGTTAATATGAGAGGTAGCTAATCTTCGTGTCAGCTACAATATGTGTTTCTCATCTCCCCACAAAATGAATTCTTTTAGCTGTTTTCATTAGGTATGTACTTTGGATGCAGAAAATCTTTTTTTAAATTTTGTACGTTGTCTTTAATCCTCTTATTTTTAGATGGCTTACACTTTTTTATTCTTCAAGACGAAATAATTGTCAGGAAAATTTCATTAATCTCATAACAGAACTCGACGTAAAGCGATATGTTCTCTGAGCCAATTTCAGAGTTAACTATCTTAAGTGCTACACCTTTTAAAAGACTATTTGAACAAACTTTTATGATGACCAACGACAATTCTAGTTTTTTCTTTAACCTAAGGAAAAAATTCATTAATACTAAATGATTCCCATAAGGTTGAAATGAATTAAAAACAGAATTATAATCCCAAATCTCTAGTTTCAAAAAAAGCCACCCATTTATTTATTTAAAATTAAAGTACTTATTAATATTCTCAAGTTCTTTATCTTGTGGACAAAATCGAATTGTTTGGCAACATATGATGGATCATTTATATTGGACTCCACATTTGATAGAACATAAAGAAGGCAAAAGAAATTCTAAATTTTTATTTGTTAATTTTATTATCAAAAGAAGTTATAGTTCAAACATTAATAATACAACAAAATTTATTAATAACGACTCAGTTATTATTAATAGATTTCGTTCTCAGACTTGCAAGCATATTTATTGAATGAGGTTGTTATTTGAAAGCCATCACTGTTATTAAACGACACGAACCAAATGGGGAAAAAAAAATTCTGCACGCACTCTAGTACAATATTTATTGTTTATACTTTTAATGCTAAAGCGAATCTAAGAGTGTTGTTTGGAATTTATTTTAAGAATAAATTCCAACGCAATAGCATTTAGAACTAAGTGAATTCCAAAAGTCTTCCAGTCTGGCCTTTTTACCATAAGGGGGCACAAAGATCGCTTTCAGCTTGCAAATACCGAAAGTTACAATATCAAATGTAAACCAAGCCACGTACGTTAACAAAACAGGAGGGTTTTTGGGATCTTGTAGACAACGTACCGCTGGGGCTGCCGTAGAAGAAAAGAATGAGGCATAGTTGAGGGGGAACGACATTTGATATAGTCTTGGATTTAAAAGGAGTCCTAACATTAAGTTAATAGACCAATTCTGCGGAAAATTACAGGGCATTAGGGTTTTATAGGGGAGCCTGCAAACACTTGGAAGCAAGGAAATGTTACATGAACAAGAAAATAAAGAAAACAAACGCATTATGACGTGGAAACACAATAAAGTTCCCGGATCGCTTTTTTTCGACAGAAATGTCTTTATGGAGGGTATTTGAGGAAGCTTAAAGTAATATTGTCGTTGTGATTAAGACCCTAGCGACAAAATTAGAACTAGGGTTATTTCGGGAACATTTTTTACTTCTTACCAAGAAAAAAAGAAAAGCTTAAATACTTAATGTAAAAAAGTAAAAAACGAATCTTCAGTGACATCCGCTTCATTAACAACAGGAGCTTTTCGTAGTAAAAAAAAATGTATTGTGAAGCAAAAATCTTACAAGTGGAATGCAGAAATATTTATCTGGGAATTTCGTTAGGAGCAAGAGTTCTAATTTTTGCCTCAGGGTGGCGTTAACGATGTTGGTTCCTCTTCGTGTGTACAGTTCTGAATTATGTTTATTCCTTGTATTCCGCGCTCGCTATTGCCTTCTTTAGGTCATCGGTGGTTGGCGATAGCCCGGATTTTAGCGCTGATATTTCAGCCCAGCGCCCGCTGAACAAACCTCATTATATGGAAGAGTTGACCACAGCAGTTTCGCTTGAGATTTGGACCTCTGTCATTACTCTAGACGGTGCTTTAATGTTACTACCTGGCGGTCAGTTGTCTCTGTGAAGCTGGCGGCAAACGCAAGATGATTTTTATCTTTCCGAAACAGACTCCAACTGGTAAAAATATGAACGGTAGATGGCATCCTCTCTACACAGTGTGTCCTTAATTTGCTGTCCGCTTTAATCGTATTATAGCTTTGGGCTTTAATCGAGTTTTCTTTTTTTTTTTCCCATTGAATCCATATTCTCTCTCTTTCTTTCTTTTTTCATTATATTACTTCATTCTCTATATTTCAGAATCTGGTCAAAATATTTTCTTTCTGACCAAACTCTGGACCCTAAGAAGAAATTGATTCCATGCGACTTTTCAAGTTAACTGTCTTCATACGAAAATGTAGAATTTTTTCTAATGAAAGCAATTTTTTATCCCGTATAACTGTCAAAATGACCACATAACACTCGCCCACCTACGAATACGCTATTAATAAATATAATTGATTTATGACCCGAAGGTATAAGCATTCACGCTAATATCAAACAACTAATTAAGTAACCAATCATCAAGAAAGTTTTGCCCATACTTAAAAACAATTTGCAAATTTAGGAATTGTATTTCATTATGGAAAGGTTTCCTGTTTCCTCACAAACACTCATCGGTTATTTTGAACTCAACTGTACATTTCTCCCTTCCGATTGAGGTTCTTCCCCTTTTAAATCGACCGAAGCATGTAAAAAGCCCATATCCACCATCATTTTCATTATTCATTAATCCATGCTTCTCTAGTCTTTTAGTTAATTTTAAAACGATATTTAATACAAACACACTGCTCGCTTGAACATCGTAAAAATCGCAAAGAAAACGATCGCTTTCAATTTTGTCTTATGGCTGTGCAGACATCCACCTACCAAAATATTATGGGATACGAGTGGATTATAAACAAAACATTTCATTATTGACAGCGTGTTTTCTTAACTTTGGCCTTAATAACTGCTTCAGTATGTTGAAAGGCTTTCTACTAATTTCTAGTAGAAAGTTTGTGGTCAATGCTCTGCCCTAACTGAAAAGTATTAGTAAGTTCCATACATGCATGGGGACCCCAGTCATGTTCTAATTCCGTGTATGTTCCAGTTCGTCCCAAAGATGGTTCATCGGGTTTAGGTCGAGGCTAAAGACTGGAAGAAGTTTTTAGGAAAATAGCTCCACGGTCGTTTTGAAAGCTAAGACTACTATCCACGCGCGCATTGCTGAGGAAGGCGTAGACTTTGAAATTAAAAAAATAATAAAAAATCAATAAAAATATATTTAATAGTAATTTGCTACTATTAAAGATAACTTTTTATTCATAAATATTTATTGGTTAAGTTTTGTTACATGTTTCTAGATTTGCAATGAACGAACAGTTTTGCTCTGTGAAAATCTGAATGGCTTACATTTATCTTTTATATTTTACTGCTAGTGTTATTCTTTTATCCCATCCAGAAATATTTTTTAAAACCTCCTGAAATCCTATAATTTGTAGAGGTTAAAAGGTATGCTACTTAATTTTCACTGATTTGGGTTCTTTTCAAGCCACTGCTTTAAGTGCAGTGGCTTGAAAACTCGGCCAATCAATTGGATTATGATTCCACTCGCCAACCAACAAGCCGTTCGTTTCAGGTCTAACTGCAGGAATGGATATTAGAAAATCTCTTCAACTGATGTGATTTTCATTATCTGGTGTGATCCTATCACCTTTCTTACTGGAAGCTGAAGTAGCTTGCATGTGTGGTCATGGTCTGTCTCTCTCTCTCTCTCTCTCTCTCTCTCTCTTAGAGGGAGGTTTTTGGATTATCCAATCCTCAGTCCACTTACAACACTAAAATATTATAACTGCAATTTCTTTTACTGGAATTAGCATAAAAATTACGAATTTTGCAATGAATTAGCGCATTTTCTTCTCCTCCTTCCAAACTTGTAATGCGTTTCCCTACCAAGCTTAAAAGGCAAATTAAATATGCTTTCCCTTCTTGGTTATTTTCAAAATTCAAATAAATAATAATAATGTCATGAATTTTTAAGTGAATATTTAAATAACTTAAATAACACTCGACTTACTAGCCCTTGGGGTTTTCGGTTGTGATAAAAATATCACCATAATTATCCCCGTTTTCGTTATACTGTCATTACAAACGTTTCCTTCGTTCTCGCTAATCTTTGTGGGCTTTTTCCACAATCGTGCATTCATGGATACATTAGATTGAGCTAATAACAATCTAATACTATTCCCTAAAGGAACTGCCTCTTCAGTCTCCCTCTTGAGACCTTTTTTAGTTCACAAACTTTTCTCTGTCAGTGTTTAGCCTTTTTTATTTAAATCAGCACTAAGAAATTTCTCTTTTCTGTAAAAAGAATTCTTAAAATCGAGTTGTAGACTGAAAACAAAACAAAATCTTCTTAATTTATAAGGGGATAAACTTGTGTTCGTTTTGAAACTGCTACACAACCCAACACCCGGAAACTAAACAGTTCAGTTCAGCTTAATGGGTTTTTTTTTATTATTAAACTTTAAACTACTAAGTCGGCTTTCTTTTCTAGTTAGCTTAAGATGTCCGTATTCTAGTATACAAACACGTAAAAAAAATAAAATAAACAATATGATGAAAAAATACATAAAGGTTTGTAACGTGTATAATTATGATAAGACTAATTTGTCGATATGCAATGTCTCCAAGGAAGTTCGGAACATTATAATAAATTATCAAGTAACGCAGCACCTGTTATCGACCTATTGAATTCATATTTCAAATCCATATAGAAGTGAATGAATAATTCTGAGCGGCTAGCGTCATGCATGGTTTACCTCGTAAACCTACCTATGGCAACTTTTTTATAATGGAGAAATGGTTCAGCGTATGTCAATAACATGTTCCTCGAATTGATAAAGAAATTCGTGTATTAATGTCAATATCTTCACATGCCTTGCTACAGGAAACAGTCTTTACCAGGAGCTCAATGTAAGAATTTATGCGAAATTTTAATTCGCACTTAATTACTGTATTTACATAATATTCATCAAACCTCATATTCATTTCTGAATTTGCATGTAATATTTCTTGGTGTTTGTTTTTAATCGGCGAAGATAAATATTCGCGTCTTTGCCTGTTATAAACATCAAAAGTATTAAAGAAAATAGAGAAAATTTCCAGATTACATAATATATTAATAGAATTTACATTGATATGTTGCTTTTACTACCTCAAAGGCTCACTTTAGTGAGTGCGGGAGTGGCAAACCCGAGGTACCTGATGCCGGACCATGCCTTACTTCATGTAATATACATTTCTTATGTTATCTGTAGACTGGTGCCTCCCCTTTTTGCTTTCCTTCTTGCTTCCCCCCAATGCTATTATTAGAGTATTCGAGAGCTTATCTGCAAATGGCCTCTGTAACCCTTCCACTTTCTTCTTGCAGTGACTTCACTCTAAAATCTAATGTGGTTGTGCCTTATAATACATCTCATGCTGCATCGGTTGTCGCGCAGAATAATTAGAGCCGCATTTAGCCCTTAGGCAGAGGGTCCTGTTCGAGAAGTATATCACAGTCTCCAACAGAAGCCAGTGATATTGTGAATGACAACACAGAAGGTATAAGATAAATCTTAGAAGGAAATTTTACATTGGCACGTGGAATGTTTGGGGTCTACAAATGGGTACTCTTGAGATTGTCTGTAAAGAGATGGAGAGGTATACAATTGACATCCTGGGAATTACAGAGACCAGATGGAATGGAGATCACTTCAAAAGACAGGATGGTAAGCTAGTTGTTTACTCAGGTGGTGGTGACTCAAAGCATCATGGGTAACTTTGATACTGAAGAAGTATAAAAAAAAAATAGGATACTTTGTATTAGACTTAAGGCTCAATCTATCAATGTATCAATCGTGATAGTTTATGCACCCCACACGGACAGGCCCGTAGAAGAGAGTGAGGAATTCTGTGAAAACTTATAGACTGTTTTGGACTGCCTACCAAGGAGAGACATACTTTACATGTTAGGGGACTTAAACGCAAAACTAGGAAACAGTATGAAAGTCCAGCCAGAGTTTGGCCTGGGTGAACGTAACACCGGTGGTGAAAGAGTGCTGGGATTTGCCCATGCTAACAGATTAGTTATTACGAATAACTTCTTTCAGAAACACCCACGACGAACTTATGCTTGGAGATCTAACACTGATAGGTGAAGGGCACCAGACTGATTATATCCTGACTCTTCAGCGATGAAAGGCAAGCATTTCTGATGTGCATCTTGTCCTGGAGCAGATTGTGGTACAGATCATCAGCTAGTAAGAGCCAAAGTAAGACTAAGACTCTGAAAATTTCCTACTCAGGCACATCTCACTAGATTGGATGTTAGAGAAATTCCTAGTAGATTCACACAAGAAACATCAACTCGGTTGGATGATTTTTTTTGACCAGTGAGGAGAACGAACTCACCATAAATGCTTTGGGAAGGAGTCAAAGTGATAATACAGGATACAGCCAAGAAGTATCGCGGACCAATAAGAAGACTAAGAGACCCATGGATATCAGATTCAACATGGGAACTAATCAAAAGAAGGTGGTTGGAAAACCAAAGAGACACAGGGACTGAATAATACAAGAGATTAAATAGAGAAGTCAAAAGACCCATCAAGCAGGACAAGGAAAAGTTCTATACTAATAAATGTGAAGAGATAGAGTTGCAGATGAGACACAATTATGATAGGATGTTTCATTTAGTTCATGACCTAAAGCAGAAGTTTAAGCCAAAATTGAACTTCATCAAAGACAGGAATGGAGCGCTACTAACAGAAGAATTGGAAATCAAAAACAGATGGAAAGAATACTGTGAGGAACTGTACAACACAGTGGGTAAAGAATATTTGGAGGAGCCCTCTCAGCAGGAAAATTCCGATTTGGAACCTCCTCCACTTAGGCATGAAGTTAAAAGAGCAGTTAAGCAGCTTAACAGCAATAAGACCCCTGGTGCAGGTGGAAGCCAAGCAGAGTTAATTAAGGCCACAAGGGATGGAGGGATAAGAGTGCTTCATAGATTGAGTACAAGGATATGGGAGACAGAATTGGCCTAGAGATTGGAAGAAGTAGGTTTTCATACCACTACCTAAGAAAAGAGATATGAAGCGTTGTAAGAATTATAGAACTATTAGTTTAATAGCTCATGCAAGGAACATTTTCTTGAAGATCATGCTAAATAGGATTGAGGCCAAAGTTGAGGGAGAGATGCCCGAGGAACAAGTAGGTTTAAGAAAGGTAAGGGCACCAAAGATCAGATCCTTTGCCTGACACAGATCATAGAAAAATATAAAGAATTCATCAGACTCCCTCCGGTAGTTGTTTAGCATGGGAAACTGTGGGAAGTAATGAAAATAATGGGTTTTCCTCAACATACTATCAGGTTGATAGCCAACTTGTACAGGGATCAAGAAGCCACGGTAAGAACAGGTGTTGGATTGACTGATTGGCTTCAAGTTGAAAAGGGAATTAGGCAAGGATGTTTACTTTTTCCTCACTTGTTTAGCATATATGCGGAGAACATCATGCGTGAAGCATTGGATAAGCTCAAGACAGAAATTAGGAATCAGTAATCTCAGGTATGCTGATGATACAGTACTCCTTTGTAGTGACAAGGAAGAACTAGGACAAATTCTTGACAATGCTAACAAGATCAGTAATAACAAAGGACTTCAACTCAATCCTAGCATGACAAGGATTATGGTTCTCAAAGGAAATACAAACAGGGAAGCTCTTAATAAACAAGTGTCCCTTAATGGAGAAAGAATTGAGGAAGTCAGCAAGTTTGAGTACCTAGGATCCATTATTATTGTGAAGAATTGCTGTTCGGAAGACGTCAGAAGAAGATTAGGAATGGTGACTAAAACAACAGTCAGAGACTTGTCTAAAATCTGGAAGAATGGATCTGTCTCCATGGGAACAAAGTTGAGGATTTTGGATGCAGTTCTTTTTCCAACAGCAAATTATGAATGTGAGACTTGGTACCTAAAGAAGTCAGGTAAGAAAAGGATAGCTGCATTTGAGATATGGTGTTAGAGAAGGCTGTTGAGGATATCATATACTGAAAGGCGTACAAATGAATGGGTGTTAGAAAAGATCAGTAGAACTTTAAGGATATTGACAGAAGAAAGTTTAAATACTTTGAACGCATTGAAAGGATGGAAGGAGGACTTCTCAGAACAGTAATAGAAGGTAAAGTTCCTGGAAAGAGAGGAAGGGGTAGACCATCAATGAGAAGAATGGATGGATAGTGTGTGTGTGTGTGTGTGTGTGTGTGGAGTGACTGATCTTCAGAGAGTCGAAGCCTCCATAAAATCATATAACAAGACCAAATGGCGAGGCCTGGTGTGGCACATCACTGAGTACGGAGGAGTGACCATACAACATCTGTGGATGCCCAGTGAACATTATGGATGGCTGCTTTTACGCTCTACTAATATTCCTGTAATCTTACTGATATTCCTTATGATCTACTGATATTTTTATGACCTACTGATAAAGTTACGATCTGTTGATAATTATTTTATTTCACATTAATCTGTTTTCTTTATATTCTACTGATATATTTGTGATCTACTGATATTTTATGACCTACTGATAATGTTACGATCTGTTGATAATTATTTTATTTCACATTAATCTGTTTTCTTTATATTCTACTGATATTTTTGTGATCTACTGATATTTTTATGACCTACTGATAATGTTACGATCTGTTGATAATTATTTTATTTCACATTAATCTGTTTTCTTTATATTCTACTGATATTCTTGTGATCTACTGACTATCATAATTATAGACGTTTACTGATTTATTTCTAATTCTGCTGGTGTTGTTTAATAATATTAACTACAGACCAATAACGAGAAGCAGTTGAATTTATTTTCAACGCATTTTTGGCACAAATCGTATGTATGCAATCATTTTAACTGATGCCTACTAATTTCGCAATTAAATTTACTTTAGCGGTTTCTAACTAAAAGGGAAAGTAAGAACAAGATTTCTTTGTTAATTTTTATTAAGGAAGAAATAAAAATCCCTAAGATGGAAACAAACAAAAGCGAAAAAACAACAAAAAAGCATATGAAATATTATAATTACTTACATAACTTCCGATTGACAGCAGACATAACCGGTTGCTATGACATATACTCTCAAACCAGAGGTTTGCTATTTGGTTCATGCAAAATGTGATATGGCTTACAGAAACGAAATGTTTGTTAGTTTTTACAGTACTTTTTTAAATTTTTTTTATTTTTGTTCTGAGATTGTGCTACTGTTTCTGGTGCTTATAAAGTTGCATTGCCGCAACTTTATGAGCATAATAAGTTATGGCTGCAGTCTCATTGTGGAATTTGAGTGAGTAAAAAATAAATAAATAAAGTTGGTAGTCATATACAGTTGCTAACTGTATCGGTACATGGTTTTGCAATAGCAAGGACTACGTTACAAAAATAGCATTTCCATTAGCCCAAAAACCTAACGAGCTAAATACTCTGCATTTCTGTCGATCTACACAGTAATTATGCTGTAGTTAACGTCTGTATTTTTCGGAGTTACAGTTATGGAAAAAAAATTAACCTGTAAATTCAACTAATTAATTCGGACCTGGATTATAATGTTCGGTTTGAAATACATTTCTTTTCCACTTAACTTTCTCTATTTTGAGAATTTTTTTTGTCAGTTTACCTTTAGCTCTTCTAGCATTTACTCTAAAAACAGTTATTACGTTGGAAGAAAAAATATCTCTGAAAACAGCTCTCCAACACGTACTTTCTTTCTAGTTCTATCTATTTATGCTATGCTCGAAAGAGTCTGCCACTGTTAGGCGAAAGATAACCATACCCTTGTGTTTCCCTCCCTTAGTGTAAGAAAGAGCACTAACCACCTTATTTAAGTTTTTCTTCAGGGGCGACTTCTTGAAGCCCGCGAATAATCTTTAAACTACTGGGAAGTGGACTGCTCTTTAATATGAAATAAGGGCTGTCTGCGAGGTGGTTGGGTGTGTGTGTGTGGGGGGGGGGCAACTGAAGAATCATCAGTTCAAGAATCTGTGAAGAATACAGACTAGCGCTACTTAAACGTGGAATAAATACTGACAATTAAAAATCAATGGAAATCTTTTAAAGTTTATCATAACGAAATGCAAACGTGTAGACAAGGAAATTAATTTCTATTCGAATAATTATGGCTCGAAGAGAGATCGTTATGGGTTCAATTCTACTCGCCAACTACACGAACGTTTTGGCAGCAGTTGTTTGCCGTACTCCTCCCTCCTGAAAATTTTGGTTCAAGGATAGCTTGAACTCATTATAATGATGGCTGAAGGATGGAGACTGGCTGCTCACGTCTTCAAAAAAGTTAGGATTAAAAGAGCTTCACTCACTCCCTCTATAGAATCAAAAGCGATAGGGGATTTTTATTAAATTATCAAGTAGTACCATTATCAAATATTAGCAGACATTAGGACTGCGAGATAACGTATTTTTCTAGTTATTTTTAATATGTTTAAGATTCAAGTTAGAGTTTTTTTTTCATTCCTAAGATATTATGGAATATATGTAAATATTCTCTCTATATTTACAGAGACTACACTACACGATATTATGAATTCAATTAGAGTAATCTACGTATTTAAGTTTTAATTTTTATTTTTATTTAATGATTTGTACTCGTATGTCACCATCAAGGATATTCTGTTTATGAATGTATATGAATTTATATTCTGATACTGATACTACATAAACTTTGTAGCATCAGTATCTACATGAACTGTAGATGAATAATCTACAGTTCATATAGATACTGATTAGGTACGTTTTATATCACACTCCCCAAAAATATTTTATATTTTGTTATTCTTCCCTTTTATCCTTTGACGCATTTTTACTAATAGTTATATAAAAGTTTATCCAGATCATGATAACTGATTCCAGCAGCTCTTCATAATTAATGAACTTATACAAGGTTCGGCGATAATGTAATAGGGTATGTTTTTGCAGAATTTCGTTCTGTTGTTATTTGAGTACAGTTCGTATGCTAGAACGTTATTGTTTTTAAATTGTAGTACATTTACTGAAAAGCAACAGAAAGTAAAGGTTAATTTTTTTACTGAGTAAAAAAAAATTGTGAAAGAATTCGACAAGAAATGAACAGTAGAATCTGAAAAGCCCTCAAGTATGGAACTGTGAACATCAAGTCGAATCGCACATTTTAAACAATTCTGCTTTATCTGCCCATTGATGGTATCAACACGCTGATGTCCCTTGCAATGATATCCGTTCACAGGTAGTAATGTATAGAACCCACCCAAAACTGTAATCATGGTTCCATTCCATCGAACACAATGATATAAAATAGTGAATTAAAGTAGGTCGAGATAACTTTTTTCTTGTAATTGAACAACTTCGTTAGAAGATTCTCATCCATATCTTGGATGAGAATCTTCCGAGCTTTTTTTATCGTGGTTTTTGATCACAACTCTATAAGGAATCGGTGTGTTTAGAGCTAGTCTACTAGAAAAGTAAATATATTTAATCATTCTTTGATCTGTCCTTTCTTCTGTGAATAGAAGATGGAACAGTTGACAAATCAGGGGAATATAACATTATTATTACCACTCAAACAGTTTCTCTTACAGATTGAGTGGTTTTGTTTATCCGTAATAGTAAGAAAATCACCAATAAAACATACAAACGATTTAAAAGAGGCAGAGAAATAAAACATAACCATCAAAATTTCCATAGAACAGATACACGCTTTTAATGTAGATGCCAGATGGAATATGGGAGTAGATCGCTGAATAAGCAACACTTGAATATGAAAGAGAACAGTTAAATGTATATGAAACGAGAGAAATATTACATGAACAGCATCCAAGAGTTCAACCAGTTTTATCATATAGATATATCATTGACTTAAAAAATAACCTAAAAAAAGTGTCGGCTTGATGGCAGATGGCCAACTTAACGATTTAATAAGTTCCCTAAAACTCAGCGAATCATAAATAAAAAAATATTAAATATTACCCCTTACCCCCCCCCCGAAAAAAAAAGCAAACGATTGCTACAGTAATAACCTCACATAAGTTTTCGTTTATTATATATTATTATGAATTTTATTAGATTATCGGTAACCTTTTTTTTTAACACAAATTGTTCTGATATTTCACGCTAGACGGAGCCGCTGGTCATATTATTATGACTTCCATTAGATTATCGATAACATTTTCTTTAAGACAAATTGTTCTGATATTTAACGCTAGACGGAGCTGCTGGTTATTTGCATCTCCAAACAGACGTAAATAACCAAAACTAAATAACTGAAATCGAACAGTATTTAAGTATTTTCTTAATTTCGTTATTACAAATAAAAGCATTTTTTCCCCCTCTGGAATGAATCTCCGACAATTGATATAATAGCACCTGATGATGCAGTTTGCAATATAGGACTTTCTAGCAAGAAAAATAGATCAACAAAACATACTCGCTTTGATCCATTAGTTTCTGTGTGTTCTGAAATAATGTAGTCATATACTTGTATTGAACAGGAAATGTACACACCCACAACGTCATCGAGTGGTTTTTGGCATTTTCCAGATAACCGAAAAATCTCCTCAAGATTATATTAGATGCGTTAGCTGATTGGATGTCATTTTTCTCATCTACGCATTCCATCATCTAACACTTCAGAATGCAACGTTGACTGTTTATATCGTACTGCAGCGCATTTATTATTGTTATGATATAAAAGGATAAAATCGAGTGAAAATGAAACATAAAAATAAATAAAATATTAATAATTAAAAATAAAATACATTTACATAAATAAAATATAAATATAAAATCCCAGAAGAAGAAGAATAACTAGAGTTTCAAATATAAACACATCTTTTGGCCACGCATGCGTTCACCTAACTCACTAAAAAAAAAAAAAAAAAAAAAAAAAAAAAAAAGATATATTACGAAGGTCTCTCAACTCATCACAGAGACCATTTATATATCTTTAAATAAAACTTGTAGTTTGTACTAAAAAATTTCGCTGTGTGTTTTCGTAATAGAATATTTCAGTACGAGACTAATTCATTTCTCTCACGAGTAGCTGCAGAAACAAAAGAAAGTATTTTTTAGTTTTGTGTTTCAGTGCGATTGATTATCTTCGTTCAGCAGATAATCATGCCGCTAGTAGAAGCTGGTCGGACAAAGTGAAAAGCTTACGGCATTGCACTGACAATTCCGGCAAACATTCCGCAATTTGTAGCAAACATCTTAACTTAGAGCCTCAAGTGTAGCTTGTCTTGCTTTACCGCCCCCCCCCGTCTTTCTGTCTCGTCCAGTGGTGACAAGCCTTCGGTGTCATCTGCCAACTGCACTGACGTATCAGCCCTATCGACTGTTTTCGTTTCCTATTTTGTTGTGAAATGTTTCGCTGTGAAACAAAAAAAAATTAAAAAAACTAATTTATAAGAGAAAAATAGCCCAATAATAGCCAATTCGTGAATGGTATTGGTTTAAGTATTGCACTTTCCAAGTCACAGAAAACCCATGGTGATATGAAGGTTGTACCTGTGGAAGGTGGATATCTAATTAATGTACGAGTGATTTCAATTTCCGGGGGGCGGGGAGGGGGGATCTTCCTCTTTCCTCCCCTTTTCCGGATAATATTTTTATCGGGAAATTCCAAGTTTCTTTTAAACTATCTTAATATCTTTGACCTTTGTCTTACTGTATAAAATTACACACACACACACACACACACACACACACACACACACACACACACACACACACACACACACACACACACACACACACACACACACACACACACACACACACACACAGTCTTTCAAGTAGTTGTTCTCCATCTAACAAAAGAGAGAATAAAACAAAAACGGAAGAATAGTTTGCTGTGTAGCCTTGACAGTGCTCGACCCAGGTTGCATGCATGATTAGCCAAATAAATTTATAATCAGAATGTTTGCTTAAAGTTTGTTAATAACTTACCGTAGCAACTGTTAGCAGGGAATATTTCGTGGGTCCATTCGCATTGCGTATACCAACGATAAACAGTTTCCCGGATGTAATCACTGACTTTTGTTGCTATGGTTACGCTATTAAAAATTAATCGCACGCGAAGTCTTGTAATATGGAATTAAGTTAAATGTTTTAAATATTAGAACACGTACCCATGTGAGACAAAACGCGTTTGAACTAATCGAGAACACGGAATACATCCGCCCGAAATCGAATTTGGTACAATTGCAGAAGTGAAGTCCAAATATCTATAATGCACTGATTTCATAACATTTGGAGGTTGTGAATTGGAGATTCTGTTCATTATGATATACAGCGACCTTTTGCAATAGGAGCTTATACCACTATGTTACGCATACGGAAATCAGAAAGTTGTCGATAATATTGACACTCTTGCACACATCGAAGTACTTCCATGTGTACAAGATCAAGATTTCCACGTACGTCTTGTATACACAAGAAAATCAGCATTCTTCAAAGTTCTGCACACATGAGATGAGGTTTTTTCATAACTATGGCCCATTAGTTGAGTCATCCAAGTTTTCTCTTCTTTTTATATAACCCAAATGCATTATGGGATACTAAGGGAAGATGCGAAGTCAACAGAATCCATATACCAGGGTGGTCTGAGAAGTTCTTAGCCTAACAATGAAAAAACAAATTTATAATTTCAAAATTATTTTTACTTTTCAACATAATCTCCCCTAAGACTTATTCCAGAGATGCTCCAGCGCCATTATCCCATCCCAAAACCTTAACTTTGGGAAGAGATAGAAGTGAGAGGGAGCCAAATCTGGGGAATAGGGTGGATGTTCCAACAATTCATAATACAGATCCCTTAATTTTCTCATTGCAAAAAACACCTTTGATGACAGGTCCATCGTCCTGGTGAAAGATGATTTTTGTCTTCTGCAAACCAGGTCTTTCTCACAAATGTTTTTCGTCTAGTCTGGTTAAAAGATCGGAATAATATTCCCCGGTTATTGTTTTACCTTTTTCAAGATAATTAATAAACAAAATGCCGTTAGCATCCCAAACACTGATGTCATGACCTTTCCTGCTGATGGAAAACCGACTTTTTCTTTTTTGGCGCTGACCAACCGGATTCTGTCCACTGTTTTGACTGTTGTTTGGATTCTGGTGTGTAATGGTGAATTCAACTCTCATCCATAGTAATAAATCGGCCCACAAAATCAGTTTCATTCTTGTTAAAACGCTCCAAGCACTGTTCAGAGATTTTCATGCGAGTGCGCTTTTGATCTGCTGTGAGCAAGCGTGGCGCCCATCTTGCGCAAAGCTTTTTCATTTGCAATTCTTCATGTAAAATATATCCTACACGTTCTTTTGAAATGCTTATAGTCTCAGCAATTTCACACACTTTGACTCGCCAATCATCCAATACCATATTGTGCACTTGATCAATGATTTCTTGCGTTGTTATACTTTTTGGACGTCCTTCGTGTGGATCATCTTCAAGGCTGGTACAGCCATGTTTAAACTCGGCAGCCCATTTCTTAATTGTCGAAAACGAAGGAAAAGAGTGCCCATAAACTTTTATGAACTTCGAATGAATTTCTTTTGGTGTTAAACCTTTTTTTACAAATAATTTTATAACCGCACGATACTCAATTTTATCAATTTCAAGGGATACAGACAACACTTTTGCTTCAGACAGTGTATAAAACAAACTACTTGATAGAATGACTTGCAATTTCACATGGATACTTATGACAGATGTACCAACTTAGAAAAAGAAAATCATGCCGATAGTGTTGCCATCTATGGTCGAGGCCGAGAACTGTTCAGACCACCCTCGTAAGTAGCTTAGTCGTAAAGATACTTCATGCCAAACTTTGTTTGCTTATGCTTGGATATAGAATTGAAAGAGTAATATAATTTAATGTATCCTATAATTTATAATGTATTTTATAAAGGGAACGAAATAGTTTATTCTCTTTCTTAAACAGAGAAAATGAGACTGTATGCTCTTGTGATAACAATACAATCGCCTTATGGTGTTAACTGCTTCAACGTGAATTTTAAATAATCTTTCCCGATCCAGTTGATAGAAAATCCGATAATCCTTGAAGTTCAAACTTCAATCCACTTGATAGTTATCCGACTCCGTGCATGCAACACATTTCAATAGAATCAGGGTCTCTTGAGTTTTCTATCACGCGCGTTTAATGATTGACTTACAAAAGTGTCCTGCAAAATTTCGAGTTGGTCAAAGTTGTTGACATAGAAATCTACTTAAAAAACATCAAATAAATTCAATGAGTATCATTTAAATTTTTTGTTCTTTCATTTCTCTGATGCAGTTACTTAACTATACTAGATAACAAGCTTCTGAACTCAACTACCTGGAGATAAATACGAAAAAAAAAAGGCTTGTTAACAAATAGAACTTCAAGATGGATGTTTAAGAAGAAAAGGAGGTTAAGTTTCGGAACTATAACTTTGCTCGACTCCCGTTATCCATCCTTTAACTCCTCACTTAGTTGAAATATTAGATGAGTCGCATGCTTTTCTTGAAGATAAATCATGTGCTACTAGGTATAGAGTCATTAAAATAGACTAGAGGTGGGAACTGTTCAATTATAAGTGACATCTTCATAAAAGGCACTGTTAGGTCAAGAAATGTTATCATCCCTAATTCATTTTATGAGCAACTATCAGGCTGGCACGTGATTAAAAAAAAAACTGTGCTTTGTCGGCAAAATGACGTAGATAACAAATGGAGAAGCTTGATTTCAGTGGTGAAGTAAAGAATATTTTTTTCAGTGTTTTTTTCTCGTGCCTTTCCCAGTGCATTGCTAGCCAGGAATTAATTACACCTTGTAGCTGACTTTTCCCTAATAGCTTTCGTTTCCTCTTGTCAAAGGAAGCGACTGTTTTCTTCTTTTTTTTTATCTTAATTCCTTTTTTCTTTTTAATAAACTGTCTTCCACAGTTGTAATGAATTTATTGCTGCAAAAACGCAAGGGATCTGAGTTTTATATTTTAGCGAGGTTTAGATGACTCCTATGAAATTAAACAACAGTTCCAATTATAGAATTTTTTTTGGCTTTTTGTTCAAATCTCTCATTTGAATCTAACGATTTCCTAAAATGACTTTGAGTTCAACCAACAACTAACAAATCTTTTCCACTTGTCAGCTATCGTGTTTGCAGTTTTATAATTCGAAGCTGAAGAATTGTAAAAATAAAAATAATCTCATCCTTCACTGTTGGTGATTTGTCTTCCGTGGAGATGATAAAATTTCTTCTCTGGCTTCGGCAGTGTTTTCTTACATGCAAAATGGTCTTCTTTCCTTTGATACACACTCAAAATGGTAAACAAAGTTCTCCAATGTCTAAATGAGCTTTGGAAATATGATCACTTACAGCGAACTCACAGGGTTCTTTCACTTCGAAAGACGTTTTTATTAAAATACTTCTTCGCGCAAGATCATGTGTTTAATCAAGTTGGTTTTCCTTGCTAGATCTCATCAGAATCGTTCGCATTTTTTTTAAACCTAACATTTAAATGGTTAGAATGGGGAGTTCTTTTCATTACTCCGATTGTAGATAAAAAAAAAAACACACACACAAGATGGGCTACCATTTGGGAATAAAAGAAAACCAAAACTGTGATTCTAACGCGACCATCGGGATACTGCACAAAAACAAAGCAAAAGGAATTAAATATATATAGAAACACAAAGACTTCTTACTTGGGGCTCCCTATCCATTTGATAGAGAACATACGACCTGATTAAACTGTCTCTGTAAGTGTTTTGCTCTGTCGACACCGCATTTTTCTGTCGATGAGGTTCCAATGGTACGACTTGAATTGTGTCATTTAAGTATGGGTGCGGGAGAACAACAACTTATGGGTACAAAAATTCCGTACGCTATACACATACGTTGCCGACCTCAAAGACTTAGATTTATTAGTTGTACTGATTCTTTGAATCCATTTGAATCTACAATTTCGCGGAAGTTGTAGGACTGTTGGTAGTTTTTGAAATATATATGGATATTGTATTCACCTCCCCTGAAAAAATGACACCACAAAAAACTTGTCTATTTGAACTCTGAAAATGTAATATATATATATATATATATATATATATATATATATATATATATATATATATATATATATATATATATATACACTCATGAGCCAAAACTTTATGACCACTCGGCCTCTTTCCGACTAACCAGACTGCACACATTGAATCCTGATTCGAATTTCGAATTTAGCATTTGTGGGATCATGTGGGACGCATCATCCGCTGTCGATGCCAGTGCCACGCTCGGTCGCTGACATTCAGGACGACGTTATTGTGTCTGATTGGTCTAGAATACTTCAGGACACTTTCCTTGCTTTAGTGGCGTCAATTCTAAGACGGGTGCATGCGGTTATCTTGGCTAAAGGAGGCCTAACAGACTATTAGGTAGGTGGCCATAATGATTTGACTCGTGTGTGTGTGTGTGTGTGTGTGTGTGTCAGTAGAGAAGATGGAATTAAATATTTCATCTTCTGTTAAGTTATAACTGGAGACTGTGGAGACTTTGATGTGTTCTCGCTAACATTTCACTAACTTCAGACGACAGTAAGAAAGTAAATTTATATTTAAAAATACAAAATAAGACTCTCACAGATAATCTGTTTTAATGCGTATAAACGAAAATTATGTACCGTAAAAATGATTTTCATAATATCTAATAATTTGTTTTGTTTTTTTTTAAAAAAAACGCTAATCGGATTACTAACAAATGGGAAGTTGAGAAAGATAAGTTATTTTTGCTGCTCTCTCTACAACGTTTTAAACTGCTATTGTTTTAATATTCTCATTGTTCGGCCCATTTAGCGGTGTATTTATTACTTTATTTCTTCAACGGAAGTTTAAAAAATATGTGTTCTTATTACAGTCCACTTTAAAACCGTGTTTACGCTTTGTCATGTATCAAGTATTTTTCTTAGTTGACATCAAACGTATAAGTATTCGTATTGATGGTTATACGAATGTGGATTTGTACCTTAAGACCATCAAGAGTAGGAGAGGATAGCTGGCTAGCTCAGATGAGAGAACGAACATTTCTACTATCCTATTATGAATAGTATTTGAGCATTAAAGTGTAATTGCGTTAGCGAGGGGAAAACCTGATGTATCGTATGTGTTTGTGTCACTTAAAAAATATGTTTGGGGGCATATCAACACACGGCGCACGTCATTAACTCTCTTATCAACTGGGGGGGGGGGGAAGTCACGGCCGCAATGAACTCCCCCAGAAGTACTTGGAACCATTTTCTCCTCCTCCTTTGTCGTGCACCAACGTCTGGGGAGATTATATTTCACAAGTGATTAAGTCTTTACGGACCACTGCGTGATTCTTATCTGATGAGAAGAGTTTTTCTGTGTACCATCCTGCTCGGGACATTAATGTTCGCTATCATTTGTCAGTTAATCATCTTGGTAGGCCTATCTCTCGCAGACTTTCCCTTGCTATTAATATACCTCAGCTTATTGTATGTCTCTGTTTATTTATCTATCTCTTTATCTCTCTCTCCTGTGGTTTGTATGGGAGCGCATGCTCACATTATAACTGAGGATGTATATTGCGATAGCAATCACATGACCTGTCATCTGACTGAGACTCTCTGTCTCTCAAAAACATTACACACACATAGATGTGTGCGTGCTTTATTCGTTTTTATTTGGTGAAAAGCTGAGGTGGGTCCTTCTGAAGATGACACACTTATCAGTAGACTAATTAATTGTGTTAAAGTTCCCGGCTTTTCACACGCACACTTTCAGTATTTCATGCATTATTATTGAAATACTGAAAATAAAACTAGTAGGACAGAAAAAAAAGGTTCCTTTTGACCTACGATTGCTTTCATGCCAAAGCATGTTAAAGGTGTAATCAGCTAATTAATCAAGCTTGTAAAGAATGCGATTCTGCTTGTAGCAGACACGCATAATCCTTCTTTCTATTGTTCTGATACTTTTATACAGAACAATAGGATCGGGGTGCTCCAACTGGACAATTATTCTCTACAATGGCATTCGACACGAAGACAGAAATAGCACCCTAATAGGGATCAAATGGCTGTTGAACACTGCGTAGTCCCCAGTAAATCCATGGATTACCTCCGTGAAGAAAATAATGAGTCGGAATTCTTTTGTGCCAGTTCTCGCTGGTCGAACGTCTCCGGTAAACAAAGATTGCAGGGGAGGGGGGGGGCGTCGAGTACCGGAACAATTAGAAAAATTTAAGAAGACATCAATGAAAGAACTGCTGGAACTCTAATCCCATCTTCGTGCGACTGGACCGCGCGTGTAATAGGAGAGCTCTTGAGAATGGTGTCAGGCGATTGTTTAAATGGTACGAAAGAAAAAGAAATTGCAGACAAAAGGAGTTCGGATTGTATTGTGGCGAGGAATTTAAAGCAAGAAGGGAACAACAATAAAACAGTGGGAGGCCTGCGTTTTACTCACCTTTGAGACGAAGCACGACCAGGAGGAAGAGGCTGATATACATCCTGTACTCTATATCCCACAGCACCGTCCGGATCAGCGCACAAGAAAGCACGGAATGACGAAGCCCCCGTGGAAGTGAAATGTGCCTTTTCGGAAACATCCACCTTCGGCCGTGCAGCGCCCTCTAACCGAGTCACACGTTTTCGCGCGAGCTAGCGGTTCGATGGCGCGCGCCATGCTTTTGTGTCTGAGACAATATTTCCTCCCGTAATCGCCGAAGAGAATGGCCTTGGAAGAAATACGAGTGTCGGCGATGTGGCCTTCCTTTCCCCCTCCCCCCCCCATGCCTGTAGCTGGACAATCGCGATCCGATATTATTTTTCGCGGCTGCCTTCACACATCGCGATGACGTCATGAGAATTCGCGCGGGACTTTTGTAGTAAGTTTCGATGTGTTCTGAACGGACGTGCCGTGAAAACCAGAAGACGGTGTTGTTACTGCAGAATCAGGAGTGGTGGAGTTGTTAGGGACTCGTGCAGGAGCAGAAGGAGCATGTGTTATTTTGGTATAAAAGATTCTGATCTTGTTGCCATTGATTAAGAGGAATCTTTTATCGTACAGTTTAAATGCGCACAAAGTTTAAACTTGCATGCGATGTAAATACGCAAAATACTTCCTGTGTGTGTGATCATAAACGAGGCGATGCAAATTCTGTTGTCATTAAAGAAGCATGCAGGAGAATATCTTATTTCGATCACGCAGCATGCTTGGTTCTGAGTGAACAGTACCAGATGCTGCTGTTAGTGGTGCTGAATCATGCAGCAAATGCAGTTATTATAAGATCATGCAGACTTTGCTGATAACGAATCAGCATACGCTTAGATCTTACGTAGACCTTTTCAGATAACAACCTACACGAGAATGATTATTCCAAATGAAATCCTAATAATGCATAAAATGAAGAAGTAGAAGAAGAGAAAGGAGTAGTCTTATCCTCCCTCCTCAATCACTTAGTTCAATCTCCCCTCCCTCAAGTATAATAAAATTTTATCACTCCCAAATCCCATGTTGATGCTCATCAGATGAAAGGAAGATTCTTCGCAGCAGGCTGATAAACTTCCACTGAGCTGCATTCATGGAAGCCTCGATACATCCTTAAGTCAATGTGTGAGGAGGCAAACGGGGATGGACGGGGAGAGTTTCATAATTCGAGAGGCCCAAAGAGAAGCGTAATGAATAGACTTAAATGAGATGAGCTAGCACGTGGTAGCGGGAACATTATGCCCTCGTACAACAATGCAATAATGGTTCCGTTCCTAAGAATGGATCCAGAGATTACCCTGAGTGCGAAAATAATAAGCGCTCCTCATTGCTGCTTGCAAGAAATTTCGTTCTTTTGTTGGGCTTTAAAAGATTTTTTGTCAAAAGGTTTTTTAACGGCACAAAATTGCGTTTTTCTATTAACAGACACTGGAAAAAAAGAGGATACCGAGGGAGGGGGTGTTTACGAATGGTGTTAAGGAATGAACGGTGGGGAACATTGCACATGCGCAGAAAACGATAGAAGAGAAAAAAAAAAAGAGATCGGGGGGGGGGGAATTGATTACATACAAAGATCACAAAATTGTAATCGTTACGAACCGACCCAAAGTGGGGAATGTTTATTATTTTTTAAAATTAAATTTGTCAGTAATTGAAGTAATAGTCTTTTCCATTTCTTTTACGTGCACCTTCATTCAGCAATGAGTCGTAAGAAATTGTTTTAAATAATATTTTGTCAATGTTTTTTCACAAGCAAACATGAAGGAAGATGCTGTCAAAGAAACAATCGAACAGATTTCTTCTTTGATAACATCCAATGTCTTCCTTCTTAAGACTTTTTAAATAGATACTTGAAATACTTTTGTAGATACTCCGTAGCCTAGTTAATACTTATGTTGACCTCTAGGAGGTCAAACCTGGATTGAGTTCCCTTCGCAGTACGAGAGAAATCATCTTTATAAGGTCTTCTAGCAAAGGATGCGCTGGCTAATCTCATACGATTTCTCTCGATAAATGGAGAAAAAAACGAAAGAAGAATATTGAACATCATTATGATGGAATTTGTCTTCAAAAATATAAATTAGATTTAAGAAACAGAACTGAAAAATCTTCCGACTACCCTTGGTCTAATCTTGATCATAACCTTAACAACAATAATGGACACTGCATGTGTTGTGTTATCTGGTTTATGTATAAATACTCTTCTCTGGCATGAATGTAATTGTTATGACAGAGTTTGAACCATAACCGATCGCTTTCCTAGGGACAGATGGTGGATGAAGAGGGGTGCTTTCATTCCAGTAACTGACTGAATATTTTTTATAATACTGTACTCAAATATCAAACTGGAATTCGAAGCATGTAAAGAAAAAATTCAGCGGTTTCTCGTTTTAAAGTACTTTATTGTCTGGGTTAACTTGGGTAGAAGAATCTCTTACAGTACATAAATTTTGAATTCAAGTAAAATTGAGACTAAATAATTCAGTTATATTTTAGACAGAACTTTTCATCACTGTAAAAAGCAGTTCTGAATCGTTGATTATACATATCTCTGTACTATAAAACTAACACGTGGAAGACAAATAAACTACAGCGCTCCCTCTTGGTAAAGATAAAAACCTTGACATTTTAATTACATATATAATTGTTTATTTATTTTTTTTTTTTTTGCAAACCACACAACTCTGCCGGGGAACACAGTATCAGACGTAGCATTCTGTGAAGGATTCAGTTAGGTCTATCGACAACAGAATTTAGTTTAGATAAGCCACCTTTATGGAATAGAAAAACCTACAGACAAATGAATTAAATAGAAAAATAAACAATGATGGTAGTTGTTAACGAGCAGTGCGAACTCCCTGTATTTGTATGTTTTTATTGGTCGGACATGAACACAGTGTTAATGTCAGGAGTGCTTCTCTCTGTGTTGTAATTATAAACTATTGGATAAATGTTCACGTAATTTATTTGGAGTATTTCTTCAATAATTACATATGCCAGCAAATATTACAATTACTGGACAGAAGTTGTACGTTTAGTCTACCCAATATCCATTTTTTATTCATGGAAAATATTTATTAAGGTATTGGTTTAATTTTTCTTTATATGTTTTTGAAAAAATTAAAAATTCATCTTCCCAATTGGTTTTACTCATTAATATGCTCATCCAGATTTCCACAAAGCTCAGTTATTTAATTCTGGCGATCTTTGCAGTTGAAGGTGAGTTAACCAGTCTCATGCGGAGGGTAAGGATTTTTTCTCTCTCAGAAACTGGAGTGGTTTTGCATCCCACAAGACAGTTAAACTGACTAGAATAACATATATAATATTACTATATAATTATGATATATAATACTACCTTAGGAACTTGAATTTCCGGAGGGAAGGGGAACTCTACACCACCACAATGCATGCAACTACTTAGTTGGAAAGACCTTATGAACGTTCTTTGCATCCTAAATAGGATTCTAACACGTCCTTTAACATCTTAAAGTGATATTTTCAATTCCAACAGAGTAAGTCTACGATATGATAGGACAGATGTTACAACGTAAACATGCATATCTTGTATGGATTCATATAAATATTTATTATGTTGTAAACATATCCTAATATATATCCTATTCATGACGCTGTTTACAATGCAAGTAGAATGTCTTTACATTGTAAACATATTCTGATACATTATGTCCATAGAAGGATTCATCGAGAGTGTGTGTGTGTGTGTGCTTCCAATTTACAGGCTATCCAATCGAAATCTCCCTTAACACACGTCATATACAATGAAGACCAGTAACAGCCATTTATTGAAGATGTAGGAAAATAGCAATGTATATGATTGCAATGACAATCTGAAGAAGCTTTTCCTGTCTCTCGGTTATCACTAGAATGCGTTATCTTTTTTTTATACCTGAAATAAAAAGAGTGAAAGTCAGGATAATAACCCAAAAGACGATTCTTGCATCACACACACATCTAAGTGGAGACTTTTGTAATCATCGATGCGTCATAGTAGAACGCTGATAGCTACCGACGCCTATTAATGCGCCTCAGTGGACAATACTTCTCGAAATGATATACTGGAGAGCTACACAATGGAGAACTTTTAGGATCTTAACAAACACTAGAGAGAGAACAAATATCACGCATCTTGCATCATTAAAAACCACACTACACATATTGACATAAAGGATTTCTACAACAGCATTGCGGGTATTTATATCCTCGTGAAATAAATAAAAACATCTTACAATATTAAAAATATAAGGCAAAGTGTTTTCAAAAGTCAAGACTTTGCTCCAATCTATTATTTACATTCATTCATGATTAATTTCCTTCCGTATTTTTTTAATCACTCAAATTGCATGTGAATAATACAAGGAGGCTTTACGTATTTAAAATACTATCTAGAACCAATTCATATGACACTTTTGTTACCCGAAAAGAACATATATAAATTCCAACAATTTCTACCTTCCATTATTTATTAGTATTAAACATTGTAAGCGAGCCAAAGCTGTGATTCTTGTACACTCTAGGAATAGCAGATATAATATTGTTCGATGGACATATTTTATTTAATATTTATTGGTGAGCTAAGGATTTTGCAGAATTAGTTGCTTATCTGGAAGTAGCATCCACACAAGGGGAGCCAACATCACGAGTAGCCATTACATCCAATGTGTGAATATATATCATTCTAACCAATCCGATAATTCAACTGACCTGTAACAGCATACGTTAGTTTAATGTAGACACTGCGCCCTTGTCTAAGTACACACACATACTGCATATTAATAATGTCCTCCTTAAGCTGTTTCGCTAGTATAGTCACAATATAATGCACTCAGCCTACTTCGCATTATTCTAACGTCATAGAGGGCAAATGAGACAAAAGGGCATGGCGTTGGCCTGTCTGCTTTACCAAGAAATAACAATATTCGAATAGGAATTGATAGATGGTATTCTTACTAATGATATAGATCAAGAAATGTTAAAATAAAACAGACGTGTTGAAAGGGATTCTTAGTGAGGTGTTTTTATTTTGCGTTTTATCTTGGGACGCATTTTTTTCAAAATAACATTTAATTTATAAAAGCGTGAAGTATCCGAAAAGGTACTCTGACTAAGAAATTATGCAAGAAGAATATTTTAAGAGTTCCTTTGGGAATTAGTTGATCTGTTTCTCCCACTTTGATCTCCAAACGATTCTTCAATGGGATGCTGAAATCGTTCAACTTCAACGCTAGTAAAACTCAATCTTGATATATTTCTCGCAAAAGAGTTTTTTGATTCCAGTCTAATTATTTATTTGCTTGGGATTATTTTAGCCTCTCTCTCTCTTTCTCCAGCATAAACATATCATAATTATTCTCTTCGGTATCCAAAAAATTATTTCTTTTTGTTTCTCTCAAGGCATTGCTTTATCTTTGAACAGCTATTGATTCTATACAGATCACAAATCCATCCATTCCCAAGCGAATGGTGTTTTCTTACATTTGGAGTGGTGTCCCTAAGAGCTTCCTGAAAATACTCACTCAGTACAGAGCAATTAGACTTGATTAATGATCTGCCTCTCATCAATTCACTCCATCCCTTGCGCGCAGATTCTGTTTCTACTGCTTGCATTTTCCACAACCATTTCCATGATCGCTGTCCGCCAGAAATAGAATCGGTATTTGCCATCATTGTTATCCAAATCCCTTAAATCATCTATAGCAGTAATTTAACAGCCTAAATTCAACTCCAAACTTACAGAACACCATTTATTGTTTTTTTTTTCAGGGATAGCCTCCTTTCATGTGTGTTTCTAAACACAGTTTATGAGTAAGATCTAGTATTGACGAGTTTCTTCTTTCTTTTCATCCTTTAACGCATTCAATGCTTACAATCCCTGTTAACCTTCGATGTTGAAATTTCTTTCATTTTTTTCTTTAAGTAACTCAAGGAAAACTAGAAGTTTCAAAACAACCATAATTAATGACATTAATAAATAAACTGTTAGAGAATCAATTACTTTATCATTTAACTATTAAATAATTATGTTAGTAATTTAGATAATAATTATAACATAGTGATACTTAAATTAATCTAGAATATTTTATATTCCATTTTTAATTTTAAAAGTTTAAAATGTACTTAAATATATTTTAAACTTTTTGCAAATGTTTTATCATTGGAATGCTATAAATGTTAAAAAAAGATGTTAACATTTAACAAGGAGTTAATTATTTAAATAATTATTGATTTATTGGTGGCGAAGGAGTAGTAGATCGAGATAGAAAGAACGTGAAAGTTACACAGTAAATGAAAGATTCAGGAGAGGCCGTTATCGCTTGGATTATAATAGCATCAATAGAAGTCTCCTGCAGCCTAAAATATGACTTCATTTTTATTTGTTTTGAATGGAAATTATCGTTCGCTCAGAGACCTGTTAGAAAACCTTGGACACAAATATTTCATTCTTAGTTTTTTTTTCTGGACGTGAAAACATTTCGCGGAGACTGAACACGTAGTGAATTCTTTTACCAGCATCATATTTAAGAACCTCCTTTGATCTTTTTAAAAAAAAAAGGCGAGCAAAAAAAATATCTCGTTAAACTTTTTTTTTTATCTAACTTTAAACCGTATTCGTTTGGTCTCCATAAAAAAAGATGAACAAAAACGTTGCAACTTGTAATGGGTTTAGCTATAGTAGCTTGTAAAACGACAAAACAGTTCATTTCTCACTGACGCACACGTAGAACACGGCATATTGGAGATGCTTAACGATACGCCAGACAATCACCAAACCAGCTGATGCAGTAAACTAAAACTGGTGTCAAAGGCAGCTATAAAAATGGATGGAGAAAACAAGTCACACACCACTTATGGCAGATTCTTTAAACTTGTAAATTCACCGCGTAACAAGGAACTCTCCGCTGTTTGCCGATAATCCATCGTATGATATACAGTACAATCATTGTATAATAATAAAGGGAAATTCACTCCGGACAAAACATCAATTCAATCCATTGGTGAGTATCAGTTTATCATAGGTTTCCCTTAATATTAAACAATAATCTAATAGTCCATTGATGATACAAAATTTTATTTCCTATATTTCTTAATTTACTGAGTTAAAAAAAAAGATTTTTGTGTCCGGAAATGAGATGTACATGGGATATACTTGTCAATGATTTCTCATCATTTATTATAAAGATGTCTGTTTGTCTGCCTGTCTGGTATACGAATTTAAATAATTGCGGTGCTTTAAATTTCAGGTCTATTTATTTGGCCCCGAGTTGGAAATAAAATGCTAACCCCAGCGGTAGTTCTATTTGCTGTAATTAGTGACATACCCCTGTAATAATCGCTTCTCCAACTAAACGTTATGGAATGCAGTGAAGCGACCGTTAAGGGGACTAGTCAATCAACTTCTTATCCATAATTCTGCCCGTATTATTTGATTTTTAGTTTATATCACGAGAACCTTTTCCAGTAACAGGGTTGAGTTGCTTTTTTTTCAGCTTACGTTATATGTTATTCTTGCAGTGCACTGTGTGCAAATCAATAAGAATAACAGAATGATACAATGAATAAAATTGATCCAAGTACAGTATTTCAAAATATTTGCAAATAAATTTTATTACTATCTTTGAATTGTGTTAAATTTTTTCTTACAATCGACAAAGGATATTTATGGACATTTAAGTTCCAATGACTTATATAGATGATGAAAAAGAAAACGTCAGATTCAGGGTCACATTTTAAAGGGGAAAAATTGATATCGAAGTACTCAAAAAAAAAAAGTCCTATAAATTTAAGGCCAAGTTGATTGAGTGGATAGCGTACTCACTCGGTAACCAATTGAAAGCGAATTCGAATCCCGCTATGACCTTGAATGTTTATAAATTTCTTTAGGTGGGAGAAGATTATGTAATAACAATAATAAATAATAATAAGGATAAGAAATAATAATAAGAAGACGAAGAAGGAAGACTGTCTTAACGATAATCAATTCCATCAAAACACATTGGATGAGTGAGCATTGTTCCGAGTTAAAAACAATTAATAGACTTTCTGACGTAATGTGTAAGACTCTGAAATACCCTAAACATCTTTTCTTTTAAAATATTACACTTTTCTGTTTTACATCAATAGACTGCTCTTTGCAGCCTCCATAGCTCAGGTGGTTTCGACGATGTCCTTCAATTAGAAAGATCTGGGTTCGAATCCCGTGTTTTCAACTGAAGATGAGTTATCAGGTGTCATACGGAATCGATCGGGATTTTTTCCTCCGGAAACTCAGGTTTCTTTCCTCACGTGTACAGGCAAATCGGCCATAAGAACACACTCAATTTTGCATACAAAACATACTATAGGCACAGGGCTAACCACCCTATCCAGGAATAACGGGTAAGAAATCCAAAGGCTTATTGGATGGTCGTAGGCTTAAAGATCTGTTTAGGACCATGACAGAAGAAGAAGAAGCATGCTTTTTGGTGAGTTGTCTTTCGAAGAACTGCCATTCGATAAACTTCATTTTGAAATCTTTCCTATGAATTTTTATGACATCCATTTCCAGAGAGTCCTGTAAATGACTATTGGCAAATAACTACATCAAAAATGTATCTTGGAGTTATGAGTCTGAATACTTTTAGCGGCATCTGGTGGGAAAAAATAATAAGAAATTATTAGGCTTAGCGCTGTTTTCCGACGAGTGTAAATAGTACTTCGTTTTATACTAATACCAATAGTATCCTTTATTTATTCGTGAGTTTCTGAGTTTGTTCAACTAATACTATAACACATGGTACTCCAGGTCATAAACCATTGGTTTTAAGTCATTCTTCCCACAAAAAAAAAGAGAAAAAGAACAGATTTGTATCAAGTAAGAGTATTAAGTATTTGGCTATCAGCAAGCCAAAAAGGAAGTTGTCTCTCTTACAGAAGTGCTAATAAAAACTCCGTGGGTGTGATGACGGCATTCACCGAATCGCCATCTCCCGAATTCATTTGTGAGTTTCGTTCATTTTAATCAGAACTAATTGACGTTGGCTACGCTTTGTGGTTCGCAGGAGCAATTCGCCTTTGTACTTCTCGTGTGACTTCCCAATTTTGCTCCCCATTAACTCTGCTAGGGGACAAAATCTTTGCGCGCAGTTATAATGCACCGAATAAGTTGTATTCACGCCATTATAGTCCTCCCGTATATAATCAATCACGAACTGTGAACACTTGTTTAAAATGAACGCAGTGAAAGCTGCCCCAAAAATCCACAGCTAAGAGTTCTGCTACTGGAACAACATCATAAGCGCTAAATGTTGAGCTCGGAAGTGTCTGCAAAGCGACTTCTACAATCACGAGAATATATAATGACCCTCAAAAATATAGTTTCCAAACTTTTACGAAATAGGGTGCGAAGAAACATTCCTAATTGTTTATCTCTAGAATTCTAATATTTAAAACAAAACGGATATCATTGAATGCAACCGCCATCTACTGGTGAAGCAGTGAACTCGCACATATTTTTTTACTTTTATATATGTAATTTTCAATTCTGCAGATCTACCAATGTGATATTGTTTATCTCTCTGTAATAATAATATTATTAAAAGAAACCCTTTCTATATATATATATATATATATATATATATATATATATATATATATATATATATATATATATATATATATATATATATATATATATATATAAAGGGTTTCTTTTATATATACAGTAAATAGAAAGACCTGGATTCGATTCTCGTCAGTGACGTGGGGAACCTTTATCTAGTCTCTTTCGACTAAAGGTGAGTTGTAAAGTTTCTTTTAATAATTCATTTCAACATTGTCATTATTCTCTGACTTGTATTTACAATTTTTGCTATATGACCCACGAACTTCAACTTCCTGTCTACTAAAATCCAAGATCCCTATCCTCATCAGTTTCTTCAAGTATAATCCCACCAATGCAAAGCGACATTGGATATCTAATCATGCTCAAGTGCATGACTTCGCATTTACTAACATTAAACTGACAGCCATTTTCACATGTCCAGTTCCAGCCTATTCAAATAATTCTGCAAGTCCTGCATATCAGTAGCACTCCTCATTACCCTGCATATCTTTGCATCATCAGCAAATAGATGTATGTCACATGTCAAAGCCTTCCCAACATCATTAATGTACTGACTGAATAATGGTGGACCAAGGACTGATCCTTGAGGCACACCACTTGAATCTTGCAGATTCACACATCCCCCAAATACCACTTTTTGATATCTGGCAGTCAGCCATCCTCTTATCCCTGCCAATAGTTTATACTCCAATCCCATATTCTTCAATTTATGCAATAGTCTTCCATGCTGTATTCTGTCAAAAGCCTTAGCAAAATCCAAAAGTATCATAGTGTATCCACTCCCGTTGTCTAACTTAGTGTTAATATTATTATAGAATGTGAAGAAGTTGTTAAAACATGACCTTCCCTTAGTAAACCCATGTTGTTCATTGCAAAGTAGGGATTCACTGTCAACCCATTTCTGAAAGCAAGCCCTAACCAACTTTTCGAAATCTTCACCACCACTCCTCAGATACTGATTGGTCGATAGTTGGATACATTGGTCTTTGCATCATCCTTGTTTTATGGGATTACCATACATTCTTTCCACCTCTGTGGAATCTTTCCTGTTTGAGACTCAAATTATATAGCCTGGTCAAAGGAATAGCCAGTTCAGCTGTACACACCCTTTAGCATCCGTGCTGATATCTCATCAGTTCCTACTGCAGAATTCTTATTCAGTTTTATGCAACAGCTCTTGTACTTCTTCCTTATCCACATGAGTTTCTTCGTAAGGTGAAAAGGTAGCAGTGAGTTCAATACTACATATACCAGGTTGATAGCTTTTAACAAAATGGCTGCTCATTAGTCGAACATTCACTTCATCAGCCACCCGCATACCATCTGCATTCAATAGAGTTATTCTTTCAAATTCATTCTTTCTTTTACTTGCAGCATAGCGATAGAATTCGTGTGGGTTGTGTTTAGTTTGCTGAGGCAGTTTGGTTTCAGACTTGGCTTCCTTACAACACTTGTGACTCTTCTGGCCTGCTGCTTATAATTATCGCAACGGACATCATCCTTATGCACACGATATTCCTTCCACATCTTCGATTTTTTACGAATCTCTTGCTTAATTAGCTTGCATATCCATTTGACTCCTACCATATTTATTCGAAATTTAGGGACACATTCAAATATCGCATCATTTAAGTATTTTAAACACTTCCCGCGCACTCTCGACATCCTTTCCATCAATAACTGATACCATGGCATGGCACAGAACCCAGCATACCCCTCACATGGTCATAGTTTTCTGCTTTGTAGTTCAGCATGTAACCTTTTCAATGGAACATTCATAAACTTAGCCACTTCCCAAGCGAATACTGTATGATCACTGTCACCAACCGGGGGCAGAATTGTTACGTATTTAACTGAAACCTCCTCTGACAGTATAATGAGATCTATCACTCTTTGACTACGAGTTCCTTCTGTCACATGCTGCTTGAGGAAGTTGTCTCACAACAGCTCAATAAATTCACTTTTTCATTCTTATTTGATTTCATAGCTACCCAATCAATGTTCACCATTATGATCTCTTTTCACACCCATCGTATTTATTTGGTGATGCATTTCTTCGTCACTAGCAACCGATCCGCTAGGTCTATAACAACACCCCAACTGTGTGTGTGTTCAATCTTGTTAGACTCCACCTCACACTAGATGGCGTGAAACTCACTGCCACATGAAAAATTGTTACTAGTATTGCAGTCATAGGTCTCAACTCTAACTGTATTCAAGACATTTGATATCATTAACAACACCCCCTCCTCCTCTCCTGTCCTCTCTATCCTTCCGAAAAATACTGTAATACTGTACCCTTGACACTCGATCCCAGTTAGTACGTCTGCTTCTGATAGTCAGGTCTCACTAATGCCTACAATATGAGGTCCCAACATATTGACCAAGGCAACAAACTCTACGCCTTTCTGATGCTCCTAGCATTCGTGTACAGACATAATAAATTAGCTGAATGCCCTTTTGTATACGCTTATCTGTGGTCTGCATGACACAGTTCGACGGCTTGCAGATCTCTGTTCTTATCTAGTTCCTTACTTATGTAGACATCGTTACACATGCTTAGGACGAACACAGAATCGTTCTCTCTTCATAATCATTTCTATATTAATAACCATTCCCATCATTAACACAGTTAACTAACACACACACATATATATATATATATATATATAAACTTTTATATATTTTTATATTATTTAACCCTTCATAACTCAACAACTAAATGTATCGTATAATAATTGACGACAAGAAACAAACTGTCATTGATTTGGCAATTATTAGTATTAGTATTATCTCAGACCTCCAGGGAGTCAATGACTCATTGAGGGAGGCGGTAAATTACCCAACCCATCTATCATACCGTCCCTTAAATTAATTTACACTAGATGTGCTCACTACCCTTATGGGCAAATTATTCCACTGACTCACTTTTCTCTGGGAGAAATACCTAGCTCTTACCCCTTTCTTCTTGACTGTGAACAACCTTAACTTCCGTGGATGCCCCCATGTTCTCTCCCTTCCGTTCATATAGCGAAACATTTCATCATTCGAAATGCTATAACACCCATTCAAAAGTTTATAGACCTCTATCATATCACCCCTCTTTCTCCTGTTAACCAGTCTGCAATCCACATACTCGCAATCTGTCCTCATAATCTAAATCTCATATAATCTTTGTAACTCTTCTTTGCACCCGTTCCACAGCTTCTTTATCCCCTTGGAACCTAGGAGACCAAATCTGAGCACAGTAATCCAAGTGTGCTTATCAAAGCCTTATAAAGAGCAAAATTACTTCCTTATCCTTACATGTCAAGGTTCGCTTCAACATCGCAGTTATCTTCTGAGTTATATTTGCAACTTTTGCTATGTGACCATTGAACTTTAAATTCTTATCCACCAATACACCAAGATCCCTTGCCTCTTCAGTTTCTTGTAGCATAACCCCGCTAATATGCCGCTGGAACTCTAATCACGCCAAAGTGCATAACTTTACACTTACTAACATTCAACTGACAGCCATTTTCGTTTGTTCGGAGTTCTCGTCTATTCAAATAATTTTGTAATTGCTGAATATCAACAGCATCCCTGATTGCCCTACCTATCTTCGCATCATCGGCACATCTGATGATAGACCCTGCTTGATGTCATATAATGCATAGATTGAACAACAATGGCCCAAGGACTGAACCCTGAGGTACACCACTGGTTACCTTAAATCTGCCAGATTCACACCCACTGTATACCACTTTTTGATATTTTCTGTCAACCATCCCCTGATCCAAGTCTATACATTATATTGCAATCCCATATTCTCCAGTTTACGCAACAGCCTTTCTTACTTTTTCGTACTTTCGTACTATTCATACTAAAATTAGGATACGGCAACTATAAATGCAGAACTTGATAATCTAGTTCTGTAGAAGTTGATGATCTAGTTTTGCTTATGTGAATATAAAAATGTCAACTGTCTCGAAAATCGAAACACCAATAGCTACATAAATTGACATCCAAACCATCATACTATTTTCCTATTCCACAAAGTAAAGTTAGATAGATTTTTGTGTGTCTATGAAATGTTATAAACCTATATTCCATAAGCCCCGTGGGGAATTAATAGGATTCAAAATAAAAAATGCCATCGTGCCATGGATGTGTGTACGAGTATGTGAACGAACTTTAGGTAGTGGATGAATTTCACTGCTCGGTGTAAGACCACCATCGTGCTTACTGGACCCATGAAGTGGCTTTAAAAACCTTGCTGCAGAGATGATTTGCTCTCTAGATCACGGATTCGAAATATCAAATCCTTAATCCACCTCGATCAATATAATAAATACGTAATACAAATAGAAGTTGCAAAACATAAAATTCAACAAGCATCACGTGATGTGTGTTAAAAATTCGCGCGCTACCGCTTTGTTTACAGTAATGTTTATGTGTGGAAGGGGTGTCGCCGACTTTCCTTACAAGAAATAAGTGGTTTTGTGCCTAATTATGGTCGGTTTACGCCGCTGTTCACTCCGTCATGTTCTCAATTGCCGCCTATTTACTTGCAGTCAGTGAAAATGCAGTTGAAAGATTTAAATGGCCCAGTGGAAAGTTCCCTGGAAATTCTACGCGAGGTTGCCTCCCCCCCCCTCCTCTCTCTGTTATTTATCTGCTTTTGTTATTACGGGGTTCCAAGTGGCGGGAATGACGTATCGACTCGCGCCCACGTGCGATTGCTTGACGTGAAAAGTACATCATGTTCCACGCGAGAACAAGTGAAGTGTTTTAAGACGAACTTTTGTGTTTCTTCACAGCGAAGTGGTTTGTTGAGAAAAAGAGATCTTTGCATCCCCCGAAGGAACGAGCACTTCGTGTGGAAGCTGATTGTATCGCCGTGTCGTAAAAGGCTAACTGTTGGTTTACCGAGGGCGAAACTAAGTCTTTGTTCGTGTACTTTCATCCAGCACTAAACAAACAAAAACAGCAAGAGCAAGCACATGATGCTCTTCATTGTGAAATGGCGATGCGTCTTCCGAATTATCTTCATCCCTCTCTTCAGAAGCCCCCGATATTCTCTCGTTGACTACCTAAATTGCCGGTGAAGAGTTGGATACAAAATAAGATAAAAGCTCGAAGAGTAAAATGATGAAGAGACAAATCTCTTCTTTCTCTATTTATCTATCTCTTCCTTTCTCTCTTTCTCTCTGTCTCTTTATTTATCTATCTCTCTAGGTGGCCAAGGTGTTGCACGTGCGTTCATACCGCTCCTCCCTTCCCCCACCTTTTATACGTTTATCCGCAAGGAAGGACTTAGTTTTTTATATAGGTATATTTTCCAATCTGAGAGCAATCTACTCATACTAGCCGTGTACGCGTAAGTGTAGTGGTAAGTGATTTATGACAGTGTTCTTCTCCTGGTGTACGAGTTCAATTTCGACGCCATAATTCCTTCTCCGCCATCTGCACTCCTCACCTGAGGCTATAGCCGGCGAAGGATTACCCGCCATGGCAACTGCACATTCATGTACTACCAAGGATCTAACAATTCAAAGACCCCCTACGACTTCGGACCCGGAAGGAAGAGCAAAGTTCACCGGAGCTACGTACATGGAAAACAGGTCAGTCAATTCAAAATCTTACGCTAATGTTGTATCTAATGGAAATATCCCATCGTCTCCCAAAACACTGATCTCACACACGAATGCCACATCAGCCAACAATAAACCGATTAACGCAAAAATAACTACCACTGTTACGAACGTCATTTCCCAAGAAAATGGAATTGTTATTTTCGCCACCAAAGAAAACATCCCATTAGAAGATTATCTGACGGCGATCGCCAAAATTGTACCCACAATAAATATTACTGACGCTTCCCGCGTAGCTGGAGACAGTTCCAGCCATATCTCATAGCTGGAACTGTGTCATATTTTAGCTATATTTTAGCCATATCTCATGGGCACAAACGGTACTGCAAAAAGGCGTCGATATTGGCGATTATCACTTCGAAGCAGCCCCAATAGCATGACCCATACAAAAGTTACAGTATCAAATGTTCCCCCTGAAATCCCTCATCAACTCATCAGATCCATGTTATCAAGATACGGTTCTGTCACAGGAAAAATACGCACATTGTCAGCAGCCACGAAGAAGCCCGAATTTTCCCATGTCAAAAGCTTTCGAAGACAGCCATTAATGCACTTTCCAAAGAACGACGCACTACACGACCTCCCAAAATTAATCAACACGGATATAAATGGAATAAACTACACTTTCTACTTATCTTCCTCATCACAGTGCTTCTTCTGTCATGAAGATGGTCACATTAGGAAACAATGTCCCTATATTACCAACAGTTCATCAACAAACATCCCAGCCCAGAATAGCAAACCAGTTGAACAGAACAACATCATACATGAAGAAAATCAAAGCATAGGAAAAAGTAAACCAAAAATTCTCTCCCCATCACGAACTTCAGAGGAAAGAAAATCCCGAACTGGAAAAGACAGCGCTCATGTCGCTCTTGAACGCCTACCAAGTAATGAGATCCAAGGCTCTGATAACGAAGTCTCACAGCATGAAAACACGGATCCTCCCAACAGAGATGACAAGGACGAACTAATTAAAAGCAATCCCCAGACCCAGCAACCAGAATCACCAACCCAGCCTCCCACTAATTCAAAACCTCACCCTATAGAAGAAACTACTCAAAATGGCCTCTCATCACCTGCAGCCAGCCAAGGAGAAACTGAGTTCCCAGACGATGAGGAAACTGTACTTCCATATGACGACCTAGAAGAAGAGGAAGCTAAGGGCTAACTTCCCCACACTGAGAGTCCCCTAACCATGAAGCAGCTTTCATCCTTCATACAGAAAGTGCGAGGCTCTCCTCACAAACTAACTATAGCCCTTAAATACGCCACAAGAATCCCGGAACTAATATCTCAACTTCAGGACTACACTCGAAACTGAAATGTAAAAAGAGCAGAGCCGAGGTTAACAGGAGTAAGCGAATCTGCTACTTAATTAATGGGCTACAAACACAGTACCAGGACCAATATTAGATTAAACTTACAATCAAACTTTCATAAATCATAATGTCTATAAGCCTTTGTTCTCTCAATGCAAGAGGATGTGCCTCTTCTCTACGCAACAGAATAGTCCTTGACCAGGTGCAAAAATATCATATAGACCTAATACTTCTTCAAGAAACAAACATCATCTCCTCATCCAATTTATCCAGATGAGCAGAGTGACCTTATGACTTACAGCACTCTGCAACCCAACAACATCATGGAGCAGAAGTTAGCTTAGGTGTACATCATAGATCTCCCTACAAACTAAAAAAGTGATTGCTGATATACAAGGATATGCCTTGTATGCTCACATAATAGCACCCAACCATAATACCCTGCATAATGTGGTATATAGATGTGTTCAACATCTATATACCACAGCAGGATGCTCTGGCATCACAAGTCCTGGATTTCGTTCAAACCATCTTTCTAGTATAGACCAAGAACATGTCATAATAGCTGGAGACTTTAATTGCACTCTTGACAAAGAAAAAGACAGACTTCAGTGTGCTGAACATCGTAGCCAATTAATAAACAAACTTCAAGCACTGGTAAATGATTATGAAATCATCGACGTCTTTCGGCATCAACATCCTGATAAGAAATCCTACACATGGAGGTCAGCAATCACAGCGACTAATAGGCTACTCTACCAAGCACGACTGGACAGATACTACATTTCCAAACACACCTTTCCTCTAGTTAGAAACATCTCACACATCCCTTCCTACATTTCAGATCATTGCTTCGTCAAGCTGCAACTTTCATTATCTTTGGAAGCATCCAAATCAGGAAGTGCCTACTGGATCTTCAACAATACTCTCCTGAAAGATCCAGCTTATATGATAAACATTCAGGCTTTAATAACCAACCTCACTCACTCGAAAGTGGATACAGAACCAATGAAAACATGGTGGCCCACTTAAAATCACGAATAAAATCCTTTACGCAGATCTACAGTCACCAGAAAAATCAACAGAAGAACATTATAATCCGACAACTCGAAGAACAGCTCAAGTATCTTCCAGACGAAAGCCCTGAATATCACTCTGCCTTCCAAGCCATGCAAAGAAACGCAGAAGTATCGGCAAAAGGTGCCCTACTTATATCGTGGCATACATAAATAAATCTTTCAGATGCCCCACAAAATATTTTTTCTCTTTGGAAACAAAATGCCAGCAGCAAACTCCATCTCTGCAATCAGACTTCAAGATGGCCGCATCACAGAAGATCCAAGTAAAATCACTTCTGAAATCCTACAATACTACAAGAATGCATACAGCACTGCAGGAACATTCCATCATGCCATTCACGAAATACTGAAAGAAATAAAAAAAATCTCTGCAACAGATCGGAACCACTTAGAAAACAAAATCACGCTAGATGAACTGAAAACCGCATGCACATCTTTGCCAAAGAACAAATCTTCTGGCCTTGATGGTCTCACTACAGAATTTTTCCAAGTCGTCTGGAATCAACTCGGACCACTTCTCCTCAAACACTGCAAGAAGCCCACCTCAAGGGGCTCCCACAATTTGTCACGACCTCAGTAGCATGATTGATACCAAAGAAAGGAGACCACATTGATATCTGATACTGACTTCAAATTTCCCTAATCTAATTAATACCGATTGCAAAATCATTTCCAAATTTATAGCAAACCGAATAAAGCTAACACTGCCTGAAGTTGTTGGCCAACACGAAACGTACCCTGTCCCAGGAAGATCAATACATGAAAACCTCCATTTAATAAGAGATCTCATCCATATCGCAAACAGCCGACACGAAAACCTTGCACTCCTTAGCCTTGATCAGGAGAAGGTTTTCGATAGGGTAGAGCACGAGCACCTTTATGTCCGGAGAGGGGACATCCTTGCTTGATCCCTCGAGAGTATGACAAAGTGCGTGTGAGCCTGCTATTGATTTTTAAACAGAAGTGTGCAATTGCTATACAGAGATGCTTAAAAAGAGTACACGACATCATCATCTCCAAACGAACCAGCATAATAGAGCCACATCAAAAAATAACCCTATTAGCATATGCCGATGACGTCACTGTAATAATCCGAAATGAAGACGAAATGGCATTAACCAAGGAAGCACACACACTATATGCATAAGCCTCAGGGGGCTAAATTAAACTCTTCAAAAACTACTGGCTTGTAGTCAGGCAGATGGAAGGATAGAAATGAATCTCCGAGAGAATGTACCTGGTCAAGCGAAGGACAAAGATACTTAGGTCTGTACCTTGGCAACAGCAGAATATATAACACACTGAACTGGACACAGCTGCACAGCCCTTTTAAACAGGTGCTAAGTAAATGGAACAGCATTCGTTCCATATCTTCACTTAGAGGAAGAATACTAATAGTTAATCAGATGGCTGCGAGTGTGTTATGGCATACCCTCAAAGTACTCACACCCCCTTAAGAATTTATCCATCACATTCAAAAGGAAATCAAACGTTTCCTCTGGAACAATACTCTCTGAACTCCTCAAGCCACTCAATAAGGGAGATCAAGGCCTGATTTCCCTTGAAAACAAGATTGCATCCTTCAGGATAATCCTTCTCCTAAAGACACTTCAGTCCAGTCAAGCTTATGTAACCACTTTCGATTACATCATGAAATCATCCATCCGAGGATGTACACTTTCCACAATCCTCCGAATGGCCATTTCTGCACCATCTCCTCTTCAACTACTTCATTTTTACAAAGATGCTCTACAGCGGTGGAAAAACACAGGACTTCATCACACACTTACAGGATCAACAGAGTCAGCTGTACTATCAGAACCACTGTTTTCGAACAGAAACATCACAAGTCTCAACTGGCCAACCCTTTCTTTTCCCTACATGGAACTGGGAAGGAATAAGAATCATAAGGACCTCCTGACCCAGACTCTAAGGTGGAAAACATTCACAAGCCTACCAATGAAGAACCCAAAAACTTAAAAGCAATACCGACAGATGCAAGCTATTATTATAAAGCCTTCCCAGATATCGCTAGGCCTCAGGAAATCCGTATTTCTTCTAGAAACTGAGGGGAGCCTGCCTTTCATCTTGCATCATCTGAAGCCTCACTTCCAATTATTCCCTCCAACTACAAGAAAATATACCACTTACTCATATCAGTACCTCCAACTTCGCCCTTCGTATATTCATCCTTCTCATCTACTAAGCTGCACGTGCCACCCAGTTTTCAGTGGGAGCTTCCATATAAATCGAGGTGTGCCAAACCAGATTCCGAAATACAGTGGAGGCTATGGCATACCATCTTGCCAACTCAACTCCTACTAAGCTCTACAAATTTCAGCTAAGACAATCGGATCAGTGTCTTTTCTGCGAAGTTTCAGGCACCTTGGAACACACACATATCTAACCTGTCCCGCAAGCAAAGCGATGATCACCTACGCCCTGAGTACAGCCTCTAGCACCTGTAACTACGCACGCAGCCAAGAAGACTACTGGAATTTAGTCCACACAGAAGAGCACAAACACAAAATATGCAATTTCCTCTTCATCTGCGCCAAGGCCGTCATTTATAGTTTCTACCTTAAGCAAACAAGAAATAACCAGCACCCATCCATCCATCCATCACTGAATCGGAACAAACCCTCATGTGTGGCCTACGGCGGAAACTACAAAGCAGGCTTTCACTGGAATTTGATTACTACAAAGAAACAGGAACTGTCACAGAATTCATAGAAGAGTGGAATCCAACTGTACCCTGTTCTGGATTGCCGACGACAATACACTTCAGCTAAAGAATAACTAAAAGTGATGCTGAACTGTAATATTGACTCTTACTGAAAAGACACATCCTGCCTACCATGAATGTACCTTTTCCCCTTCAGTTCTATTGTATATCTAAAAATAAAACCCTTTTTTTCCTGTAATATACATTCTTATAATATGTAAATAGTCCGTTTTTGTTATCTATCTTCCAATGTATATTTTATCAAGTTCAATAAAATTTTAAAAAAAATCCATATCTCATAATTTCTTTATTTTTGTTTTTCTGTCTATTTGTTCATTTTTTTATCTGTCTCTCCTCCCTTTTTCTCTCTTTTTATCTATATATCTCTTTCTATCTATCCATCTCTTCCTTTCTCTCTGTTTATTTGTCTATCTCTTCCTTTCCTTTCTGTCAATCATTTCTTTCTCTGGTCCGCGCAGTGAGCCGAGTGGTACGCGCTTCACAACCATCCCCCCTGGGAAAGGAGGGGGTCCTAGGTTCGATTCGGAGCGACTACGTGCGAAGCTTAAGGATCTTTTTCAGACATGGCCAAGTTAGCCGATCTTGGGCGTGGACAGCAGGGCTTTTCCCTCCAGTTTATCTGGGGTTTTTCATCCCGCAAACAGGCAAACCAACCCCGTGAACACACACGGATTACAGTCAGGAATACTGACCCATCCATAGGCCCGATTCGTCAGCTATGCCGGTTCCGGAGCCTGGATAAAATTTGAGGGGACTGAGATAGTACCGTACATTCCGGTAAAGAGAACTCACGGCCGCTGTATCATCATACGATAATTAATTAGTTAATTAATTTCTCTCCCTCTCTGTTCTCTAGATATGTCAATCTTGTTTTACCCTCTTTCTCTCTTCATCTATTTATGTATCTTTTTCCTTTCTCTATCTATCTATCTATTTTCTCTCTCTCTCTCTCTCTCTCTCTCTCTCTTGATTCATCATCTTCTTTGTTTACTTGCTTTATTTGTGTTTGATGATTAGATGTTGAATAAACATATTTATGTTAACATAATTGAAATTCTCATCCCCTGTCTGTTCTTCGTTTCAGCTCAATCAAGTTTGGCTCCGAATATCTTATCCAACTTATCTTCTAAAAGCACATAATCAGGTATTTTCTTTATTTTCTTTTAATTACTCTTTTAATATAAATTTTATATTAGTCTTCTCTAAATTAGCCTTCGATTGGAAAGTAGGGTAGCTCCACCACCAAATCAGCCTTGCTATTGTTCGATATGTTTTAAATTAGGAGCAACAAAAAGAAGATATGTTGGTAGAAGGTGAATAATCGTCAATTGATAATGACAGCGAAGAGGAGTAATTATATTAGAAAAATACTAAAGAATATTGCTATTTTTTTTTATTTACTTACATTGGTAATATGAATGAGTTTCGAAAGAAGTCTGCAGACAAACGGACAGACGAACTGACAAAGTGATCCTTAAGTGTTATCACGGATGCTTAAAATATAAGATGAGAAAGGGGGCTGAAAAGGGGGAAGAAAGAGACGGCAAAAGAGTGATTAAATCAAAGAGAGAAGATATGAGAAAGTTAAGAATAGAAAGAAGAAAGAAAAGTAATGAAGAGAAGAGCAAATATTTAAAAAAAAAAGTGGAAAGAGAGAAAGAGAATGCAGCATACTCCGTATGAACGTTTCTTTAGTGAAGTTTAACAAAGTGTTCACGAGAACGTGTGTTGATCCTGATTTTAAAATCGTTTTGTGTACCGCGAGGTTGACGTGCACTTATTTAGTACTCTGGACCGGTTCCGACAGTCGCGAGCAACAACAACAAAAACAACAACAACAACAAAAAAAAAAAAATATGCAACTGGCAGACATTCCTTCACAGCGGGCGAGATGTGTGCGGTAAGTATTCGCATTAATGGCCTGATGTGTGCAGACGGAGGCTTTGTGCTGAGGAGGAGTCGAACCACTTCTTCATTCATGTGCAAATGGACGAGTCTGCAGGCGAAGGTTTCACGAATAACTTCGACACAGATGTAACCTGTTGCGGGTTCTTAACGAGCTGTGTTTCCTTTCTTGTAACGCTGACAAAAAAAAAAAATATCACATCCTCTCCGGTGTCTTTTGTGAGGGAGTCTCGACAGCGCAAGATTTTTTTTCTTGGGCTGCCAAAAGTATGAATGCAATTTGCATGTGTTATCGCCTTGTAGCTGGGAGTCGACCTCCGAAGGTAAATTCGATCAAGAAGGGGCAGTTAAAAGAAAGGGGAGGAAACATTATAAGACGTGATGCCCGAAGAGATAAAACTTTAATTTCCTCCACTTTGAGGCAAGGGTTTATGTAGAGAAAAAGAATTAAAAGGTCAGATAAGCATATAAGCTCCATAAAGAGATGCACATTGATCAACTTACCCCTTTAAAACAACTTTCCGTGGATAGCTCCAATGTACTGCGTGTTAATTACATCAATGAAAGTCTTCGAATGAAAATTTTGGCCTTACGAATTCCACTATAGTTTGCAGTCCTTGTAAGGAATCTACCAATGTCAAGGAACTTTTTTATTTCCTTAAATAAGGGCTACCATAACGAGCTGTTTTCTTGCTTGTAGGTAGCCAGAAATAAAAGGATTCTATTCTTTCTTTGCGATAGTTACAATATCTCAGGATTTGTTTTCTTTTGCAGCACAAGTATGAATGCAATTTGCATGAGTTACCGCATCTTGGCACCGGCAGCTTGAGGTAAATTCAATAAAGGAAGGGTTCTTTAAAAAAAATAGGGCATTACAAGTAGCGATGCCAGAAAAGATAAAAGTTTAATTTCCTCGCTTCTCTGGGATACTTTTATGTATTGTCTTGGAAAAGAAAAGCAAAAGTAAAAGATTAAGCTGATGAAAGAAAAGAAGGGGTTCCTTGAATATATTTAAACTTACTTCTTTGTATCTGGGGACTACAACACATTACCTCTACGGTGGACACAAAGTGGACACACAAAATTATCCACGAAATGAAAATAACTTCCATTTTGCAATTTTTAATGTTTTGGTTTTGAAGATGCTATGAAATGTTTTTGCATCCTCAGAGGGATCTCATTAGCAGATTCCGTTGAATCAACTGAAAAAAAAAAACTCGGAAATAATTTGAGAGTTAAGTATATCTCTGATCAGCCAGCCTGGCCTATTAAACTAAGGAAAAAACCTTTACTTCATCTGTAATCTTTTATGCTCCGGAACTTAAGTTTGTGAAAAATGGTTCTCCTATAAAGGCAATAACTTTATTAACAGTTTATTTAAAAAGCGTTACATTTTTCATTTTTCTATAGCACCCAAACATCGCTTTGTATGCATTGTCACTATTAAGTGCTTCCTAATCCAAAAAGAAATAAAAAAAGAAGAAAAATAAAGCTATTAATCATACGATTTTTTTTCGTCTATCTCATTTGCACAGCTTGAAATCCAATTCCCAGAGTTCTCCTTGTTCCTATTGTACTATATTATAATCTTCTTTGCATTTAAATGCTTACGTATGACAGAAACTAGTAACGAATAAGAAAATAAATAAATAAAAAAACTGGAAAATCCGATTGTATTGTTCTTTAAAACATCAGTTTTTATCAATGCTCAAAGTCAGCCAACAGTTAGCCCCTGAAAATATCACTTCTCTGCACATATTAAGAGTACTGCAGAGAAATATACATCAAGGGATTTCCTATTTACGTGACTTAGCCTGGCTAAGAAAAACATCTGGGTTTAGTTGATAGCCAGAAGTTCTGACAGTTTAACACAAACTGATGATTGATTGCAGATATATAGATAGATTTCTCAGTACATGGAAAATGTTGGGGACGGAAGGAATGCTTTGGTATTTTAATGGCATAAAGTGGGAGCTATTGAAGAAATATTTTGCCAGCTCTATTTCGTGAACCCGATATATATATGTAGGCAGAGAGAGGGTGGTCTGCGACGTATAAATGAGGTTTTACTTCCCAAGAATTACTTATTAGAAGCACCATTGGTGAGCTTTCACGCCAACCAATATGAATCTATAAAAATGCTTCAGGTGCTCCTGTTCCTTTAATATTCTCCGTGCCAAATTTCACCTCGATATATTGCGTACGCCACAGCTGATGTAATAGCCACTACGGTGGGCGGACGGCAGGCGGCATTTCCCCTGGACATAATGGCCCATTACATTTGGTTCGTTAATAAATGAAACTCCCTAAGCTATCTGCGGGAACTGTTAGGATGTAAAAGGTTTATTTTTCTTATAATTAAAAAGAAAACCGGTTCGCGTTGGACCTTTGCACGAAACTTCAAAAATATTATCGTGCACGAAAAGAGAATTTCGTTTTTAATTAACTTCCTATGTTTGCCGATATTTAAGAAAATTTTGCGTATTTTTCTCCGACTGAAATGTTCGCTTCATGTCTGTTGTGATTAAAACATGAAGGTGGGCGTAAAGAAAGACTAGATTAAGACTTAATCGCATTTGGCTTTCTTAGCACCTCACCAGAAGGTTATTAAAATTTCTGTCTCATTCAACTTAAGTGTTCTCAATCATTACTTTATCCATTTGAGTTAGGCTCGCTTAGGAAAATCTTATTTTAATCCGCTTTGTTAGCAACTGAGCACCTTAAATACAGCAGATGTCTTTTTGCTATCATCCACTTGCAACTTCGACTAAAAGAAAACTATATTCTCTGGGTTAATAAATACCCAGTTTTCCATAGACTGGTCACAAAGCATTTTAATTAGTACAAGCTTCCACCGCTAGATGTCGGGTAGTAGAACACGGAAATACACGAGTTGAAAACGATTAACAACAACAGATAAAGTCAAATAATGAATTTTCAAGTGATGGCATCATTTGAAAATTGATGTTTCAAAATACCATGCAATAAACACAAGTTCTGTAATCAATACAAGCTTCGTCCGCTAGGTGTAGGTGGAATATAATCTTCCGGATTAGTCGACATTTATTTTAAGGTATGGCTGAGAAGTGATACGATGAATAAGGATAAAAATGTGATGCCGATCAATTAGTTATAAATTTTTTCCCGCTAGGTATATCTCTTATCACCATGACAATGCTCCCGCTCACTCTATTTTGTTAGTGTAGGTATTGATAGACAAATACGGATGTTATCTCACATCCTCCTGAGATGTTATACAGTGTAACATTTTTATATTTTTTTCTAAAACTGAATTGGCACTGAAGGGGAAACGATTTGTGGTTACGTCCTCGGGATTAAAAGAATTAACACTCTTAACAGTTACCTTAGCTCGATGTCAAGTCGCAAGGAAACTATTTCGAAACAACATAATAAGATCAAAGGTAAAGGTCAGTGGGTTACTTTAGAAAAAAAAATCAAGAAAATGTTTTGATCACGACAGGTATTTTTCTGCTACTGGATAAAACGAAGAGTAAAAGTGGTGCAACATTTTCTGTTAATATTATTGTAAGTATTCAACTTTTCCAGAAGGTATGCCTGTGTTCGATCATTCCCTATAGACGTAGAGTAGATCTGTCCTACGTACTGGTCAAGCGGTCTTCATATATCGAGCCCACTTCTTCCTTTTAGTGCAGATAAAATTAACATCATCACCACTTTTATAATATAACTAATCCACGCAAAAGATGTTTGGATTCGTTATATCATATATAATGAAGAATCTTTTCGTGTTTCTGGAGGTTGTAGTAGTTGGGGAAGACTCAGTAAGGGAAGTTGAAATAGACAGAATGAAAGAGGAGCAAAAGAAGTTGGTTTGGTAAACTAGAAGATGGACATTAAACATATGATGACCAGCAGTTGTTCATATTCTCATTTTGACTCTTTTTAGATGCAACGCTGAGTCGGGGTATCATCACGTGTTGCACGGTGCATTTTACGGAGAAACTCGCCCCATTGATTCTACCATCGGGTAGTTTCATATGCAAATAGACAGGCAGACAGACAGAGAATGGATAAAGTAATCCAAACCTACAAAGTATTTACTCATTTTTGAAATTAATTTATTTATGAATATGGAAGCGCTTATAAAAGGCAGAATGAGCGGGCGCATTGTTATGGTGGTGAGTAATAATAATCTAAAATTATAAGTAATAAATAAGTTATTTCTAAAGCTGATATGCTGTAATGTCTTTAGGTGGAAGATGAACTTCAACCCCCCCCCCCTTGGTGAGTCCACCTCGTTGCTTATTGGCGTAGCTTAAATAGTTCCGTGTTTGGGCTCTACAGAAAGAAATTGAACGCTTAGTCCACTTACGAGATTATTAATAATATTATTACGTGACACCTTGGAGGTGTGACGTAATAATACTGTAGGTTTTCAGGTTTTGATTGGTTGAATTCAAAATTAAAAAAAAAAAACTTCAGTCAGGAAATGGACCTTTGTAGAAAAAATGTGTGTTCTCAATCATTCGTGAGTTTATGATTGATATATCATATCAATCATAAACTCACGAATTTTTGGCTTTCTCAAACGAAGTTGGGAAGGCTCTCGAGCAAACGGCATTTCCTCTCCTTCCTTTCTTATCTCTTACCATTCTTTCTTTCCTTTGTATCCATTCCATTACCTGGAAACGTACATCGGATATTTTGAAAGCATCTATCCAGTGGCGCGGTTTATATCTGAATGAAATCATGCCTCATCGTATTTCTTCACTTGCCAACGTTTGGTTGCTACGTGTTTTCTGAGCGTGTAGGTAAAGATAGACAAACATCTCTGGAAGACGATGAACTCTGGATGGCCTTTCACTTCTTGAAATGTAGAATTAGGAGTAAAAATAAGTGACATCGTAGATCAAATCATCCTAAGAATTCCATCATGTAGATTCGCGTTGGACTGGTGGGACTATTTAAAAAAAAAATAACACGTGTCAGTGTTCGGTGTATCACCATTTATTTCAAACTATTAGAGACTAGAACAGATTCACAAAAGTCCCGTTGACAGCAATGCCAGAGTCGTCGAAGTAATTAAGGCGATGAGGAGGATGCATTGTAATTTATATGTTATCTGACCGGTTCACCTGCCTTCAGAGGTTGAAACCCTCCACCTCCATATCTAACTCATCTTCACTCAAAAACTCGGATAAACGTTAGCATCCTAGACCGGTTCGAATCTCGTTTATGAAGCCAAGAACCTTTATCGGGGATTTTCAACCGCAGGTGGGTAAACTGGTCTCGTACGGAGATGGAAGTTTTTTTCATCCCTTAAAATAGGCCAATCGATCCTCGTGAATGCACACATATCTACAGACATAAATTACTTGTTGGGCAAGAAAGGTAAGAGGAAACCATCTTGTTTTGTAATCGCTTCTTCCCCAGAAAGTAGAATTCGCTACTCACCAACCATCTGGTCCAGGAGAGAAGCAGAAGACCCTCTCCTCTTACTGTACTAATAAGATCGTTACAAAAGCACTCACGTGACCAGAGCGTATGTTGATAGTACCTTTGTTTCTAAATGCAGCAATCGAACTCTGAGAATCTGAATGCTCTAAAAACCAATGTCGATGAGATCTTTGACGCCACGTGCTATTGACGAATTTCTAACATGATATGGTCTGTTAGTTACGAACCCCAACTTATTTGTTAAAAATGCGGTGTAGGTAATTAAGGGACAGTGCGTACGGTTTAGTGAGGGGGGAGGACACGTACCTTTGCAAGAGAAGTGGACATTTTCTATTTTTTTAGTGCACCAAGTGAAATGGGGATGAACGATCTTGCAATGTCATCCGAACATCTGGGGGAGCCATACGACATTTGCGATCATTCTCTTTTCCGGCAAGACTGCAAATGGATGATTCCTAGAAGGGATAACTTCCATTTTCATAAAAAGAACAAATGTTCATCCCCCTTCCTGTTTTTATGCGCATGAGAGTTCAGGATTTATCTCATCAGCAAATTACTGCCTCCTAACACTTTATAAATCCCAAATCTGCGCCACTTCCGAATCTTGTTCTCCTACATGAGGTGTAAGAGAAGCTGCACTAAACATCTCTCCAAGAATGCATGATGCTGTTTGATTAATTGCTGACCCTTCTCTCATAGACGTACTGTTTCCACTTTCTGTCTCTCCTACTGGTATCTTTATTGACAGTATTCCCGCTGGATTGACCAACACCATTTCTCCACTAAAAGTCAAGCCCATAAACAACTGAAGGTCAACATCCAGTTCCACTGAACGGACTTTTCATCCTCTTCCATACCTTCACCTTTCTACTCTGGCATTTCACACACAGTTTTCCCCTCAGAACTACAACCTTCAGTTCAAAACACACACACGCATATAGAGTATTTCGCATCTTACAGAAGTGATGCCTTAACTAACGCCTACTCTATCCCCCCCCTCCACCACCCACTCACACGAGTATGGGAAAAGATTCGATGCCGATCTCAGCTGTGAATATCGTAGAAAAAGCAAATACCAAAAAACTAACGGGTTAACACAGAATCAGCATGCAGCTGATCACCACACCTTGTTGAATAATCAAGCCTATTAGTCCACTGACGTTTAGCTTGTCCCTGTACTTTGTTGCTAGAATAAACTGGTGTGAGAATCTTAGTTGTGGTCATAATGCAAACCAACCGCAACGAAAAAAAAAAAAAAAAAATTGTGTTAACTAATCACTAGACCTCCATTGCGCGTAGCATGCTGATATACCCCCTGTTTCGTAATGTCACTTATTGACGGCGTATATAATATGCTATGCCACCTGACATACACAACAAGGATCCATCGTTGCCATGGAAACATGAAAGTATAACATCACATCCATCTTTGTCAAACAAAGAAGCAAAAATATTTTAATATATACAGTAGATAGAAAGAAAGAAAGAAAGAAAGAAAGAGAGAGAGAGAGAGAGAGAGAGAGAGAGAGATGTTATCGATTCAGTAACAAAATCATCCGTCATTCTTTCCGATGAGTTATTCAACATTTTAAGAACAATCTATGAAACGTAAGGTGTTGTTGTACAGGAAAGCATCCACACAGGGGAAGAATGGATAGTTTTTTTTTTATGACCGATAGAGTAGCAACCCGAGAAACGGTGTTTATCTGCAGTTCTCGACGTGGCCTCACATGGGAAAGGAGTACAGGGGAACCGACAGAGAGAGAGAGAGAGAGAGAAGGAAGATTTATGCAGAATCCTCGCGCACTTAGCAGAGCCTCCACTGCCTATCTGGAATGGTTTGTGTGCTGTTTCGTCAGATAGCGATCAATGCATTAGTTTCCGTGTTGCTATCGCTTCCCTAACTCGGACATCGCGTGCTCTAACTTCCTTCTGCCATTCCGTATCAACTGTCAGACCCCATTCTAAACAGACTTTCCCCTTGCAACGAATGGACGCCTTGGGTGTGATGATTTCAGTGCCTGGTAATAGCGGTTCTGTTGAAGAGATGAAACGTTGATAGGCACTTGGCCTTCGGAAACAGACAGAGGGCTTGCACACAGCACGCGGTTAATTATAGCTATGGCAAGATTATTAAAAATCATGGCGGTACCACCGTTGTAATTACGAAAACGTAATGTTAGGCTTCGGAGCTGCGAGTGGGTTCTCTGTGCGGTTTGTTCCCTCCCCCATACCCTCTACGAAATAAGTTGACGATCCAACATCACCCCCCACATTTCTCCCCCCAACTACGAACTGCCTTCACTACCATAATGATCTTTTCAAAGATAATTGCTATTTATTGGCATGCAATCAGCAGGAGACTCTTTAGTCTCCAAAGAACTATTTCAATGTGCGCAGTTTCGCCATTTGTAATGCTCATCAGGAGAAATAAAATAACAAAAATATATAGGCGTATTTTAGAAAGACTTTAAGAGGTGGGGAAAAAAGTTTCCATTCATCTCCGATAGATGGCGCTTCTTGCGCATATTCATTCTCAACTTCTAAAATGAGAAACAAACTTCGAAACACATATATCGGAAATCTATACAGCTTTTGATGCAATTGTTGCGGTGCTTTATTCCTGATGAATGAGTAAAGGTTGACTCGAAACAACGAAATTATGCTCGCATTATTCGAAGTCCTTTCTTTGTTGCTGCGGCTCTCCATACAGCTTGGCCTCATTAATTTTAAAGAACTTCAGTCTTCGTTTGCCAACTTTTCTCGAATAATCTGATAAATATTACGCCGTCCGATAACTTGTATGTCCCGAATTGATCTGTTTCTTGGGTGAATGTACAGTTCCGTATTAAGATGTGGAGTCGGTGATGCTCTCCGACCATGATACCAATCAATAGTAGAACACACCTTGCTTCCTCGATTGCACGAAATCTCGCGTGTACTCAATCGTCTGTTCGTTCGCGTGATCGGACGTTGTAAGTGCGCTACAGAAAAAAAAAAAAAAAAACTGAATCAAAAAGACCCGCTGCTTAAATTTAGATTTTTTTTCCCTCCCTTTTTTTGTGTTCTCTATAAAGTCTGCTTTTAATAATGGTATTGAAAGATTAATTGAATGCCTTGGTCCACTCTTGTTTGAATTACTACAAGAAAACGCATTTTAAAATGAAAATTCCAAGTCAGACAACACTGTCTATAGAAAATGCTCAGAATTAGCAATTGTTTAGGACGCGCGCACCATTGTTTAGCGCGTGATCTCGTCACCAGCAGCTAAGTGACAATGGTGGGCTCGATTAACAATGGCTCCACGTGCTGCCAACGACAAAACCAAAACTGCTCGAGCATGAATTTTAAATGTCGATTTCGTCCAATAGATCAATAATAAAAAAATAAAAATAAAAATATGCTTTGATTATAAAAAATGCAGACATCAATCAAATAAACACGCCAAAGGTAATCCAACCTGTTTATAATATGCAGTTGACTGCTAGCGAGAGATAAACTACGCAGACGAAGAAATTGCTGTTGCCAAGACGTTCTGCACCTCATTCAGGGTTTTAATTAGCAGATATGGAATAAAATGTTTTGTCTATTCTTCTGTCTATTTTTTAATGACCGAGGATTTTGGTAATTTTTCTAAATTTAATACAAAGTTAGTAAGATCTCATGAAAAGCGATGGGTTCCCAGTATTTTTACTATCTCTTTTATTATTATTATTATTATTATTATTATTATTACCAACGAATTAAAATTTGAAAAACGTTACAAAAAACAAATAAATAAATGAGGTTTTATGTACATAAGTAGATAGCTGAGATAAACGCTTGTCTTGGCACTGATTCTACCAACCACGGAAGATGTCCTCAGGTATTCTGAACCAAGTAGACAGAATAACATCCTGGAGGTCCGCGACTAAGTGAGGCGCAGCCGTTCACTGGAGGATGATAAGTACCACGTGATCCCTCAAATGTTCGATGAAACTTAAACCAGGTATATCAGGCTACATTTTCCTCGTGCACAGAAATACCTGGTATGAACACCCCCCCCCCCAGGTAAGAATCAGTAGTCAAGATGCGTTTACTGAGGATGAGAAAACCCAGTGATAGACGTGTGGATAATCCCCCATACCAGGATATTGTCAGCACCATCCTGTTTTCCAACCAGATAGAGCAATTGCTTAAGATATACTTAACACAATGTCAGAACAGTTGGTCAAATTCCTCTCCAAACGCGAATGCTTATTACCATCTTTAGGTGTTTCATGATTTTCACCATCCGGTGGGACATCATCCTACATATTGGAAGTCTGAATTAATTTTAAAAATAATTAACACGCCCTTATCCCAATGCCACACAAAGTAGACATGAACGAACAAAACGTGTGTACAGACATTTGCAAACATCGTCGTACGATTCAAAGGTTATGTTAAACAAATACGATATTCGCCGTACCCACTTTTCTCCGCATTCTTATAAGGAAGGGAGAGTCCAGTGCACCGACTGAAAGTACTTTATTGCTTTTTTCGCGATCGATCGTAGCGCCATCTGACGGAGACAGAGAGAATTACCGATGTATCGAACAATTACAAGCACAGATGATATTGCGACTACTTTTTTTTTTCCGATTTTCTTTCTCTTCTTTTATTTTAAACGAACTTGCAATAAGTTTAAAAAGACGTTTTCATGTCTAAAGAAATAATGACAATAAAAGAAGTACTTAATAAAAGGTATTAGATAAATTAAGTAATGGACAGAGGACAAAATACGCTGGATAGCGTTCCGACAAAGACAAACATTTAAATACTCCTTCTACCCGCGTGCGGGAAAAAAAAAAAAAAAAAAAAAAAAAAAAAAAATTTCCCGGACCTCCATTCTCATTGTAGAACACACAAAAAAAACAACACACTTTATCTTACTTTTAAGTTTTCTTTATTTTTTATTTTTTCTCGAAAACAAGAAGTATCATGCACGACTATCCGTAGGGGGATGGTTCTCGCTGTACTATTCTGGTAACGCCAAATAACGAAACCCTACAGATTTTAGAAACGGTATTCTGTTTCATGGTTAAAAGTCAAGGTTTCCATTTTATTTGTTTCTTAGTCATGAGTCGGTGTTTTCTTGAGAGTGGGACCGATCCCTATGGAGGGAAGCGCGAAGCTATTTTGTCCCATTTGTCTCGTTCATCTGCTAGTCCTATGAGTGTCATTAGCGTCTAGTGGAGCGGGGACTGAGATCCAGTCTCCTGAATAATAGCCCCTTTCGTGCCTACTGTCTCCAACCATTTACACAACAGAGACATTACCGGGATGGTGTGGCTGTTGCCATTAGAATAAAATATTCAGTGTTTATTGGGTGTTTTCACTTTATACAGGCGTCGACAGCGGTCTACCGTCAATGTACTTACATACTTACATAAAAGCGTTTCAACAGAAGCTCCCTATTCTGGCTATTTAAAATATATTTTTTTTTTCCTTCCTCGCACCCTCTGTTTCATAAGCTCTGTTTACATTAATAATGCCAAAAGTTGGTGGTTTGGTACAACAATGAAACACGTGGAGTATAATGAAAACGACATCAAACGTGTAAACAATGAAGTTTGCCATCGCGCGCGCAGAGCACAATGAAATCGACATCAGGCGTGCAAACAATGAAATTTGAAATGCGTCTATTCAACATGCACACACAAAAAAAATATATATACAGAAATGTACAAGTCTGGGAGTGCAAATGAAATTTCTTACAGCACGCACGTAAGCACGAGACAGTAATTCTTGGTAAGGCCTCAGAAAAAAGATCAACATCAGTATCTAAAAGAAATAATCCGATTGTTGCTATAAATTATGATAAAGAGTTATCTTTAAGTTGCGAAATAATGACTTCGTCCGAACTAAAAACGCGAAACACCTGATACCGGAATCGCAAATGAAACAGTATGAAATGTACTTTAGTGTATTTTGCATCGAAGCCTACGAAACGAGCACGGCTATTTAAGTGGGAGTGGAATTCGGTTCTTGGAAGACGTCAGACACTTGATTAATCTGACTAAAAAGACAGATCACCTCCTTTTAGCTTTCGTAATACGCAAATGATGCACTGCGTCATCAAAAGTTAGAGAACTGCAACGATTGCCGTAAAAATAAATAAATAAATAATAAAAATAAACAATTAACAAAAGAATCACACGAGGAAATATAATAATATTTTTAATTGTTATTCTTAAGTGATTTTGTTTACATGTTCACAACATTCCAATTATTTGTGTTTACTTTTTTGACTCATAGATGGCGTTAGGAATTTTTTCAGGAATTTCTTTTTTATTATAGGCAAATGATTCATGAATAAATTAAGTTATATCGCTAATTAAATTTTCCTTTGTAGCTACCGCAGATTTCAAGCGCATTGGGAGGGATAAAACAGACAACTGTCGCTATCTTGTGATCATAAATTCTAATTGGTATTATTGTCTGAAATAGTTTGAGTTTTACGACGTTTTTTTTTTTTTTAGTTACAAGATTAAAAATTCCACTTTCCGAGAAAAGACCTACACCGTAGATCAAATAACTGCAGAACTCACTGTTTTCACAAACAACATCACACAACTCAAAAAAGACAAACTACCAACGATCAACAAAAAACTACCGACACAAAGTCAACAACAAACGATGTATGTTCCACCCATAACAAACCAGGAACTGAAAGAAGCACTCTTACAACTAAAACCAAAGACCACTCCAGGAATAGACAAAATAAGACTCACAGACCTTATAACACACTTCGAACAAATAAATCCAATACTTTTGAAACTCGTGAACATAATATTCGACACAGGCATTATTCCACAACAACTAAAAACTGCAGTAATTACGCCAATATACAAACACGGCAAAAGAAACGATGCTCAGAACTACAGACCAATAGCTACACTACTAGTCATCTCAAAAATCATAGAAAAAATAACACACACCAGACTACAGAACTATTTACAGAAGTACAACATCATCTCACAAAACCAATACGGCTTTCAGAAAACAAAAAGCACCATCACTTTATTAGAAGACATCGCCGACACAATAAACAAAGCTCTCGACAAAAACAAGTACGCTGTCGTTATACTGCTTGACCTAACCAAAGCATTTGATACACTTGAACATGACATACTACTCACCAAACTATACTCAATAGGTATAAGAGGAACACTGCATACATGGTACAGGAACTACCTCTCAAACAGAACACAAGTAACAAAAATAGGTACATGTCACAGTCGGAGTATACAAGTAAAACACGCTGTACCTCAAGGTGCCATATTATCATCCACTCTATTCAACATATACATTAACGATGTTCATAACATATCCAAAAAAAAGTCAAATATTTCAATACGCAGATGACACTGCACTATTAGCAATCCACACAAACATTAACAGAGCTCTCTGAAAAGCACAACAAGACCTAAACGAAATCACAACATACTTCCACCAAAACGCAATTCTAATCAACGGCACCAAAACACAGATGTTGATAATACTCAACCCAAAAATCGTACGCCCCGCATCACTATCGATACATTGTCACACATACCGCTGCATTAACAACAAAAATACCTGCCAATGTTCGGAAATGAAACCTGTCATACACGCAAAATACCTCGGCTGTCGTGACGTTCTATTTTCATGTTGTGTTCTAATTTACCATCTTGTTTCGAGTCACTCTTATAAATAAAACAAGTAATTGCAAATTGATCACCGATCCAAAAGTAGAGAAATTTATAATTATACTGCGCCACCCTATTTTTAGATTAGTCTATATAAAACAGTAGGATCAATTCTTAATTAAGTTAGCAGTCTTCTCATTAGGCCGAATTATTTATTATTCCACTTGGGGCATCCGCAAGATTCGAATTTTTTATGAACGGTGCAATAAAAGGGAATTCAGGCAAACACAATATTTAGATTAAAAAATAAAACATTTAATATATGATATATAACAAATACAAGAATTCTGCTTTAAAATGAAACAATACAAATAACTTAATACATCTTGTTAAGTCACTCATTCCAATCCAATGTTCTAAAGTTTAGCATACAATTCACAGCTTCAAAATCACAAGCTTTCTTAACTCAAGTTAATAAAACAAAACTTCTCATTTGATCAGTCTTGACATATCAAATTGTACTTAATGTTTGTACATCAGTTGTACTTAATGTTTAAATTCACAGCAGGCACTAATCAAGGTAGACAATATTCCAAGCAATCTTATTTCGGACCTTGAACTTCTAAAATACGCTATAGTTAATGTTAGAATAAACAAACAAGTATGACTACTCTTACCAGATACAATCTTCAATACATCAATCTATTGCGAGCACACTTATGAATTAACTTATTTACGTTAGCGGAACACATTAAATAATATTCTCCAAGGCTTTAACTGAACTATTGCTAATCGCGCTTCACTACTCTAAACAACAGCAATAAGGTACTGATATCCTTTCTTGTTTACTTTCCTGCAACTAGTTAAATTCATTATAATTCTTCTCAGGGCAACATAGAATTAAGACGTAATCCTAGAGTAACTGGAACTAATCAGAATTTCCCATTGAATGTCCAGTTCTTTATTTATCCGGTTACGACATCAATTTTCTCCTACAACAACAGCTAATTTCACTTGCAGCTGAGTATAGGATTCACTACGTTTTTGCTCACTTTTAAACACTATTCTCATGAATTTCTGCCCTAAAGAATTTATAATTTTCTTTCACTTTTTTGCTTGTATCCTACCTTCCTTCAGGCTCCGCAAAACTCCTTCTCCCTTCTAATTCAATTTCTTATTGCCTTTTCTCCTCCCTTCTGTTTCGAGGTCACGCACTCTTCGACTCGTGCTTGTTTATTTCATGCGTCTCCATGACAACCAATGAATGCAAACATTTCGCTAATGTAATACAACGCTCTACTATTACATAAGTGATTACATAACGTTAAATTTTTACAAATAAGAATAAATAGAATATTTGAGCTACTTAATCAGCTTTTTCATTACGTATACAATTATTTATAATAACACTTTTCGTTACTTTATATATATTTTTTAGTTATCATAAATTTCTACACATATTATTATTTAATAAATTAATAGTAGGTTAAGTTTAGAATAAATATTTAAATAGTAATTCTTAATTAAGGAACAATAAATAATCTTTATACAAATCATGATTAATATATAATAAGCAATGTTAAATGTGAATGAAAAAAATAAATTACACAACATAGTTTCATTCACAATTTAACACGGTCTCTATATAGATTCCCACCTTAAATGGACTAAACATATAGGATACCTACACACCAAACTCCAGATCATCGCAGCAAAACTCTTCCAAGTTAAAGACATTATTCCACCCAACATAAAAAAAAACTCCTATATCACGGTATCTGCGAATCCCTACTCAGATACGGAATAACAGTCTATACAAATACATCAAACAGCCACCGAACAAAATTAGAAACATTACACAGGAAAATCGTGTCAACAATGATCTGGACACCTTACACAACAACCAATATCTGACAAGCACATGGCGATACACAGAATTCTGAGCATTAAAAACCTAAAACACTACATGACATTAACAAGGAATTACTTCAACATCACCTGTCGAAACAACAGAGACACATATCGTATAACACGACCTACAACAACTCTCTACATCCCCACACCCTTCGACAACTCATACGGTTCTTTTGTGAGATCACATCAGATACCCACGCAACTCAACAACCTACCAAGAAAGTTAAAACACGTAGATAACTACAGAACATTAAAAAACGAACTCTGGAAAATATACCAACAAAGTTAAGAAACCATTAACACTAATATACACATCACAAATCACTAGCATCCAATGCCTAACATCTCTGATACTGGCATTGTTAGTTCAATTCTTCTTTTTTCACTAAACGTGTACCAGTTGAAGCCAAAACTGACAAGACTGGAAGATTAGACTAAGCACTGCGAATACTAAATTTCATTCAAATTGTACTTCATCGTATAAATCTCTGACGTTTATTTAGTACACGGCGATTCTGTGCGAATAAATGGGCAAAAAATTAACAAACAAATGCTTTGGGAAGATTCGTAGTTGCTAACATGCATCATCGGCTGCAGATTTTGCTACAATGCCACACTTCTTGAACACCGTTGTTCTGCGCACGCGCGAGTCTTATTATGACGTCATGTTTTCAACAATGAAAACAACAATATGGAAAAACATTTCAAGCACACGACCGACTGTTCTTGGCAACAATGGCTTTGTTGAATAACAACTAACACGACAAAGTTTGATGTTAATTTCCTATTAGGAGACTAAAATGTTTGCAATTCAATTCTACTTCGATATTGACTTATTTCATTTTAAGGTTTGTTTGCCAATCTTGCTGCACTTGAACGAATAATAATTGGCCGCATTGGGGACAGCAAACAAACAGCTGCCATTGTGGTTTGCTAAGTCCACAAGTGCAAGCCATTCCTTGGGAAGAATAGTGACGAAAGGAGTTGTGTTGCCTTCGAGATTTCAGTTGGAAATTGTTATTGAAAATCCAGACAGCACGCGCAGTTCCGCGAGCCTCGGTAAAGATGTTTTGAACATACTTAAAGCCATTCGTTTGCTGAATCTTTGAGCATTTCTCAGTGTTACGTTGATTAAATATATATTATTATTATTAATGGAAAGGGGTGGTGTTTATGAAGATTTTGTGGATAACAGAGCAGTGCTGATTGCAAACACAAATAACGAATTAAATTATTTAAACTTTTTTTAATGCGAATGTTTTTTAAACTTATATTAAAGCCCGTATAAGAGAATAAAAACTCAACAACATAGTTCTTGAAACAACTACTAGGTGGCGCTACTAGAGCCTTCTTTGCGGTGTTTTATTTTATTAGTGTGTGGGGGAGGTTCCCCTCATTTCTCGATCGCCCCTTAGGACTATTATTCTATGACTGTAGCCTGTGTGTTCACGGGCTGGTTTGCCTGCTTGCATAATGAAAACCTCAGATAAACTGGGAGTAAAACCCTGCTGTCCACGCCCAAGACCGGATAACTTGGCTATGTCTGAGGAGGATCCTTAAGCTCCTCACGGGAATCGAACCTAGGATACTCCTCTTCCAGGCATATGGTTGCCACTAGGCTAACCGCGTGGATTTGCAGTGTTAATAGGATCGCTGTAGACACGTAGCGTTAACATTGACCTTCATCGGTAGCTAGTAAGAATCAGGGACAAAGTAACTAAAGCTATGGAGCTTATGTCTTTAACTGTGTGTTCTTAGGTAGGTTTGACTGTTTGCAGTATGGGAAAACTCCAGTGTCTGGGAAGAAAAAGTCTCCACACTTATGGATATTCCTGATATCTCTGACTGGTTTTATTATTAAAAGGGAAACTGTGGCGTTGTATTTGCGACTGTACTAAGGAAGCCCTTGAGGAAATTGGGTTAGGATTAAGGTACTGAAGCAGATACAGGAAAGGATGAGGAGAGAAGGGGATTGGATAGTTGTGTGTTCATCTTGAACTCCTGTTCCTAGTGGGAATGAGTCTGTATTGGCGTGGATATCGCTTCGGAGGCTGGAAGGAGTCGGCTAGTCTGAAAAACATCCTATGATTTGATTGACGTCTTCAGAGTTGTTATGGTAACGAACGTGTAGAATTATAGGATCAGATGAAGGATGTCTACAGACAAAACTTCGCGAATGAGAAGTCAACTGCTGGAGTAAATCTGTCTTATGGAAGCAAATTGTTTAAACATCTTCAAGGAGGGTCCAGCTGGTGTTCGGAGTAAAATCCCGCACGCAAACGACAGATTAGCACTTAGAGTGTGGAGCACCCAAAATCTTCCTGTTCCGTCTGTTATTCGCGAGCCGTAAAAATTCACAAATCAACAACCTACTTAAAGGAGGTAGTGGAGAAATTTATATCATTTTAATGCAGCGTCTTGGGTTTCGAAGTTGTCGCCGGGGAATACGGCAATAACGTGTGCCGTTGATGCAGCAGTTCTTCCATTAATCAAGTGTCACACTCCCTTAGCTGGTGCTGCCCTCTTTATATCCAACGGGTCCCCAGAGACAAATGCTAAATCAAGTGTCTGACGAGGGAAAAAATGTTAAAAGCTATTAGGCCATATTAGGAGAGACGGCATCCGAGCAGCTTGTAACGATTTCCTCATTACGCACCTAACAACAAGCCGGTCTCTGGAGTCCCATCCGCATCAAAGTGACACGGGTTGCATCGGCGAACACGTGGACCAATTTATCGAAGATAAATTTAGAAAACACTCTTTGCAAAAGACAAGAAAACTTTTCCCTCGTCTTGTGTGTGCGCGCGCGATTCGAGATAATCGCCCAAAAAAAATATGCAGCGGAGGTTAAAAGGCGTTGGGGATTTCTTGCCAGCGCCTTCGGAGGCTGTTTGAGAAGTGTCATAAACTCCTGGAAGATGTCTTTTAGCATCCGTCTCAATTAAGTGGCTTCGACGTAATTAATCTCGCCATCCTTTTCGGTACTCTACGAGCTGAGATAGGAGGGGTAATCGCTGGTGACGTTTGGTGGGTGATGGCGCATCCGTCGATGGTTTTTCTAAAAGGTCATCGGTCGGAGAGTCCGTGGTTATGCCATCAATTGTCCACTCGGGATAATCGTAGCGTATCGTAAGGTCTCCAGAATTAGGACAATCGGCGAGACGACCTCCAAAACACAGGAATTAACTGAAATAACACTTCGTGATGATGACTAATAAAACCGTACTGGTCACTTTTGTAGAATTTCCTGTCCATCTTGAAAAGAAGTTTACATGTCACGTATTGCTTGATTATTTCTTGCAAGAAATAATCCAAATTTATTGGCTAAGATATCATTATCTAGAAATTCCAGAAGACTGACTATCCGACAGTTCATATCTGCCAAACTTCACCATGACAATGCACCAGCACATTCACTTTAGCTTTCTCACTTCCGCGAGTAAACACTGGAATAATACATACATTAAAGATCTTTCTTTTTAGGCCTATAGATAAATTTCCTAACAAGTAATATTTATACACCAAACTTCCATGTTTCCTTGTGTGATTCTTCTACTTATATCTTTGTCTTGTTTTTCCTTAAAACTAACTAGTTGACCGATGTAAACTCTAATTACTCTTTAGAGGATTACTCTAAATAAAATCAAACTTTATTTAGAGTAATCTTTAACCTTTTTTCCTGCTTTATCTGTCAAGGTTATTTAGCATATCCTAAGCGTCTACTTTATTTTTTGCTATGTCATCTGCAAAACATAAGTGAAGGAGATTTTTTCCATTGATGCTAATCCATAGTTTTCCTATGTGATGTTCTTAGACTTCTGTCACAGCAGCAAACAATTTGGGTGATATAAGATCTCCTGGCCTTACTCCTCTCCCAATACAAATTTCTTTCACTGATGTTCTAAGTTTATACTTTTATTTTGAATTTTGATTTATAGATTTTAATAATCGCATATAATTTATTGGGAATAGCTTGTTGTTTTTAGCTGTTTATTATTTCTGAATGATACAGAGAATCAAAGGCTTCTTCAAAATCTACGAACACTAAATATGTAGGAAGGTTACATCCATTTGCTTTTTCTATTACTTGATTAATGGTGTGGATGTGATCTATTGTAGAGAATTCTGGCTCCCGGACAATTTTTTTTCGTTTACAGGAAGGAGTTTCTTTTATGTGGCGGAGTGTTATTGAAGGTGCTCGTTCATACATTCACTGGAGGGTGAGGTGGAATACTAACCAAGTTTGATACGTCTTCAAGTCGTTCATAAACAAACCCCACAGGGACATTTGCCATCATCAAATGACATCGTTCAACTCTCACGAACAACCAGAACACCTCAAAAGGCATTAATTTGCGTTAAGGGAGGGAAACACGTGGGAAACAGGAAGGGGGGGGGTGTTCCGAAAGGGAATCTTTATGTTTCTAATTATCGGGTATTAGGGTTAGTGATATCCGCTAGAGGGCGTCTAATGGCGAAGATATTTTCTTTTCTTTGCTGCTGTTGCAGACATCCTCTGATGAAGATTCATAGCGCTTCCCTCAAGACCGGTCATCACCCCCCTGTTGTCCCCTCACGAGAGAATGAGCGGCCCACCTTAAAGCGTTCTCCTCTCTTTTCCCCCCCATCGGGAGCTTTCAGCGGGACTCGCTGCCACTAATACGCTTTCCCTCGTGCGGCTTTCGCCAACATTACCGTCAGCACGTTTCGCGCGAGGCGTCATTGTGGTTAATGCCCCCCAGAGACAGTCGGATCTGTCGTCACGGCGTGTCCGCTCCACCTTCTGGCGTCCTGCAACTCCCCCGTCTAATACCGATTGTGAACGCCAAGGATCAAGCGGGATATTCCGGATACGGGAAGAAGGAGAAGTGACAGAAGACTGTGCCGGGAGTGCGCGTGCATTTGGTTCGTGCTTTTTTTTTTTTTTTTCTTCCGACGAGGATTTTTATCTTGGACCTCCGGTAATGATTCGCTACTTGCTTATCAACAACTGTTCCGTCCGGTCTAGCTTGTGGAAATACCCCCCCCCCCGCGCTTCCCCCGAATACTACAAGTGTCTAACGTTTAAGTAGGAACATTAATCAACAGATCAGGGTTGGGATGGGGTACACCGCAGCATCCCACTTAGAATGAGGAAGTTGAAGAGCAAAAAGTAGGAAAAGTCAAATGTTGGAAATGACTGTTTAGGCTTAGCTAGTGGAAGTGATGGAGTCTCGAAGGTTTGCTGGAGGAATGTTTTTTAATTGTCAGCCCACACACACAACGCAGAGCGAACTAGAGGAAGACAAAGTAAAATAATAGAGAGATGCGGCAGAGGCTTCATGATCTGCAAAGCTACGTTCAGATGGCGATTCGATTTCATAGCGAGCAGCCACTAATGGGAAAACATAATGAAAGCTTTAATTATTAAGCGGCGATTGCCACGTAAGAGGGAGACCACGTGTTGTTTGTGCCAAGCTAAACGACACTGTAGCCACTTTCAGCTTCGGCCGCTGTCCATTTGGAGCAATTACGGCTGGCGAAACGGCCCACTCGAACAAACCCCCCTTGCATACTACGACTTACGGTATTATGGAAGGGGACAGATATTTCGGCTATCGGAGCGTGACTGGCATCTCCGGACGCGAAGGTAAAAACATCGGAACGGACCGAGATCCGTAATGACCTCACGTCGCCATGGCAACGGATGAACTAGGAAGGAGGATGCTCCTCGCAACGAAACGCATAAAAATTGGAATTTGCGAGATGCAGTCTCCGCTAAGTGGAGATGCGGACGTCATACGGAGAAGCGAAGTGGGCGATGGATGGTCCATTCCATCGAGATGGTTCAGAGATGCAAACGCTCATTGGGGATGCAGCTCCGAATGAATGATGCTCTTTTTTCCGCATCCATTTTACTCTTTCAATAATTAAGTAATCCTCTTACAATCCGCTACCTCTCTTAATCACTGGGTGTGTAGCGGGCAGTTCGCTGAGTGGTGGTCAATGCATTCCCAAATAGGCAGTATTTTTTTTTCCTTTCTTTTTCTGTCTCTCGAACAAATCTTTGGCATTTAAATTAACCTTGGATCGGAGCGCCAACTTCATTATCCCACTTCTCCGTCGCTCCCTGTGTAACGGAGTGTAAATGCCCTTGCAGAGCAGGCTTGGAGAGCGCAAATTAAAATAACTCGTTTTATTTTCTGCCTCGCTTCTTCTCTCGTTCTCTCCGAGTACATCTGTCAGTCGTTGAGGAATTACTTTGCCCGGAAATCAAACACACGGCCATTTATCTGATATTTTATCGATTGGTGGCGCCCTGGCGTTATTCTAATCAACTGTTCATTTGGTGGAGAGAAGAGATAAATCACCGTCAGCGCCATCTGACAAACGCACGACAAACCACAATTAAATTTCTGCCATAAGTCTGAAAAATTTTTGTTGTTAGCTTTTTTTTTTCTTTTTTTCTTTTTTTTGAGGGGGAGGGGACGTTAAATAGTGGATGACGGCATCGGTGTGGACGTCTTGTTGCTCGGCAAGTGGATACGACGTTTCGTCTGCTATTGTTAGATGACGTCATAACAGACTTGCCAAAGCACGTGCTGTCAACTGGTTGTTGGGCACGAGACAGCGCGTGGTTTGAATAGATTTCCAGCACGCATTGACATGGTGGAATATACAAAAAAAAAAAAAAAAGAGAATCCACACAGATTTGATTGGTTGACGATAGGATGATCATACTATTGGATGTTATTTAAATTTTATTTTTTTTTAACTTTTTATTAAAAAAAATCGCTTGTTGGATGCATTTGTCGGGTCCTCATCCTGGGTTTAAGTTCATCCTAAAGGTGTTGCCTTGAATTCGGAAATCTATGCAGGCCAGTTTAAGGTTATCCACATTATTGTCTTTAAACTGTCCCATCAGTACTTGCGATAGAACATAGCGAGGTTTTAAGTGTCGACGCTCAGATCCTTGTTCAATTAACGCTTGATTGAAAGATTGGGTATCAGAGTTGATACTAATAGTTGTCCGAAACAGTGTAGCTGAACCCCAAAAATACACTTTTAAAAAGCAAAATTGGATAATAAGGATGAAAAGAGAGATATATTATTAAAATGGAGGATATTATGGATCCATTCATATTTTATAGCCAAATTTTAATATCAGACTTATGCCATCATACTTCAGCAAAGACGCAGTTTAAAAGTGTTAATTTAATTCGAAAAATATCGCGTGAATTTTATTCTTTATAGAGGGCGTTGGAGTCAATGAAAAGCATTGTGAACAGCTAAAAGGACACTCAAGATGGTCAGTAGAAAATGCGATTTGAACGTGTCTTTGTATTTCGTTTATGTAATAGACTTTGCCATCTTGTTTATCGAATTTTTTTTTTTTTTTTGTTTCGAATGATGAAGTTAATTTTTTTTTTTAATAAAGGAAAAGTCGAGTTCTCCGATAGCATCGTATTTAATGTTGAGCACACCCCCAATGTGTCGGAATGAATGGCTGAGTGTTTGACTTGCGGATTACGACCGACCTGACAGGTAGATAAAGAACTATAAACAGGATGCTGTCCACCATCATTTATCCGCATTTCTTCCGTGCTCCTTCAATCCTACGGAGCCAAACTTTTAATAATAAAAGTGGCAAAAACAAAATGCGCTGATAATTCCTCCCCGAGGGTCTGGAGCGTGAGATTTATGAGTGTTTTTTCATCCCGAGTCCAATTAAAGCCCGAAAGCAGGCATCCATTCTCGGAGCCATATCGATACTTGTGGTTGAGAGAAAGAACGTAGAAATCCATCAGAGCACATAACTTATTGCAAGAAAATACGAGCAGAATGTGAAAAAAATGTCATTATTTGTTTCGCCTATTGCTTTGGCTCTGGAGCGGAACATTAATTTGTAACGGAAACTATTGTCATGTATCACTGCGCCGGATATATATCTGCAACTTATGGGGATGCGTGTGACGGAACAGTCGGCAGTGCGAGGCGCTTCTCATAGAAGACAAACGGCGATAGAAATAAATCTTAAACATTTCTTAAAACGCGCTCAACAAATTTCTTAATTAATATTTTGCATTCGTCTTCGGCTGCCGCTACCAGATGGCGCTCGTGTATACCTGTGTTTACACAGCCAGTTCGATTTTAATTAAATATTTTCAAAAAAAAAAAATTAGGAGAAAGGAGAGTAAAGTTAGCACTAGCTTATTTAATAATAATAATAATAATAATAATAATAATAATAATAATAATAATAATAATAGCTATGTAAGCGATCACTATCCTATTTTTCTTACTTATGTCCCTCTACAATAAGAAAATGAAGAACTCGAATGCCATCTGTGAATACTTAAGTGAGTAAAAAAAAAAAATCGTGGTAAACGGAAACAACTGTCTATACGTTAGGAAGCAAACTAACATTCCTTTTCTTATTAATATTTTTAATAATAATTATTATTAAAAAACAAATAATAAATAAATAAATTATTCTGGAAACAGGTACAGCAGTGCCATCTACAGGTGATACCATAAATTATCAAATATTTTCCTATTTCTATCACTTATACAGTATATTCGGTCCGCGCGCGGTTAGCCTAGTGGCTATGCGCTTCGCAACCATATGCCTGGGAAAGCAGTCCTGGATTCGATTCCCTTTGCTGACGAGGCGCTTAGGATCTTTCTGAGACATAGCTAAGTTAGCCGGTCGTAGACGTGGACTGTAGGGTTTTTTCTCCCCAGTTTATCCGGGGTTTTTCCTCCCGCAAACAGGCAAACCGGCCCCCGTGAACACACGCAGCTACAGACATAGAAGGGAGGCATAGGGTTGTACACGTTCTTCTCGGAATGGGTACGGCTTGGAAGGGGATAGGACAGTTCCGTAACAAGCCAGTAGGCCTAATATGATAAAGGAAGAAGAAGATATAGTGTATCGTTATAATTAAAGGTTAATGTGGGTGTTTACTACCTTACTACTTCAGCGCCATCTGTCGATGAAGTAGTAAACTATTATACTTTTTCTTACTTTAAAAAAGAATATAGTCTGGTAAGAAAAATGGGATTTGGGATTTTTAAAAATTGAAAGAAGAAAAAGATAATGAACGAAGGAAAAAAGAATTATTGGCTTATGGAGAAAAAAAATTAAATATGAAGAGTGTTGAGCAAGGAAGGGAAGTATATCAATATTCATGTAATCAAACAGGAACATTATTTATACAATAAAGCAATCCTAATCTCTCTCTCTCTCTCTCTCTCTCTCTCTCTCTCTCTCTCTCTCTCTCTCTTGTTATTAATAAACACCTGAAAAAAAATTGTTTGAATTTTACGGAAAAGCATGCACAGAAGTAAAATCAATAACCTTGAACCCAGAGATTGTAACTTGTGAGTGCGTCTTGTTTACCATTAGGCGAATGCAAGCAAGGGAATTCTCTTGACTTGCTTTTCGTTCGCTTATTACTTTGGAATTCCTGATGATATCGGAAGAGGCACAACCACCACTTGAGACTCATCGTATCCCGTGTGTTTCACTTTCTTTTTCCTTTTTTTTTTTTTTTTCTTTCTTGTAAACTCCGTAGAGCCATGTAAATGTAGCTAGAGGGGGAAGTTGACAGGTAATGTATCGCCCAATGTAGGCCCTCTTAATCCTGGCAAATGAAACGTCAGTAGAGTAGCAAACAGAACGTGATCTTCTGACAAAGAAGTATTCCCACCCTGAGATGGAGAAAGTCGAAATGTATCGGGCACGGCGGTGTCGCCATCTGTCTCTGCCATCGGAGCTCCATAACAAGTATGGGTCCGCGCAAAATCCAGTCTTATTTGTCTCCACTGATGTACTGCTTTTAGATGGAACCCTCGTATAAATCCTAATATCTTATGTCATCAGAATTCACTTAAAGTAAATCCCGGCGTTTGCACATTCACGGGAGGGCGACGGAGTTAGAAGAAAATTCCATGCCTTTGCCCTTTCTTTCTAAAATATTCCGTTGCAAGGTGAAACATTACTTCCAAGGCTGGTTTCCATTCGCGCATACCCAAAGGAGATAATAACGTCGCCGGACAGGAGATTCGGCTTTAAGCACGGTCGAAGGCGATGTTTGCACACTTGACTCGCAGCAATTAGCGGCATTCCATCACGTGACGTTTGGAAAGTCGCTGTAAAAGACTCGGCAAAAAAGAAATGGACCCTAACATTGAGGCACGTGGCTGTTGTGAATTTCATACTACATGGCTCCAGACGTTATTCATCCCTCTAGAAATCACTTGTTTTAAAATTTTTATTTAAATAAATAGTTACTTGATTCTAATACTGCTGTGGATGGGTTGCACCGTAGGAAGATATACCCGTGTAAAAAATTATATGCAGTATCAAATTTTTGCATTTAAATGATTCTTTTCGTATAAAATCTTAATGTAAATTATATACCAAATAAAAATAAAACTTAAAATCTGGAATATTTTTTAATTTTTCTGGTATTTTTGTAAGTTTTAGAAAACACCTTTTATTTTTTAACATAATTTCTCTAGTAGTAAAACCAGATATCATTTTGCTTGCATGAAATAAGAAGTCATTTTAAATCTCATTTAGCTTTTCCTTTTTTTTAATGCGGTAATTTAAGTCATTCATTTTCCAACTTTTGCTCGTATTAATGGTAATTCAACTTTAATCATAGTTTCGAAGTCACAGTTTCACATTTCTTATTCAATCGTGTGCTTTTATATATTTCGTTTGTCTGTATATGTCTGTATATTTTATTCTGTGAGTTTCTGCTGCCAAGTCAGTGGATTCCAATAAATGAAAACTTATGTTAGTATGGAAGAAGATTTGAAAAACGTTGACGATGCATTAAACCAGTTTGCAAAAATTGGTAAAAGAGCAGTTTTACCCCTAGTCTCGGACAATAGTTCCTCAGAAGATTACAAATGGCAATCCAGGACACAACCAACTCCCCATGCAGGGAAAGACCAACAACACACCACGCAAAGAATACCTGCAATCATTCTCCGCAATAAAAACAAAAGGTCAACAGTAGTAAGTGTCATCAAAACTTAAATAATCAGAGGCTACGCTTGTATGGAAATGGCAGAGCAGATGCAACAGGGGAGGCAAAGAGAGCTGCATAAAGTACAACATGAAGCCTTGAGAAACCGTGACCCTCGCAACAAAGACGAAGAAGCCGACGGGTGAAGGTCCAAATCTCCAATGCAAATAAATTAAAATTTTACTTCTCAAACAAGCAATTACTGAAATCAGATTTGCGCAAATTCTGTTATTCCAGAGATGCTGTACTTATAGACGGCGAGTTAAATGTCAAATATCCCACCTAAATCAGGAGGGATGTTTGACAATTACCACAAGAAATATTGCAGTAGCAAAACTCCGTCTTTCTACTGAACAGCAGATATCTGTTCCATCTCAAGTGAGAAACGACTTCAGCTCAAAGTTCAACACAACCCAGTCCGTCCTACTACAACCAGAAGTGCAGCATGACATCCCACTCGTCGTTAACTGAGGATGGGCACCCGCTGTTCTCCTCATCTCCAGAGACCAGCTTCAACCATAAACTCCAAGGAAGAGATCGACGCCACGATAAAAAAAAAATAATTAAAAAAAATAAAATAAAAAAACTAGAAAAGCAAATAAACATATCCCTAGAAACAGTCATTACTACTATAGCTCAAACACACTGACACCCTGAAGAATTTATTAACTTTTTCCTCAGAAAAATACAAAACCAGAAGCGATGCCACAAAATGCAAGCCACAAAGACTGTAAATGACTCAACAGTAATTTACGGACTGAGAAAACACTATTAAGGAAGCTTAAAGAAATAAAAGACAAGAACAACATCATAGCCAAAGAACAGTTCGTATTTCGCCACATTCATTGCACGATACAGAAAACCCACAGAATTCTTCACAACAGGATTCGGCTGGAAAGGGTACACTGCAACTTCCTTCTAGACATCGCTAAAGCAGTTCATAAAGTATGGTGCAACGGTCGCCCCTATAAATTCAACAAAGCAAATTAGATCAACATGGTCTAACTTATCGAATCCTACCTAAGCAACACGAAGCTGCAAGTCAAAGTGCTAGGAACTAGATCCTTGGAACGGAAAATCAGTGCAAGTGTTCTTTAGGAGATCACTACCCTCCCTTTATATACGTCGACCACCATGGCCTTCTACGTTGATGACATAGCAGTTCTCACGACCATGACGACCAGAGAGCTAATAAGCGACTCCAATCCTTTTATGAATAGATCAACAACAATAAAAAAAGCCTCCGGATAAAATTCTCAGCTCCACCTCTAGGTGGAACAGTGAACTATCATACATATTCGCTCATACGAATAGAAAATACAAATCGCTTCGAACAAAACGATAACACTGCCATCTATAAGTCAGCCATCTATAAAATATCAAAGTTATTTACGAAATCAGCCGCTCCCCATTCAGATATACTTGAATCTTTAGCGACAATAATACTGTAATAAAATTACATTAAAACAAACGGTCATCTACTGAAATAGCGTCATCTTCGCCTCCATCCACGGAATTAGGGATGGCGGGTTTTTTAAAAAATTCTTGGTAAGATCATTGACTCCGTATAAAACCTAAACGTCATCTCATTCACCGTTCCACCCCCACGCAATCCAAGATCGAGTAGAAGTCAATGCCCTCACTCCCACATTTCCTCTACTGGTTGCTTCCATCTCTATGCACGTATTAACAAAAGATCACGCGACACAACGACAAAGGCAAGCCGACGATTGTTGAGTTGAAATGTTTATTTTTTTTCAACCGAATTGGAAAAATACCTGAAACTGCCATAACAACCTTCATTATCTATTTCTTAAAGTTTTACATTTTTTTCGAGATATATGCGAAACATTTTAATTTCTTTTTCATAAAGTAATATCAGGGGTTCGAGATATACGCGAGGGCGAGTTATATTCGAGTCAATACGGTAGATAAGTATACTTAGGAATCGGAGTGAAGATGACCAAAAATCCTAAGGAAATGGATCACCTTTGTTGGACTAATAAATTTAACGGAGCACTCGGCAAGAGTTGCATATACTGTACATGTAAAAGGTGTTAAAATTGTAGCTTTATGAACGGGCTTCCAATAAAGCATCCATGTTATACTGGGGAAGAGAGTTCATAGCAAAGTATACCAGAATCGCAGCCAATTGGAAGCGTCACTAAAAATCATGAACTTCCACTTGAAACGTTATAAGCGAATTTTTCCTATATCACACCGAAAGTTGGTCGATCTTATACGATAGCGAAGTGGTTTGTATTCCCCCCCCCCCCCAAAAAAAAAACTAACGAACCAGCTTGAAAACACACCGAATTGGCAGTTGAAACACAACTCATGTATTTAGTCACCTCTACGTAAATGGTAGCAACCGCAGTCTTGTTCCACTCATTTTTTTGTTGTCTTTGGCTTTCTTGGTTCTCCGTAACTGTATTGTCTTCGAGCAAAGTCCTCTTCTGTCTGCCGCGTATAAACTTCAATCCCATCTGTATCGAAGTCGAAAATGACGTAGGCCAGCTGCCAGAGCCACCTAACTGTCCGAAGCTGTGAAAACTGACAGGTGTGTGTGCCCTCCTCGGAGACTACAGGAGAAAGCTCTTAAGAATTTAATCAGTCAGCGGTGCGGAGGGGGGGGGGCAGGGGAACGCAGCACTTGCCCACCTGACAATTACAGCTCCTAACGAAGTCCCCGTGCAGGTGGATCCCCGGATAGATTTCCATTAAACTATAATAGAGTTCTGTACTTTAAATTGGAACCTGACTTTTTCTTTCGTTTTCTCTTTTCGCCTTGCTCGTATTCGATCGAAAAAAACAAAGCACTGCATTAGCTGTCTTCCAAAACACTCCCTAAATCTCGTGCACTCCGTTTCTCTCTCATTTACTCCCCAGGGGTCGGTCTATTTGAAAAACTTTCTCAGCAAGTGTTTAGTAAATCAGCGAGTTGGAACCGTAACAAGTTGCCAATCTGCATAGTCATTGCACGCAAATTAAGACATTGTAATTGTCAGTCGAGTTCCCCCGTGCGTCTAAAAAATGCACATCCACTTTGCCATGAAAAGTTTTTCAGTTTTTTTTTTTTTTTTTAATTGTTGACTGTTCAGTTTTTGTTGCATCTTCAATGGAAACAGACTCCCAATCATCTCTGTTATTTGCGCTACACTGCAATGATCTATGGTGACGCAAAAAAGGCCCATCAATTGGCCTGGCAACGGAATATCTCCATTTCCTTCTGGAGGAAATAAGCTAATCCACATGTGCATAAATGCATGACGAAGAAAATGTGCAGGTGAATTGTCCAATTGCCGGTAGGTGGTAGGTCATTTTCACCACCATTATTACCCTGTTTTGGGGACATTTGAAAAAATTCCATGCTTGGTTTCTGGAGTAGGATTTCTGAATTCTAATCCTTCAAGTAAACGCAAGATAGGTAGATCGAAAGCGAGCCTGTAAATTGATTTCATCAAATGTTAGCAGTTTTATAGATCTTTCAATGGGATACACTCCAAAACATTCCAGCAGCCAAGAGAGTCTCCAACTGACAGAATTTCAATAAGATCAAATGAAGAACTAGAGACGGTAAGACACTGTCTTTAGAAAATTACTGATGCATTTAAGAAGACAACCACTGCTCAAATATAAATGGGTAGAAATTCTACGTCTCGTAAGTAGTTGAAGCCAGAAGATGGGACAAAATATTGTTTTTTAAAATTATTATTATTATTATTATTATATTAAAATTGTTATTGTTTTATATAAAAAAAGTGTTCCATAACTTTTGATAGGGTAGTGTGGATTGACTATCAGGGACGAATGCTGGTCTTGAAATCCACGCTTGCTCTTGTTATCATTCAGGGAGTGAGAGATGTGATGGAAGTCTGATTAGCGGAATAATGAATTACTGACCATTTAAAACTATATATTTAGAAATTTATGTACATTTAATCATACAAATAAAACATTTATTTTACAAATGATCTTCTACTTTTTTCAATTTAGCTACTTGAATACAAATTCTACCCTCCGGTTCTTCTTTATGAACTGGTCAATAACATCGTCATAAAAAGTTGGTTGTAACTTACTTTTCCCAAGCAACACGCACACTTGTAAACACTGGCTGAAGCTCACCGGCTAGAGCTACTTTCACTGCGTATGACCTGTGTTTAAGACTACGTGAAGGGAGCGGAAATGGCTATGCGCGCGCATGAAATCACGATGCTGCAGCGAGGACCTGGAAGCTCCTACAGCCGAGCAAGCCAAGGTAGCTTTGACTAGACGAGCAAGCATCGGTCTTCGATACACAACGCAAAGCTCAATTATGGACGCGCAAGATTAAGACGTCTTCTCTCTACAAAAATAAAAACCTAAATGGAATGCTTATAAATGCGTGCATTTATTAACAAATAAATATTACTTCTTTCTCAATTAATGAGCTTGCGCAGCAAGCATGGAGAATTCGCCCCTGTTGACTATGATGTTCAAGACATGTGCTAAACGTGTTCTTGGACAAACGGCTGTAAAGGTATTCTGCGAAATGCATTTCAGTATTTGTTCTTTTACGATGTCGCTCCTCCCCACTCCCACTTTAGAAAGTTGATGCGATCGTTGAAATGGTGGACTCAACTATCGCTTAAACTGGGTATGCAGTAACATCATCTTGTTGGCACTGTTGCTAACAGACACGCTTTCAAATAATAGTCAATGTCATCATACCCAAGTAAAGTAAGGACCAATCACATCGTATCTAGATGTAATGTCACTATTCATCTCCGCTAATGGCAACAGAAGTCGCTGATATATGAACAATAACGCGATACACTCCTGGTGTTGCATATGGCAAAATAAAGGTTCTAACAATTGACACTCCGATATAAAACTATCTCTAATAAAAATGTTCCACATACCAGTTGTTTGATGGACAAGAATGATACTGATGTTCTAAAAGTGTTGACAGCATTACACCTAAAAATCTGGCACTGTTTTCAATATTTTTTATAAATATCTGCTTCCTATAAATTGTTACATTAATGATACCTTTTATATTTTTTGTCTACGGCTCGTGCATAGGCACTGCGGAACTGGAGCACTCAGCACTCCCAATTTTTCTCGATATATAAACACTATATACAGGTAATCCTCGTATAACGCGGTACTCATACAACGCGGTTTCGATATAACGCGGTCTAAAATTGTAAACCGTTGTTGAACGCGGTACGTACTTATACAACACGGTTCCGATAAAAACACGGTCTACAAATTGTAGTAATCCTTTTATCTTTTCATGTTTTTCACCGCGCGACGTAAAAATCAAACTTTATCTTCGTTAAATTTGTGTCTGTCTGTTATCCCGCATGTAATTACAAGTAGCGAATTTATATTAAGGGAAATACCCTTTAGCACGCGTGTACCTCAATTGTTTACGTATAAAACATTTATTGTTGAAAATTATGTAAGGCTTGCTTTTTTGTGTAAAAAATTATTTTTATAGTAATGGCCACAAACTGCAACGAAAGGGAAAACCAACATTGAAAACAAAATTAATTTTTCTCTATGAAAAAAATTCAAAATCACGTGATTACATGACAAAACCAGTGTTTCTTAACCAATCCTGAAATCCTATGAAAGATTAAAATATGCACTATTTTATTTTGCCTAAAACATTTATGCATTACGTGCAATGAAGTTTAAGTACAATTTGTAATTTTTATATACTTTTATACTATGTATTTGTTGCATAGTTTATGTTTTCTTAACTTAAATGAATTATCTGAATTAAATAAAAATATATTTTTTGTGGATATGTTATTGTTGTTTATATAATTTAAAAAAAAAAAAAAACGATTTCGAAACCTAACCCTACTTTTTCTATGTGATCTGAGACCTCGCATAACGCGATTTATATTAACGCGGCATTTCTACGAAACCTAACATCCGCGTTATACGAGGGTTACCTGTATTTATTAATTTATTTATATTTGTTTGTAATATTTAATTTTATCATCAACAATCCTATACAATTCTCTTAATTTGTATAAAAAATAATCAAAATCCATCTTGTAGCACTTAGGAGGGCGAAGGCAGTACTGTCTTTACCACAGTGTCATATTGATAGGCGCGCAAGCAATATGCACGTCATAGTGAGATGCGAGCTATTAGCGTAATGCAGCACTGTCCGTCGCGCAGTTCCACTGTTGTTCATATGCAGTTTGCGCCAGTAGTAGTGTTCGTAGTGCTTATCGTGTTTACTCCATCTCTTTAAATATTTGGACATTACAATTAAAGACGTAACATTTGTTATAGTTTTTATTTTAGAACATTATTGGGGTTATGATAATGGATTTTATTTTTAACTAATTTTGAATTATACTAAACTGTATAATTTTATCGCTAATAAACAATATTTTCGTGTTTAATTTTTTTTTAATTTTACCATAATTTTAATATTTTATCCAAACACACTGTACTTACAGTATGTATGGATATTTCAAAAGTTTCAGCATCCCCACGATTTCAAGCTAGGAGCCGCCACTGAGTTCTAGAGAGAATTTCTACAGTAAACTGGTTTAGCGTGAATCCCTTCTTTTCCTGGGCATTAAATACGCACGTGCGTGTGCCAACACGCTAATCTTTCACTGGCTATTTTTCCTTTGTATGGAGGAGGCTAAGGATTCTGTCAGGATATCTAAACATACAAATGATCGAGATGAAAAAGGACTTGCGTTCACGTTGTTGTTACCCCCTTCCCCCCCCCCCCAAAAAAAAAACTGATCCGAGTGTGTCCGTTTTATATATTAGCGACTGCATGGGGAGTAATCATTTTCCCATAGCCTGAGATAAGAATCGGATGTCTCTTAAAAAAGTGCCTAAAATATTCACGATGATTGGGGGTTAGAATCTCCCATCACGTACTCTCCATACGTGACAAACATCCAGTAATGACGTATTTGGCAGGAAAGTTCTGGAAGAGGGTTTATCGCGGCCATTAGCTGTAAGCTGGAAATGCCTTAATTGCTGTATTACGCTTGTATATTATATTAACATCGGAAAACTTCAGTGGAGCCATCGCATGGCGAAGAACGGCGTTTTCTACGTCGTACTGAACTAATGAATTTTAACGATCCGTTCACTCCATGTCCAAATAAATTATTTAAATAAATTTTGCCTTTTAACGCGCGCCTTTCCTGCAGTTTCTGCCTCTGACAGACGTGTTAATTCTCTATTGCAACGGCCGACGTGATTTCGGGTTATTGTTTTCCCAATTCTGGAAATGGAAAATTTTAAAATGAAGTTTATTTTCTTGGTATCTGCAAACTTAATTGAAGACTTTTAATGGATGTCATTTATCACTCTCGCCCTGCTCACAAGCGCGGAAAATTTGAGATATGATCCATCATGACATTTCTTTACAGGTAAAAGCTTCCCTAAAAGGGGGGGGGGTGAGTATGTGTGTGTGATTAGCGCAGACTGCCACGAAAATCCGATCAGATGTTCTTTTAAGATTGAGTGGCGAAGATCGGAATTTTGACGTGTTAAAAATAAGTCGATGTTTTCGAATGATTTAGGATATTTTTATGTCTTAATTATTCATCTCTGGTAGGAGAAATAAAATCCTGTAAATAAACAGAAAATGAACTATATTCACAGCGCTGAAATGCCAAACGGACGTTGATTAGCAACCGATTATCAGAAAATAACTATATTTGGATCGCTGAAATGCCAAATAGACGTAGCTTAGCAACCGATTCAAAAATAAACTAGTTTTACTCAACTGAAATGCCAAATAGATGTTACTTAGCAACCAGTTAGAAAATAAATTAGATTTACACCAATGAAATGCCAAACGGACGTCGCTTAGCAACCAATTATCAAAAAATAAACTATATTTGGATTGCTGAAATACCAAATAGACGTTCCTTAGCAACCAATTAGAAAATAAACTAGATTTACACTAGTGAAATGCCAAACGGACGTTGCTTAGCAACCAATTATCAAAAAATAAACTATATTTGGATTGTTAAAATACCAAATAACGTTGTTTAGCAACCGATTAGAAAATAAACTAGATTTACACTAGTGAAATGTCATATAGACATAGCTTAGCAGCCGATTATCAGAAAAATAAACTATATTTGGATGGCTGAAATGTTAGTTAGACGTTGCTTAGCAACCAATTAGAAAATAAACTCTATTTACACACTGAAATGCCAAATAGACGTAACTTAGCAACCGATTAGTTCATTTCATTTTCAGTGAAAGAAACAATAGTCTTTTTCACGAACAATTGAGCTCGCGAATGCAAGCTCCATTGTTGAAAGAAATCGCGGATTTATTTTTCTGTTTATTAGCTTGCTGTTTGGTTAAAAGTATTTGCACAACACACATAACCGCAAAAAGTCAATCCTGTAGGACCAAATAGTCTGTATTTAAGAAGAAAATGCTATTCGCCCCTTGATTTTCACTTACCTGAAAAACATGAAAGTAAGAACAGCCATCGAATTGCTATAAATAGCCTCTTTTTTTTTCCTTTTTTTTTTTTTTTTCAAATCCAGGCGGCATTCATTCAACTTTAGTTGAATGCTATTGGAAAAAGATAAATTTTGCAATGACTTTATTAAGAATGCCTTAAAAGGTAGACTTTAAATAGCTTCGGACTCTTTACGAAATGTTTTCCGATTCCCTTTCAATCAATTACACTTCAGAGACCGGGTTTCTCTCGGGTGCTTAAATTTTTCATCATTTGTTTGCGAATCTGCCTAATGAAATAAGTGGGTTTCGTATTGCAGTAGCACAACAGTCTACAGAGCCAGAAACTGCCGTAAAATTACTGATGCAGCTTCTAAAGTGTCTTGAAAACTTTCACGGCAAATTTCGTCTGGTGCCGGAAATAGAAATTAAATCCCATCATAGGTAGGGGCGGGGAATGCACGAAAATTATTTGGCGTACAAACGTAATTGAAATCGCCACACATTTTAAACTTCGTGTGTCTATCGCCAGATGGCAGCACCTGTGAAGTGAAAATGAGACTCCGAGGCACTGATCAATGTTAAATATGTAATCACAACTAATGCTGGTTTGCATTCTTTTTTTAATTTAATGGAAGATGCCGAAAAAGAGAAATAAATAAATAAATACCAAGTTATTTCTTTAGAAAGGTCTCTACGATTTGTTCTTTTGTTTGGCAACCCATTCAGAACTTGACAGCTGCCTTTATACAAGCTCAAATCTAAAGTTCGGTATCCCTACCTGGATTTCCGATGCTACATAAACATTCGAGCGATTCCGAGAGCAAGGCAGTGAAATACATCAGTCTAGTATAATGACAGAGGTTGTTTATGCCGCACTATAAAATAGCAGACTGATAAAATATTTTTCGGTACAATATTTTTCGATTTTTGCGCGCAAAAAGAGCCTGTTTGTTTAGGCAGACCAACATCCCACTGCAACTGCAATCCTCTCTCGAGACAACAGCTTTTCACTGAAACAGACATTCTCTCCTAACAATGGAGCTCGCGAATCCCGTGCTAAGTATTGTTGAAATAGATCATAGATTTATTTTTGTGTTTACCAAGAACTCGCCACTAAAACACTACTGCAATATTCATTGTTGATCACAATTTATCTTATTTTAGTTTATTTATTTATTTTTTTCTATTGGCGGGCGATCTCTTTCGATTACCTGTAAACAGGGCTTCGCTGAATGATGATGATATCCTGGGGGATCATTATCTGGTTTCATTTTTATCAAAGCTGTTCTCTCTCTCTCTCTCTCTCCAAGAAAATAAAAAAGAATAAACGCAAAAATAAGAGTCAGTAGGCAGCAAAGTAAACTTCGTCTGCTGCTGTTGACAGCTCTGGTGACGTTAGATGTACTAAATTTCTTTGAGTTCTTGCGTCTTGTAATTCGAAGGTAGAAATAAGAGTACGGGGTAAATAGATTTTGAAAAACTACTCTCTGAATGGTCTATTCCATCATTGGGGGGGGGGGGAGATGAGCGCTGGCCTCACTCATAAATGGCGATCTTGCATTTTATATGGATAATTAACTTCCTTTTTTTTTAGTAAGTAGAACAAATTTATTAATAGTTTTCTGTCTCGCCTATAGGTAGCGTTGGGTTTGTTTTTCTCCCAGAAATTTACGAAAACGAAATACGAAAATGAATGATAGTTCATGAAATAGTTCACAGATGGCGTTTTTTATACTTTTTTTTTAATCATAGAGTTCTTCGAAATTGTAATAGTTTATCATTAGATCGATAGATGTTGTCTGTGATCTACTGATCAAGAGATCTGTCTTTCCTCTCCATATAATAAAATAGTTTTGTTTGTTGTTGTAAACTACGACGGATGTGACGTCATGCTAGCGTGAAATTAATATGAGTAGATTCTGCTTGTTCACAGCAATCACGACATTTTTCGTATTATCCGAAATATATCACCAAAATCTGATTTTTTTTTAATTAAGTAGTTTATTAAGACATATTAAGTAATTTACGGTGTATGTGCTATTGGATATGGCCGTCTTTTCAATGCTTATATTGCTAGTTGTATTTTAGCGTGTTTTTCCTAGTTTTCTTATAAAGATAAATAGGAAAATGTGTAGTAGTTGATCGAGTGGCCGCCAGATGGCGGTAGCGTTCGTGTTTTTGTCCAGGACAATTTGCGAAGTTTATTTTATTTTTTTCCAAACCAGCAAGTAAAAAAATTTCTTGGATTTCTTGAATTAATATTATTTGGGTTCCTTTTTAAATCCTTAAAATATTTCGCATTAATTCTGTAACTTCGAAATTCCATTTCGGCTTTCAGGAACGATATTTCATTCGATAGGAGAAAGACGCATGCGCAAAGAAGCGCACCCGAGCATTTGCACAACTGAAAATGTGTTAAACACGTGAAAGGCCAATCAATAATTGTTGAAGGTAACAATGAATGCTCGCCCATTAGTTAAAGAAAAACGCGTGCCTCAAGCAGCGAGAGAAAGATTACGTGCCAGCACAACAATGGCAAACATTTGTTGTCGATTTCCTGTATGGCGAAACAAACCTCGCATTCAATGAATCTCCGAGATTCATTCATAATGCATATTTATATGTCCCTTTGGGCTGTTTTGCTTCAACTGTCTGGGAAATCAGTAAAGCTATTTGGGATGAAATTTTTATTGCATCACAGATCGTAAAATGATTCTGAGCCATTCAACGATGCATTTTGCAGAATGTTGCGGTTATGAGCCACGATTACCTTTACCTTGACAAACAGAACTCGCCACAAACATTACCAACAAGAAAAATGGCCCATTTTTTTTTCTCTTTTTATAGCTGCGGGTGTGTGCGCGCTTCGATTCACTCTTATTCTCCATTATTTCAAAATACAGAAATATTAATAATTCTGCACATGTTTTTTTTTTTTTTCAAAAAATGGGGAAAATAAAAGAAATCTCATTTTTAAATGTGAAGAAATAATTACAGGAAGTTAACGAGAACAATGGAAATTTACCTGACTCTGAACTGTCAGCATGTGGCTCCATCTATTGGCAGTAGAGATAAGTTTGATGTGTCTACTGAGTTATTCTTTGTTTGTTGTTGGTTTGTGCAAATTAAAACTTGTGTTAAAGTATACTCTAATAACAAATAAATAATCTATTATTTATATTAGAGAACTAATGTATTTGACTTACATGTTTGTTTGTTTTTTATTCTAATATTTTGATGACTTTTAAGTATTTTAGTACAACTCTGTACTATAATATGCAACCTAACAAACTAACACCATAAAAAGCAGTGAAAAAGAGCGAAAATTCAAGGACGTATTATACGAGGTATGATCCACAAGTTTCAGAACTAATCGCCAGACGGCGCTGTTCTTGTGGATCAACTATTTAACACAATAATACCAATTGAGGTTAAGGGGAAAAAATAGAGGATGTCAGTAGTTCTCTGCCTTACTTTCCTACCAAGTCTACAAGATGGTAGAAATGAATACAACTGTTGATGGTAGCGAAGGATGCAGACAGGCTGCCTACCGATTTACCAAAGTCAGCACTGAACCGGTTTCCACCAACTCATTTTGAAACATTAAAAAAAAAAATTGATTTCAATTTTTTTTTTTCAAAAAATTGATTTCAATAATGCAAATTAGTTTACTTGACAAGCAGATATTTGTCTTCATATCGATAATTCTCGCTTTTATACGTTTTTTCCATCGCCATCGTATTCATATATGTTACGTCACTGTCTATACGCAGTTGCGCGTGCGCAGAAGCAAAACGTTTCATTTGCACCCTGATTAATATTGTCAATAAAATCGGCGATGATAGAGATTCGCCAGCACATTAAAAAAAAAAAAAAAAAAAAAAAGGCACGCTGTTATCCATTTCGATACAAAGTTAAAATCGTAGAAAAAGTCGAACGGTTTTAAGATTGCTGACGTCGCACGTGAATTTTAATTTCGCGAGTCAATAATAATCTTTAAAGATGACGATAAAATTAAAGAAGTGAGTGAAAACTCCCTTCACGGGAAAGAAAATCACGCACTCTAAGCGTGAAACCATTCGAAAATTGAAAAAAATTATTAATTGCATAGATCGAAGATTTAAATGAAAAATCGATACCTGTCAACACGTAAATAATACACTTTTTTGTATGGTGCATTAATACGAGAAAAGAAAAATCAATCAATAATAAAAAAAAAAAACCTCAACAGACGCGTACAATACCGGTATCCCCGTTTAACGCGGAAATTCGCTTTGAGCAGATTTCTTGGAACGCATCCTCCACTTAAAACGGGGATTACCTATATATGAGATAACTGCGTATCGAATATGTTAAAAAGAACAAATTTCTTTAAATGCAGAGCAAAACAGTTCCCTTAAGAAAACCAGACTAAAAAAATTTGCTAAAAGTATGTTTTAGCAAATTGTACTTTTTACTCATAATTCTTAAAGAATTCTTTTAAGCATGCATATTTTCCGATTTCGCTCATTAATTCATAAAATAATCCCATTTTTCTCCTATTTGATTATAGTCAACCATTAAAAGTTCATTTAATAAATCTACAATCGTACCAAGACTTCAACGATTGAATATAATTCTATTATTTTCATTTGCACCTCCTATCACGCTATTGAAGAATAATCCATTTAGAAAAAAGAGAAAGGTGTTGGAAGAAGTCACTTATCACTTTATTTTATTTTTAAAATTTAAAAAAATAAAATTATAATAAGGAAATAAGTTTAAAATGCATTTCTTTTATATATAAAAAATATAAAATTTTTCCAGGATGGCTTGGTCAATAGCAATTATGTTTAATGTGTTTATTAAATGGATTTCTATCAGTTTAAATTATTTTCTAATAAAAATATTCCTTTTTAAGAAATTCTTAAAAGAATTTCTTAAAAAGGAATATTGAAAATTGAATTTTAAAAAGGACAAACTGAACACTTAATATTACCCTTCAAAACAACATACAAAAGTAAAATACACTTTAAAACTCCTGGCGTCTGAAGGAGTTTAACAATTCTAAGCAGACCATCTTAAACACATAACCTCCAAGGTTTACGACAAGAATTCTTGAAAAGAGTGTACGATATATTACTAAAATTTAAAATAAAACTTGAGTTATATAGAGCATGTTAAAGAAAATAAAAGTTACGTTATTATTTCATAGAAAATTAAATGAATTGCATTAAAAAAAAACTGTGTAAAAGTAGTATAAATGATTTTATATCTTCGGCCTATAATATAATAAAGGAAGTGACGTCACGAATACAACTTTTATGAGAATTGCCAGTGACCGAAGTACGTTATACAGTATTACGTTTGTAATAATGACGGACTAGGGATTTTATTATTTATTTATTTAATCTTTTTTGTATTTTTCCCTAGACGTTATCATATACACTGTTTAGAAAGACATCGACGGACACCATAGCGTGAGGAACAGCCACATTAATAAGATATAGGACCTCCTTCCGCTGCGGAGACTGCAGCAATTCTACGGGGCATACTTCCACAAGCAATGCAACAATGTGATGCTCCCAAGTCAGTGCAACATAATTGCACTGACTTGGGAGCATCACATTGCTTGAATTTATACCGGCTACAAACACGTGACTCGTTACATGGCACGATGCACCTTGCCCATGTGATGTCCGCTGACTTTTTTCCAAGCAGTGTACTTTTATCTACAGTTTGCCTGTAAGACGATCATTATATTTGCTTATTTAAATATTCAAGAAATGTACAGGTCATCGAAATTAGAAACAGACAAATTAGAAATAAACAAAACAAATCCGTCATGATTTTTTTTTTTTTCGTTTTCCTGAATTTTTAACCACATTTAATTCCAAGTTAAATTTTCTTTTCCTTTTGTATTACCTGCGTAACTTTTTTTTTTCAGTCTTTATAATCCTGGTAGGATTACCATATTTATATTTGAGAACTTCCTGATAGTTATCGTGAAGTTCTTAAACTATTACTGGTCATCTTAACTACCACTTATTCTTATTAATCAGACTTCAAATGTACAGAGCAACTGCATCCTCGCATTTATCGCTTTAAGACAATTTTAATTCTTAAATGTTTATTTCAATTGATATTAATAATGTCACTTAAAAATATCTCGTTGGTTTTGGAGATAAAAATCAAATTTCCTAGCTCTGTGATTAGCATGATGAAGAGCTTTTTACTGATGGTATAGAACGGAATGGATCATGAATTGAATTAAATAGTCTTAGTTGGACATGCAGCTATGACATCTCCATGTTATTCAGTCCGTTTTCTTATTTTCTTAACTTACCAATTAAAAATCAGAAAGCGGTCGTTTTTCTGCCAATTTTTTGGGCGAGGGTGATTTGCTGGATCAAATTCATCAAAAAAAAAAAAAATCAAAAATCAGCTAACGCCTTTTTATTCCCCTATATACGGGAGTAGGCGAGGCCATTTAGCCCTATCTAACTTTTGGAGACTGAGTGGGCAGTTCAATCTCCACTGGTACCCAATCAGAGACAGATGGCCCAAGGCTATCACTAATTAAGCGGTACGCAGTGAAGAGAGACAGCTCAAATGTGCCGCCATCTCGTGGTCCCTAACCCTAACACAATATATTTAATGTCTGAAATAATGTGAGTTCTACGGTCGATTTTCTTGAGTTTACAGGACGAAAAACCCGAGTTTCCGGGAGGAAAAACCTGCTTGCCCGTGCCAGAGATCGACTAACTCGGGAACCGGTCGAAAAAGGCTTAGAAAAATTTCCTCTAGTCGCCGACTAGACTCGAAACCAAGACTTCCTTCGTGCGGCCAAGCGCGGTGGTGTGCAAACGCCACATCCACTGAGCTACACAGGCTCCCATTATTTGAAAAATAATGATGAATTTGTGCAAACGCAAACTTTTCTTGGCTGAAAGGAAATAGGCCCAAGATTGTCTAGCGTCTATATTCGGTTGTATTTATATGTGAAACCAAAATTCAAAATCAATTTTGGTGCAATGAATAAAAGACGTGTCACAGACGTCTTTGTATGTTAAGGGGTTTAGCAGATTTATTCCTTTTTTTTTTTTGTTGAGAACATCCCCTCCTTTCTGAGGCTAACTAATTTTTGTACTACACACATGGACCTCCTTCATATCCTGTATGGCAATGTAAATACAGCTCTCGAAAATGGAGGATTCAATCCTATCAACAGCCCATTAATGCCTAGAGGTAATAGAGTGGGCTCATACTGCACGAAATACAATTATTTTAAGCAAAATACACGTGTAATGCAAAACCTTCTGCACAAAATTGTGCAGAAGGGACGGGGATGGGGATGGGGAGGGGACGGGGAGTGAAGGGGTGTTCATCATAGGCCTTGATTAGTTAGTATAGGGATGCAAGAGAGCCTGATAGTATTATGAGAAAGAAAAGACAGACAGATAGTATGAGAAATAAAGAAAAGAACTAGCTCGTTTATGTCATCATATAGAATGTTTTTTTTTAAATACAAAAAATGTCTGACTGAAAAATAAAATTTCCACAGTACAATATTAAAAAGCATTTTGATGTCAAATTGCTGGTTTTCAAATCCCTGATTCTTTCTAACCTTCCATAATGGTATTTTAATTCATAAATTATAAAAATCAAAATGCTCTTCTCGTTGCTGACACTGCAAAAAATATAACCTGTTTTGTTGTAAGCAATGGAATGGCTCCCCCCCCCAACATTACATAATCTTCGGAGTGTTTTAGCAGTCTTAAAGTTAAGCACAGAGTGTTGTAGTATTCAGGAACACTCTCAGCTTTTGGACCTTTATAATCATTAACTCCAAACAGGGGAAGATAAAAACCCAGGTAGTAGTGGAGAAGATCCGCATATGTGTGATTGGTCTGCAATATTTTATGAATTTTTGAAGCTCTTTATTGCTTAAATAGCAGAATTTTAAAACTGGAAGTCCAAATCCTCCATGCTTCTTTGATAGTTGAAGAAATTCCTTTTTAACTTTTTGGTATCAGCTGGACCAAAAAAAAATTGCACAGGTTTACTATCTAATTGCTTTTCTTCAGCTTCTGTAATGTTTGTTATGTACAACTGAGCAAGAAATATTATGGTTTTATTTATTTATTTGAAAGCAATGAAAATAGAACAAACCTAAACATAAATTTTAAAGATAAACGTACAAATTTTTTAGGTGAAAACTTAGTTGTTTACAAAATCTCTCAACAAGATCGAGCAGATTGAAATATCTATTGACAATTGACAATTGACATTTATGTCTTTAGGGGTGAAGCAAGATGCTTTTCATATTCCCCGCTATCTGTTGTGGTTGCAGTGAAGGTAAAATTTATGAGCAGAATGCTCGCCCTGATTGGGCATGGAGATTATGCATCACTAAAGGAGGCCAATATAGCTTTTGGTCTTCTGTATTTGAATATGTCCGTTGGATCGTATGCTGTAGCTTGTTGAACCAAATCGTTGGGATGTGTGGACGTCTTTAGGAAAAACTTGGTGGCTAAGGATCGTAGAAAAGAGAAGATATAGGGAATATTTGTGTCTCTGTGGAGTTGAATGTTTCTAACATACCACGGAGCATTCAAAATCATTCTCAGGCACTTGTTCTGCACTCGCTGTATTTTGATGATGTTAGCATTAGAGGTGTGGCTCCAGGCCGGAGAGGCATAGGTGATTATAGGACGAATCGTCAACTGGTATAGCTGCAATTTGATTCTGTTGCTGAGCTTGCTATTTCTATTAATTAGCGGATAGATCTGTGCTATGACTTTAGATGCCTTTGTGCATGCAGACTTGGTGTGTTGATTGAAAGATAGCCTTTTGTCGAGAATTACACCCAGGTAATTTGTTTCTGACTGCCAGGGAATTTTAATATTGAATAGTAACAAATCTCCTACAGGAGACATTGGCCTTTTTGAGAAAAGAACGGCTGAGCTTTTCTGGGGGTTGACTTCCAATCTCCATTTAGAGAACCAACCCTCCAGCTTTAGAATGTTTTCTTGAAGCTTTCTGGTAATGAAAAGGGGTCTGAGAGATCTGGTTAGTATTGCCGTATCGTCTGCATATAGGGCCAAAATGGAAGTCATCGGATTGTGTGGGATGTCTGACATGTATACAGAGAACAGCAATGGAGCCAGCAGAGATCCCTGCGGCACTCCAGCAAAGATGTGGCGCTGGGAGGATGTAGAACCGTTGATTTTTACTTGCATTGATCTATTTTGAAGATATGAGTGGATTAAATGAACCATTTTAGGTGAGATGCCGGCTGAGATAAGCTTGTGCAGGAGTCCAAAATGCCAGATTTTGTCAAATGCTTTGGATAAGTCTAGGAAAACAGCGCCTGTGCACTGGCGCCAGTTGTAGCTGGTTGTGATGTATTCAACAATTCTGTGGATTTGCTGGGTAGTACTATGGTGTTGCCTAAAACCAAACTGTTCTTTTGGAAGGATGTTTAGGTCATTTATTGAGGTTTGAAGTCGTGAGAGGATGACCTTCTCTGCAACCTTACCCAGATTTGAGATGAGACTGATTGGACGATAATTTTGGGGTAGGTGTGAGTCTTTGCCTGGCTTATGTATGGGAATTACGTCAGCCAGTTTCCAGGTGGAAGGAAAATAGTGAAATCTTAAAATTGCATTTATTATACTGGTCAGGTACACTACTGCCCTCCGGGGCAGAAGTTTAATCACACGATTAGTAATGCCGTCTGGTCCAGGAGCTTTTTTGTTCTTTAAATTTTTAATAATGTCATATATCTCAGCAGGTGATGTTGATGCAATATGGTCAGTGCTGGTGATAGGAAGTTTGAGTGAGTGTCTGACCTTGCTGTGAATCTTATGTATGTGGTCAAAGTCAAGGTTTCCATACGAAGGCCTGCATTGCTCTTCCAAGCTGTGCGCTATAACCTCTGCTTTGTCCACATCTGTGTGAGCAAGGCCCTGATCAGTTAATATTGGGGGAAGGGATCTGCCTTTGTTTTTGGTATTTTTCAGTAGTCCCCAGATGGAGTGATCACTAGGTGAAATGGAGGATAACTTTTCATCCCATACATGGTCTCTGTGAGCTTTCAGTGCATCTCTTACTGCCCCATTTAATCTGTTTAGATTTGTTTTGTCTTGTGGTGCACACGTGTTACGGAATCTCTTTCGAGCTCTGTTTTTATCTCTGATTAAGTTCATGATGTCTTCAGGCAAACGATCTGGCTTGCGGGCAGATTTGTAGGAGGAAGCTACCTTTATAGCAGAATTAATTTGTTGTGTGAGATTTGTAACTGCAGTTTCTACTTCTTCTTTTGTGTGTATGTGAGGAACAGGTCCAATATGATCCTTGAGTGCGGCTGACAGTCTTTCCCATACAATGTAGGAGTGAGAAGGAGGACACAGGAATTCCTGATTTCCCAGATGCAGCAGTATTGGATTGTGATCGGATGATAGTTCATCCATAGAAATGATACTGTACTGAAGTTTAATATCCTGCAGGATAGCTATATCCAGGATATCAGCAGTGCCGAACGTACTGAAATATCTAATTTTTTTGCAATTGATCTTCTAATAATGTTACAATTTCTAACAAATGGTGTACTAATTTTTTCTCAATTTTTTTTAAAAAAATTAAGATTTATAAAAAGATAATTAATGAATATTAAGTAGAATATAAGTTACATTATTATTTCATGCAAAAATCAAATAAAATAAATGACACTAATAAATCATGTAAAAGTAACTTTGAATGACTTTCATGCTTCTGGGTATAATATTATAATATTATAGACAGAAGTGACGTCAAGCATACAACTTTTACGTAATTTGCCAGTAAGTACTTATAGAATGTTTGTAGAATGAGCAAGTTAGGTTTTTTATCATTATTATTTATTTCACTGATTTTTATTTTCCTTTATAGAAAAATAGTGGAATATTTATACGAAAATAAAATTTGCATCAATGAAGTATTTTCTTCATTGGTAAGGAGAAGGAAGAACATACGCCTTCGGATACTAAAATGAATCCGAAATCTGTTGGTATGGCCTCTGGATTTCCAAATTTAAGTGACAAATTCTGTAGCATGTATATAGCATATATTTGCGTTCTTTTATTTATTTGCTGTTCTTTCTTCCAGTAGAAAGCTGTGGGAAATGGGAAATAAGTAATTTTAAGTCCGACACTTTGAAACTCGGTTTACATCCTGAGAGAAACTCGCAGCTTGTGACTAATTCTCTAAAAGTGTCACTTATTTCCACTGCACTGATCAATAAAACAGATAATGTGCCGCGTTCTAGGCTCACGTGTTTCTTTTAAAATGCGACACATTACATCGGAAATAGAAATAAGAATTGCATAAAGTTCGATGGTAATAACGACTGTGGACCAACCCGCCGGTTGGACGATACATTTTGCATGCATTATGGATTCAAAATAGATGTTTGCATATTCTGCCAAAATGTGTATTTGAGTACATACGACGACTTTATGAAATATAAATATCTGGGACAGTTTTGCATGTTTGACAAACCTGAAAGTCTGGTTTCGAGATAAATAAATACTTTTTTTTTTTAAATTGAAAATTTATTCTCATTTATTCTTTACACTGTTACAAAGTTTAAAATAACTTTGCGATTTTCCAGAATTTATTTTTGAGTCCTTGCTTTGACAGTCATTCAGACTATTGCCAAGAGATGGCGACACATCACTACCAGAATATAAAAGTCATCTTGGAAATCAAATATTACAGTTAACGTTTAATAGGTTGAAGGTTTCTGTGATATTTTTTGCAAAAGTTTGGTATTTTTGAAAAGAAATAAATATATAAAGAGACTTCACTGACTTTCGTGTATTTATTTCGTTTTCATGCAAGAAACTTCCTGAGAATTTGTTCATCATTCTGAAAGGTTTTTTCAATGCCTGTGTGGTGGATTGGGATTAGCTGAATACGATGCCATCTTTTATGTAATGCAGGTAGAGTCGTAGTTAATATCATAATCTTTCACTCATCCGTACTAAATGTGAAAACAACTTCGTGCACTTTCAATGGAAACATGGAAGGACATTGCAATGATCCAAGCATCCATATCGAATGTGAAGACCATCAACAATGTTCTTCCAAGTTTTTCCTGTGTTTTTTTACTTTCTACCTAAGCAAACGTATCCACAACTAGTATGGTCAATCCTATAAAATGTTCTTAAGGACTAGAAAAGACAAAACAAATTAAGCATAGGCGAGCATTTTATATACTGTATCTTTTTGTTGTCGAAAGCAGCAACCTTCATTAGTGTTGTGTCAACTGTTTATGACATTTGTTTCATTAGAAGCCGAGTTATAGTGCCAAGAGTGACAGTGTGGTTTGACGAACGGTTGGAAAATGAGTTTCAAACAGAGAGCTGCGATTGATTTTTGTGTTAAACTTGGTAAAAGTTTCACCGAGACGCATCAAATTTTTCAAAAAAGCATACGGTGATGAATGCTTATCCCATACTCAAGTTTACGAGTGGTTTAAGCGATTTCAAAGTGGTCGTGAGACGTTCGAGGACGACGAAAAGCCGGGCCGTCCAAAAACTGGACTGAGCGAAGTTAACATCCAAAAAGTGCTTGATTTCATCAATGAAAACCCGAAATCGTCCATGAAATTGATTGAAGATGAATTGGGATAACAGAATCATCTGTGCATAACATTTTGACCAAGAGTTTGGGCCTTCGTGAATTGAATTCGCGTTTTGTTCCCCACAAGTTCCGACGACCAAAAAAGTATCGAATTAAACACTGCGAGGACCTCATTAAAACCGCTCGTAAGGACTCCAACTTCCTTGAAACGATCGTTACTGGTAACGAAACGTGATGTTTTGAGTATGAGCCCGAAACAGAGTGCTGAGTGGAGACCACCAGAAGAGGGGCATCGGAAAAAAAGTCGCTTGGAGAAGTCAAAAAGTAAAGACAATACTGATTTGTTTCTATGATTCCAAGGCCATTATCCACAAAGAATTCGTTCCGCCTGGCCAAACGGTCAATGGTGAGTTTTATCTCGAAGTTTTGAAGCGTTTGATAGCGAGAATTCGTCGTGTACGGCATGAATATCGTGACGACAGACCGTTCGTCAAAACACGTTGTCACTCTTGGCACTATAACTCGGCTTATAATGAAACAAATGTCATAAACAGTTGACACAACACTAACGAAGGTTGTCGCTTTCGACAGTAAAAAGATACAACAGGTGGCGCCACTAGTTTCTTCTATTTTCGAAAAGTTCGGTTTCTTTTTGACTAGAGGGTGTATATAGGAGGATTGAAAAGAAAGGAGGTTGGAAAATGTGGGATTAGAGAGATGTGGGAGAATTATTGGTGAGGCAAGGGGTATGTGAACTTTTTTGAAAAACCCGGTTTTTTAACTGAATAAAAATAACAGTTTACGTTTTAAAAATTGATGTAAATTTCATGTAATCATCGACTTGCAAATGCAATATATCGAAAAAGTCAAGTAACAGCAAATCGCATGTGAAAACCCATCTTTTGCGCAGAGGTTTATGTAAAGAGAGCGTTTGAATTGTTTGTTTCTTCATACAACCACCAGCTGGCAGCACATTGGCTTCGTGAAGATTCGCTATCAGTTGTGGAATGGCAGGAGGATACGTTGTAAATAGAAGTGAAGGGTGTGATTTCAGCAAGCACTGAGCAAATGTCATATCATGAAATTTGATGAGATGATGGTAGAAGAAAAGCTGACGTGTTAGGCCACGCTGGCCAATAAGGAAGAAAATAAATGCTAAAAGAGATAAAAGTAGTATGCTCCTAACTGAAGAGGGTCCCAGAGTGTAGAAAGAGCGCTCTGATGATATTTGAAATGTAGATGACAATAGCTCATTAAAACTGAACAGCAAATAACAAAAAAGAAATTAAATCTACCAATATTCAATAGAATAGTCAAGAATTTTACATACCTGAGAGCTAATATTGATAATAAAGGTGAAACTGACTTTAAATTTAAGATTATATATATATATCAATTTGCTTCATACGTTTTTTTTTTTTTTTTTTTTTTTTTTTTTTTTTCCCTATTAGATATTTTGAAAAGAGAATCTGCCCTTTCCCTTAAGATTTATATAAATATAGATAAAAGAATTCTGGTAAAATACCGAATTTTTTTTTTTTTTTTTCAGTTGAAATTAATCCCTATAATTTCATGCTAAAAACTGAATTATTCGACCAAAAATATCGATAGGAAATTTAAAAGCTTAGTTGAATTTTAATTTTGCTAACGTAACTGTTTAAGAGACCATATAATAATGCAGACGTCGTTTGGCTTTGAAAAAAAACCCGGATGAATGACAACAGGAAGTAGTACATCGAGCGTTTCTTTGAGGAGTTTTCGAAACTCATCCGACAGTTTAAAAATAATAATAAAAAAATAATAATAATCGACAGTGGTGGAATTTGTCTTCTTTTTTTATATTATTGTGTCATTTAATTCTTTACGACGACAACGAAGGTAATGTTGAAATATTAACAAAGTTATCCAATATTATCAATTGCCTCGCTGTCTGCAGACGATATTTTAATCGGCTGACTGAAGCCCCGAGTTATCAGCTTTCCTGTCACTTTGCGATATTCGACTGCGTCTCAGAGTCGATATTTCCTTTCAATTAAGCGCGGAATGAATTCGATTAATTTATTTGCACTGCCGTGATTTGGATGGCACGTGATGCGAAATATCGCAAATATACTGGGACAATGGAGGAACTCGAGTTTAGAGACAATTAGCGAATATTGCAGTTCAGACTGCTAATCTGCTCGGCCGAAAGGGGAATTTTGGCATTAATTAATACATAATTGAGCCAATTATGAGCCATTGATGGAGTCGAAGAAATATTCCAATTTCCCTTTTAGTTATTAAAAAGGAAATTGGAATGTTTTCCACAGCTTGTACACACTGCTGACTATTTATACAAAGAGGGTTTGATTGTATGAGACGGATGTGACAACACAGTTAAAAATTGTACACAGTTTATTTATTTTAATTTCTTCATAAAATAATGTTGTAATTTATATTTTATTTAAATGTTATTATTTAGAAATTTTAATTATTTAAAAATCATTTAAAATTTTTAAAAACACAAAAACACCATTAAATTATCTATATCACAATATTATAATCACCTACAACAATTTCTTGAAGGGTAATGGCAGGTAACAAATATAACCAAATGTACACCATCAAATAAACTTCCACAGGATATACAACGTCTTATCCAAGAGAAAAACAGATTAAGAAGACAATATCAGAGAACAATGGACCCAGCGGATAAACAAGCAGTCAATAGAGCAACAAACCAGGTTCGATATGCCCTAAAGGACCACCGTAACCAACTCTGGAATAACAAATTTCTCCAATTAAACACAGAGGATCAATCAATATGGAAAATGATGAAATCACTCCGTTCAAAGCGTTTTACATTTCCTCCAATCCAAGGTGAATCTAATGTTGTCTACAACGACGAGGAAAAAGCTGAAGCATTTGCTGACAGTTTAGAAAAGCAATGCAGCCCCAATTATACCAATACAGATATAAATTTCATAAGTAAAATTCACACCCAAGTGCGTAAAATAACTCAAAATGCCTCATTCCAATCCAATAACAAATCCGTATCACCAACAGAAGTATATGAGATTTTAAGAAAACTAAATAACAAAAAGGCTCCAGGTCCAGATGGAATAACAAATAAGGTACTCAAGTTACTTCCTCGCAAAGGGGTTATGCATCTAGTAGCCATCATTAATGCCATCTTCCGGCTAAATTATTTCCCACAACGATGGAAAATTGCCGACGTTTTCCTAATTCCCAAACCTGGGAAAAATACACAGTTCCCTGTAAATTACAGACCAATCAGCCTTCTTTCATGCATAGGTAAGATAGCCGAACGTGCTATTCTCACACGGCTTCAAGAGGCAACAGATATCAACCATATAATTCAAGATGAACAATTCGGCTTTAGGAAATATCACTCCACAACGCTACAAATTTATAGAGTTATCGAACATATAACCCAAGGGTATGAATGGCACCAACACACTGGCGCAGTTTTTCTAGACATCACTCAAGCATTTGATAGAGTATGGCATCATGGACTAATTTTTAAACTACACGAAGTTGGTATTCCATTGCCACTAGTGCTACTTATCAAATCATATCTACACAACAGAAAATTTAAAATAAAACTCAACGGTATCAGATCCACGGAGAGGAGAATCACGGCCGGAGTACCTCAAGGCTCTCTACTATCTCCCCTCCTCTTCTCCATATACATGGCAGATCTCCCCAAACTGTCTCCAGCTATCACCGCTCTGTATGCCGACGATACAATCATTATAGCCAGATCTCTCCGTCCACACCTGGCCACAATCAAGCTGCAGAGAGCAGTCAATGAATTGGAGGATTGGTACACCAAGTGGCGTATCGCAATTAATCCAAACAAAAGCTCTGCAGTACTTTTCACCAGACGTAAGGCAGAACCGAATACAAGCATACAAATGTTTGGTAAAATCATCCCTTGGCGCAATTCTACCAAATATCTGGGAATTCATCTTGATAGACGTCTAAACTTCAAGTCACATATGGATAGTGTTACCACTAAGGCAAGTCAGACTATAGCACAGCTATATCCACTTTTGAACAGGAACAGCTTCCTAAGCATAAGCAACAAAATCTTACTTTTCAAATCGGTAATCAGACCGCAACTAACTTATGCCTCTCCAACCTGGGGTCACACGACTAAAAGCAACATCAACAGACTTCAGATAATACAGAATAAATGCCTAAGAATGGCATTTAATGCCCCATGGTTCATCAGAAACATCCAGTTACATCAAGAAGCCAATCTTCCAGATATTAAGACCTACATGACAAACATTGCAGAGAAATTCTTCACAATCACGGATAATCACCCAAATCAGTTAGTTCGACAGGCAGCGGACTACAAGCCCTCAGATCGTTTCAAACATAAAAAACCGAAATCCTCCATCGCAAGAGAAAGCTGATACAGCCTCAATGCTCACAATGAGCGGGTAAATTACCCACAATAATCTCATCACCCACAATCTAAAATCCAGATGAAGGGATAAAGAGTCAAGGACTCAGTCCATCAACCAATTAAGTTCAAGTTCAAGTTCAAGTTTGAAGGGTAATGGATGGCAATGCTGAACCAATGAAGTTTAACTGAGGTTCGGCTGTTGCTGTTATCCTGGGTTAATGAGTTCGCTCTCTTAGGTTTTGCCCTAAGGGAGCACTTTGAGTCTCCGGGGAAAGCGTTCTCCGGCACGGCCTGCTGAGGGGTGCTTGCAGGTGAATTATTTTCCTCGGAATGTGAGCGGTTCTGCTCGGTACTCGAGTTTCACTGAGTAGAACCAACGCTGAGATTTGGACGGTCTTTCGCCCACGAATGAGTTGCCTAGAGATCGTCCGATATTTTTGAGATATCACCTTTACTTACACATACGGCTGTTGCTGTTATCCTGGGTGATGAGTTTTTGAGTTCGCTCTCTTAAGGTTTTTGCCTTTGGGAGCAATTTGAGTCTCCGGGGAAGGTGTTCTCCGGCACAGCCCGCTGAGGGGTTCTTGCCGGTGAATTATTTTCCTCGGAATTTGAGCGGTTCTGCTCAGTGGTCGGGGAGCCCGTCACTGAGTGGAACCAACGCTGAGATATGGACGGTCTTTCGCCCACTATGGAGTGGCCTAGAGATCGTCCGATTTTTTGAGATTTTACCCTTTACTTACTAATCAGTTTAACTGAGATTCGGCTGTTGCTGTTACCCCACGGGGCGCTGAGATTCGAGAGCTTTGAGTTCGCTCTCTTAAGGTTTGTGCCTTAAGGGAGCAATTTGAGTCTCCGGAGAAAGTGTTCTCCGGCACGGCCCGCTGAGGGGATTTGTCGGTGAATGATGAATGATTTTCTTCGGAATATGAGCGGTTCTGCTCGGTGGTGGTGTGTGGGTGGAAGGCCATCGCTGAATGGAGCCACCGCTGAGATGGACGGTCTTTCGCTCGCGATTGAGTGGCCTAGGGATCGTCCGAATTTTTAGAGACGGCATTACCTTAACATATAGCAATGCTGTAGCCAATGAAGTTCTAACTGAGGCTCGGCTATTGCTGTTACCCTCCTGCCATGATCAGAACTTTAATAGCTCAATAACACCTTATCCCTACACTGTCCTCTACAGATAACGGGGAAGATGAAAAGCATTCTTGCTTCTCCCCTTTAAGCCAGTCCTTATAAGGAATTATAAACAAGACTGCTTGATTAATACCCTTGGAGGGTAATAGATGGCAATGCTGTAGCCAATGAAGTTTAACTGAGGTTCAGCTGTTGCTGTTATCCCCTGGGGCGCAGAGATTAGAGAGTTTGAGTTTGCTCTCTTAAGGTTTTTGCCTTAACACGTTCATTGCCTATCGCGCGATGCGAGTTCTCACCAAACGGCCGATCACGCCTTATCGCGTGGACGTCGCTAACGAAATAAAAAAATTTAAAAAAATTGGCCACCACACGAAATTCCAATTTTCAGCTTGGCAATGAAAGTTAAGGGAGCAATTTGAGTCTCTGCTTTTCTTTGGAATATGAGCGGTTCTGCTCGGTGGTAGTGTGTGAGTGGAAGGCCATCACTGAGTGGAGCCAACGCTGAGATGGACGGTCTTTCGCCCACGATTGAGTAACCTAGGGATCGTCCGAATTTTTAGAGACGGCTTTACCTTTACATATGGCAATGCTATAGCCAACGAAGTTTAACTGAGGCTCGGCTGTTGCTGTTACCTCCTGGGGCGCAGAGATTCGAGAGTTTGAGTTTGATCTCTTAAGGTTTTTGCCTTAAGGGAGCAATTTGAGTCTTTGGGGAAAGTGTTCTCTGGCACGGCCTGCTGAGGGACTTTGTCGGTGAATGCTTTTCTTTGGAATATGAGCGGTTCTGCTCGGTGGTAGTATGTGGGTGGAAGGCCATCACTGAGTGGAGCCAACGCTGAGATGGAGGTCTTTCGCCCACGATTGAGTGGCCTAGGGATCGTCCGAATTTTTAGAGACGGCATTACCTTAACATATAGCAATGCTGTAGCCAATGAAGTTCTAACTGAGGCTCGGCTATTGCTGTTACCCTCCTGCCATGATCAGAACTTTAATAGCTCAATAACACCTTATCCCTACACTGTCATCTACAGATAACGGGGAAGATGAAAAGCATTCTTGCTTCTCCCCTTCAAGCCAGTCCTTATAAGGAATTACAAACAAGACTGCTTGATTAATACCCCTGGAGGCTAATAGATGGCAATGCTGTAGCCAATGAAGTTCTAACTGAGGCTCGGATATTGCTGTTACTCTCCTGCCATGATCAGAGCTTTAATAGCTTAATAACACCTTATACCTACACTGTCATTTACAGATAACGGGGAAGATGAAAGCATTCTTGCTTCGCCCCTTTAAGCCAGTCCTTATAAGGAATTACAAACAAAATAATTAAACTACTCCCCAGAAAAGCCATTGTACATCTAGTCAACATAATTAATGCAATCCTCGGACTCAAGTATTTCCCCTTAACATGGAAAATAACAGATGTTGGAAAAAACGCCCAACTCCCTGAAAGCTACAGCCCTATCAGTCTTCTGTCTAACCTTGGAAAGATCGCAGAAAAAGTAATCCTTACTAGGCTTCAATCACAAACGGACCAACTACGTATAATCCCAAATGAGCAATTTGGATTTAGAAAAAACCACTCCACCGTTCAGCAGATCCACAGGCTGATCGAATACATCTCCGAAGGCTTCAACCGGAACCTTCATACAGCTGCAGTCTTTTTAGATGCTGCAAAGGCTTTTGATAAGGTGTGGCATCAAGGTCTTCTCTACAAACTCATCACATTCAATACACCTATTAATATAGTTAAAATAATTCACTCTTACCTCAGAGACAGATACATGCAAGTCAAAATAAATGAAACTGTATCAACCAGACGCAAGGTTCTGGCGGGAGTGCTGCAGGGCTCACTCTTGGCCCCCTTGCTGTTTTCTATCTATATTGCTGATATCCCTCAAAACCCAAGCTCAACAATCACTGCATTATATGCTGATGATACTGCATTATTAGCAAGATCTCTCAGCCCCAAACTAGCTGTCAAAAGACTCTAAAACAGTATTCACACACTAGAGAAATGGTTGATGGACTGGAGAATCCAAGCCAACCTACAGAAGAGTTCAGCCATATTGTTCACTAAAAAAAAAAAACCCTCAAATCAAGGAAGATATACATTTACTAGATGTTAAAATCCCATGGCAGAATACAGTCAAATATCTCGGAGTAATTCTCGATAAAAATCTTTTAAAGACATCTAAAGCAATAGCGCAGCCTACCCCATGATCAACAGAAAAAGTAAGCTGGATACTCAGAACAAACTACTCATATACAAGATGGTAATATGCCCAGTCATCACTTACGCATCTCCTGCATGGAGTCATACTTCGAACACAAATATTCAAAAGCTGCAGAGAATACAAAACAAATGTCTGAGAATGAGTCGGGATGCTCCGTGGTTTATCAGAAACTCCCAAATTCACAGAGACGTCAACATTCCCTACATTACATCTCTCCTTCACGACCTAGCTGAAAAGTTCTTCATCAAGACAATTAATCATCCGAACCCACTGATCAAGCAATCTTCAGACTATAATGAAGCAGATTTCTACAAATACAAGAGACCCAAATCAATTCCATGCTCAGCTGAACACAGTTAATCTCACTGCCCTTTCAGGGTGAGCTTAAAGCTCAATAATTCTCCACCCAAAGAACTTTCCTTTTCAGATGGAGGGGAATATGAAAAGCATTTATGCTTCACCCATCAAATCAGTATCATTCTGCATGCGGTAATGGGATTCGGTTGATTCTCTCTGGCCCACTGACAACTAGCTGAATGACGTTACGTCAGTAAATAAATAATTAGATACTATAATATTATTATAGTATCAATATTATAAATAAAGAGCCTGTGTAGCTCAGTGGATGTGGCGTTTGCACACCACCGCGCTAGGCCGCACGAAGGAAGTCTTGGTTTCGAGTCTAGTCGGTGACTAGAGGAAATTTTTCTAAGCCTTTTTTCGACCGGTTCCTGAGTTAGTCGATCTCTGGCACGGGCAAGCAGGTTTTTCCTCCCGGAAACTCGGGTTTTTCGTCCTGTAAACTCAAGAAAATCGACCGTAGAACCCACATTATTTCAGACATTAAATATATTGTGTTAGGGTTAGAGACCACGAGATGGCGGCACATTTGAGCCGTCTCTCTTCACTGCGTACCGCTTAATTAGTGATAGCCTTGGGCCATCTGTCTCTGATTGGGTACCAGTGGAGATTGAACTGCCCACTCAGTCTCCAAAAGTTAGATAGGGCTAAATGGCCTCGCTTACTCCCGTATATACGGGAATAAAAAGGCGTTAGCTGATTTTTTTTTTATATTTTTTTTTTATTATAAATAATTAGATATTATTATAGTATCGATATTATTATATCATTGTAAATAGGGAGAGAACATCATAGAGGACACCACAAGAGTCACACCCCAGCCAGTAATCCATCCCCTCAAGAGTTAGATTCGTGTTATGATAAATACCAAGGAGCAAAGAAAAAATGTCCTCTTCAGAGATATCTCCATCCCAATGGAGATCGACCACAACACAAATCCTGAGGAAAGAATACCTCCAGTCATCTTCCCGAAGAAGAACATTGGATGGCTGTAGCGCCATCTATCAAGACTAAAAATCGCCACATCATACATTCGCACTTAATAGTGAAAAAATAATCTTAAATTCGTACCCCGAGGAGTAACAAAGTAAATTTCTAAGAAGTCACAACTGATCTTCAAAACAGAGACTTCGACCTAATTAAGGTCAGCTGTATGTACAGGACTAACGAAGCTCCATACCCATTAGTATTAGTTAAAATCAGCAAAGATCAGGACATATATGATCTCCAACAGTCTGTGAGTTACTTATAAAAACAGAACATTTGAAATACAAATCAACAACTACTCAGTATCGTCGCTGTCAACGGTTTGGCCACGCTCAACTTCGTTGCGTTATGTGAAATGGAGAGACAATCACGCAACTGCTTCTTGCATAAAACCAAGAACATAACCAGCAAAATCTGCAATGGGAGCTCACGTGTCGCCAATTACAGAAGCTATTCACATTTCCCACTCAACCAAAGATTTCAACCTACGTATGAACTGAATTCCTCAGCAAAATATCCACCACCGGAAACTATGGCTACTCGTCAAGCTGCAATTCCTTTAGAACCTTCAACAACAAGAAAAACTTACGCATCCTCATAAAGAAGATCAACACAATCCAACGTCCAATATGCAAGCAAGCATTAATGAAATCAATGCGGGTAGTTTTCGCCGTAGGGATTCAAGCAAAGATGATCAATGAACTCGTCTGCGCCCAGGCGACAAATCCAAAATCAGGATCTACATCCCCTATTGCAAGGGCAGATTGGATACCAGTGCGGGGAACCACCCATATTCATCAGAAGAGGTATAACCACATAATGAAGTCGCTGCTTCTCTTATCCAGAACTTCGAAACCACTGTGGTAGAAATTCGTATGGCGAATTCATGCAGCTTGATGAACTTCTCTGCATATAATCGTCCAACCAAAAAGCTTCTTGGCTCCCATCGAGAGAAATTAACACAGGAAAAACGATAATAGTCTTCGGTGATATGAATGCCAAGCACAAAACCTGGAACAGCGATTCGCAAACAACAACAACAACAACAACAGAAAAATCCTCAATATATTCGTCAAACAAAGCATTGATTGGTCCAACAGAACCTACTCACTATGGTGGCACAGGTCAGCCTAATTTACTAGATACGCAATACTGAAAAATGTAGCGCACAACTACACATACTATCCACTGAAACTTATTTATTCCCGTGTTTGAGATCCTTTAGCGACTGCCAATACTGATCCTCTTCAATTCCTTGCATACACATAGTTGATGAGATACGACGGCAATTTCGTTCTTAACACTGTCTTAGAACCACAGTTACGCCTCTTGGACAAGCAATGCGGATTGTTTTCCCACTGATTAAACACCGAGGATATTCAGAAACCAGTGTGCACTGCCGTTTTCAAAATCGTGACTCCAGCCAGACAGGCACCCACACTTTCATCGAACTTCGAAAGATCCTTTGTTCTTCCCATTGCGATCAGCACTATTGACGATTATTGATCAGCAGCATTCTTAAATAGTTGCCAAGAACTCTCCCAAGTATTTTACATATACGCTGCGTAAGTGACGTTTACGTATATCATAATGGTTTCTAACTCATACAAGCAGTCAACGACTTCAGCTCAGACCATAACCCGATTTTATTCCATCTAGGTACTACACGCAATTTCACCATCAACTGAAATTAACTGACTACAGCTCTACAAGAATACCTCGCCCTAGTCTCCCTTATCGCGACAATCGAAGAAATAGAGAATGCAGTAAGATCCTTAGAGACTCAAGTGCTAACGGCAGTGACTTTTGTCACTCTCATATGCGCACTCACATAGAGGCTTCCTGAAGAAATAAAACAACTCATCCAGTAGCAAAACTAACTAAGATGCCAGTACACCAACAGAAACATGGCTCCAGCTGAACGTCCAGCATTTACCAAGACTACAAATCAGGTTTCCTTTGTTTATAATCATGTTTCGTCCGCACGGTTAGCCTAGTGGCTGTGCGCTTTGCAAGGGGAAGGAGGGTATAAAGAAGATGATGATGATAAGCATGTTTCAAAGAAGGTAAGTTACTGCTCGTGACAAGCCATTGAGCCTAACACGCGAAGAGAAAACAGAATACGTTCAAATTTTTCATACCGATAGCGACCGGAGATATATATATATAGTTAATACTGTAATTATTTGAAATTTTTTATGCATTTGATATGATAAAAAAATATACATTTTCATAACCACTGTTGACCTGAATCATTCCAGAACTGTATATTAAGCAGTGGCTTCCCTCCTTGGCAGGCAAAAAAGTACCACCAAGCAGAGCCACCCAGGTGGAAGCAATTCCAAAGACAAGAATTATTAAATGCCATCAGTGGCAGCCAGACCAGGAAGATTCATTGGGTCTAGACTGGATTCGAAGTCTTTCCAACAGCCAAAGGACGCTGTCGTTGCTCACTGAACTACGGAGGTTCTAAAGTGCAACCCTGTTCTGCCTCGAAAATGCAATAACTAGCATAAATGTTTCTAAAATAATTTGAGTATATTTTAGTTTCTCCATCCTTGAAGAATTTTGTGGCAAATTTGAATGTTTTCATCGAATGCTGACTTATCAAAGTTGTCTTATTTTTATTCGTGAAACAAACAAGCACTTTTATCATCATTATGAATTCTGTGGTGTGGTATTGGAGGTCACGTAGTTTTCGTGAAAATGCTTGGTCACCGCGTGGCAACTATTCGAGAATATTGCTGGTCAGCAATCGCCAACGGTGTTGATCACAATGGAAAAAAATAAGGATCTTTCTAACATAAATTATTGTGCGTGCCTGTCTGGCTAAAGCCACGATTTTGAAAAACAGAACAACTGACTGATTTCCAGGGTGTTTAATCAGTGGAAAAATAACCCACATTGTTTGTCTGAGGCATAACTGTGGTCCTAAGACAGTCTGTCAGAAACGAGATCGCCATCTTTTGAGAAGGCTTTGTGTAACTAGCCTAATTAATCTTCTGGCTAAAAAAATTAACCACAAAAAAGGATTCAATTAAAAAAAAAAGTTAAAGTATTTATATACCAAGTCAGCGAATGCTATACCATACTTCTCTTTTCCACTAATTTTCCTTCAGACTTTGTTTTTTTCATTTCTACCTTTATCGCTCTTCAAATTCTAATAATCATTTCTTTGCAGGCCAACTACCTAAATAGTCAAATCTTCCTTCGTGAATTCACGGAACCAGTTTTTCCAGCGAAATCCCTTCTCCAATTCATCTCATACGATATTTTCCCTGTTAAATGGTTGAGTGTTTGATCTGCACGATTCAGCTTTCGGGTATGGTTGGCCAAGTGGATGGCATTCATGAAGAAGTAAATGTTTGTTGCTTTCAATATAACTTGAACATGCTGAAGTTAAATTGTTTAGAGCAAATGGCCAAGCCAAAGTGTACACTATCGCCTGCTCATTCGAATTCTCGCTCTAATCTAATATGGAAAGATATAACGCTGGTCCATCCTTTTCTGTTCTAACAGCCTTCAATCTTTTGAGAAGGCTTTCCGCTAGATTTTGGTACGATTCTAATTCTTTTCCATTGTTCCAGAAAAGCATTAGTGAGGTGCATTACTAATGTTGGGCGATTAGGTTTGGCTCGCAGTCAACGTTTCAATTCATACTACGCGTGTTCGACGAGGTTGACATCATGACTCTGTGCAGGCCAGTCAAATTCTTCGTCACCCATCTCATCAAACCATTCCTGCACAAACCTCACTTTGTAAATGGGAACAATGTCGTGTTACTACAGGAAAGGGCCATTTCCGAAATATCGCAAATTGTCTAAAATGTTATTATAGGCTGCAGCGTTAAAGATTCCTCGTCATTCGAACTTGGAGGGCTCAACCCTAACCATGAAAGAGTCCAAACCATGATACCTCCTACTGCACCAAAGTTCACAATTGGCGCAACACATTCGGGAAAGTAGGGTTTTCCTGTCATCCGCAAAATCCAGACTTCGTACAGCCGCATGGTGAAGTATCATTCATCACTCACGAGTCCAGTGGTGGCAAGCTTTACACCATTCCATCTGACAGCCATGCAAACCCACTTTCTGTCAAGATTAGTCTTTTCAAGTAATGGTTCGTCTTTAATATTTATTTCTTTTATTAAATCGATCAGAAAAACGAAGGTCTCAGTAATTTAATCGGAGCTAAGCAAGCAACCCTCGAGATCTGTAGAATATTTTGTATATAAAGAGCTTCCCATAAATTGACTGTTCACTTATCATATTAGCGGATGTATAGCTGCAACCAAGGTGGGGACTCTAAATTTAGAACTGGTTGAAAGAATATGGCCAGGAAACGTCTATATGAAACAGTCAACGCTAATGCTAGCTTATTTATGCTTTGCCATCTCCTCATTTCGAGGGTTTCCGGCCTATTTGTGCAGAAATGTGTGAAACAAGAACAAGCTTTATTCGTGGATGTCTGAAATTTAACTGACTTAAAGAAGTTACTACTTATCCACGCAATTTCAGAACTGTAAACAAGCGTTTAATGAAGTGATTTCTTTTGGTTGAACCAGATTTTCAGATGGGGGGGGGGGAGAAAGAAAGAAAAGAAAAATTACGTTGAAATTAATGTTAAAAAGTTCTTTGTGTATCAAGATTGAACATCGACTATGGGACTTTCGAATAGATTGAACAGTTAAAAATTTAATTCTATTTCATTTATAATAAATTATTTATAAATATTAAATACAGGGTGTCCCAAAATTCACGCAAGATTTAAATTTAGCGCCATTTGTGCGGTAAAGTGTTGCCAACGAGAAAAAAAAAAGACAGCGTGACAGCTGACAGTTCAGGGTTATTAAAAATGGAGCGCTACACGAAAGAACGGATTTTCATTGTTAAGCAATATTTTAAAAATAATTCAGGTTTGGCAGCTACAGTTCGCAATTTTCGTACAAAATATGGTCGGAATAGTGATTTAACTTCATCAACTGTGAAAAGATTAATTAAAAAATTCAAGGAAACTGGATCAATTAGTGATCTTATACACTCTGGCCGTCCTTCAACAAGGCGTTCAAAACAGAAAATATCGAAGCCGTTCGTGAGAGTGTTGCTGAGAGTCCAGGAACATCAATTCGGCACCGTGGTCTTGAATTGGGTATTTCGAGATTACCCAATTTCGAGATTACTCTACAGCGTATTCTCACGAAAGATTTGCATCTTTATGCTTACAAAGTTCAATTGACTCAAGAACTGTAGCCTACTGACCACACACACAGCGAAGAGAGTTCGTTGAATGGATTATGGAACAACAAAAGTGGATGCTTATTTTTCGAACAAAATCATCTTCAGCGATGAGGCTCATTTTCATCTTGATGGCTTCGTTAATCGACAAAATTGTCGCATTTGGGGTTCAGAAAATCCACGAGTGATTGTTGAGAAACAAATGCATCCACAACGTGTCACTGTTTGTGCGGATTTTGGGCTGGAGGCATCATCGGTCCATTCTTCTTCGAAAATGGTATCGCGACATGATAATCCAGTTTTTTGTGCCTAAATTGCAAGATATGGATGTGGACGACATGTGGTTTCAACAAGACGGTGCCACATGCCATACAGCCCGAGAAACAATTCAATTACTGCATGAGTCATTTCCTGGTCGTGTAATTTCCCGTTTTGGTGATCAGAATTGGCCGCCCAGATCATGTGACTTATCGCCGTTGGACTTTTTTCTTTGGGGTTTTTTGAAGTCTAAGGTTTGTGCCAACAAGCCCACGACCACCCACGCATTGAAAGTGGAAATTGAGCGCTGTTTCAACGAAATTCAGCCACATTTATGCAAAACGGTCATGGAAAATTTCGACAAAAGAGTGCGTATGTGCCAGCAAAGCCGTGGAGGCCATTTACCCGATATGCTATTCCATGCATAACCCTATACTGTATACTTTATGAATCAATAAGAAATTACAATTTTTAATTAAAAACCTGTGTTTTCTATCAAAATTACTTCTTGCGTGAATTTTGGGACACCCTGTATAAGTTGACTGAATATTACAAATAAATATAATTATAAGCGTATTTGTAAATGAAGAAAAAAAAAACTACAGTGCTAACAGCGAAACTTGAAGTATATCGGATTTTAAATGGAAGAAAAACAAAACCAGGAACCACACAAACGTTCGGTAGGTCGATTTCCAATTCACGGCTATAAGGGTTAATAAATGTTTCTGAAATTACAAGATTATAGCCAAGTACTCAAAGTGTTATGCAAAGCAGAGTTGCAACGGTAGATTTATCGATATACTCTTGACCTAAGCGATGACTTCACCAATCACACCCAGGGAGTGAAAAGTGACTCCCAGAACGGGAGTCACTTTTTATTATCTAATTTTGCAATTCTCCTATTATCAGTTTTGCTTTCTTAATATCAAGCAAAAAGGTGACAACAGACCGACGTCAGCCAACACCCTCAAAATGGTGGTGTCATCAGAACTGCACAATCAAAGCCACAGAATTTTGTAAGGAACTTGGGTGGAACCCAATTGCATGATAAGGCTTTCAAGGCGCAATGACTCGCTAACTTTTCCTGTTGCTAATGTTTATTTACATTTAGTAGCAACCACCATTCTAATAATAATGATAGCAAAAAAAAATTTGCATGATTCATCTAAGGCTCCACGACGACAGCAGAATATTAATGACATGCATTGCAACAAAGGTTATTGAACATGGCTGATTTGTTCTAAGATAGCGACACCTCTAAATGAACTTTATTCATTTGGATCGTTCAGTTTTCGGTGCTCTGTTCGAGACTAACTCCTTCCTACTTTCCTTTGGACATTTTAAATATAAAGCAAGAAATTTATCCTGAAGAAAAGCAAAAATATTCTGTGGCATTTTATTAGAATCGTTATATCGAAGATGCTTGCAAGTTGACTTATTTATGGGAAACCGGATTCTCAACCTTCATAAAAAAAAGGGGGAAATGTAACAAGGAAACTCATCAAAAGCGACCTACTTTTTAAATTCTCAACTCAGCAATAAATCTAAAAACAGTTTCGTAAACAAGTTCATCTGTCTCTCTGACTAATTATATTTCCTTGCTAATCGTCATTTCTATATTTAAAAAAATCAATTTTTTTTGGCACACACACACACACACACACACACACACACACACACACACACACACACACACATTTCATAAGACAGTATAATTTCAATTTTCTTCGCTTATATTTCAAGCGATAGGGACCTCTACTCGGCATCGGAGTCCAACATCGTAGGGATTAACAGTTCAGGCAAAATCACAAAGATCTGTGTTCGATGTTGGTTTTTTGCTGCATTGCGAAAATAAATTTTTCTGAGGGAAAAAAAAAAATCCGCTACATCCACCTGCGACTGGTTATTTCACACTTAGTCGAAAATCGTATAGAAATAATTCGAAAGAGTAATAAAAAAATTATTAAAAAGATCGTGTGACCAACTCAAAGGCATGAGCTGCTGATTTGCATAAATTCCTTTTAAAAGATTTTTTATGTAATTGAAGATAGATTTCCAATTTTATGAAATAAATCAAATATTTCAGTTTATTTTTAATAATAAATAATTCAATCCTACGTCATTATGATTTCTAAATAATTATAAATTCTGATAAATATATAATAACATTATTATTATAGTCCTATTTGTATATAAGAAAAGGGCAAAAAGAGTGCCAATTCGGCTCCAAGTTTTTTCGAGTCAATCCTTCCCAATCCTTAATGCTGTTCTAATATAAAACTGAGTCGTCATTATTTCTTTCCAATCAACATTGTTCCTTTGACTGGAACAATGAAAGGAAGGCCGTTCTGACTTCCACTGTAGTATAAGACCTTTTCTAAGGACTTTTCATCTAAAGGTGAGTTAGCTAGTGTCCGAAAAAAAATCCGGTTTTCCTTCACACCTATCAGCTAAGATTGTAAAACGAGTATATATTTGCTTGCAAATTGTGTATTTTCTAGCCAATCTGTATGATGAAAAATCCGACTTGGCAAAGAACTCCGTTATATTACAAACGAGATCTAATCTAACACTTGGGAACCGTTTTCTGTTAAGTTTCGCAATGAAGAAAGGATCTGATAGAGGGGAAAAGATGCATTACTCGTAGGGTAAAAGTAGAATTTGAAAATGCTTGTTAGAATCGAAGTTATTAAAATGAACGTCGCAAAAGTTGAGGTGAATGAGAAATGCCGAGTTACATTTGACAACACTTACCTATAATAAAAGGATCACTGACCATTCGTTGACCACATTCAGACACTCCAGGGATTCTAAAAGCTTTGGACTTGATACAGAAGTAAAGTAGTCAACGCTAAGAAAAAATAACTGTGAATGTTACTTTCAATTATGTTAAATCATTAGTAGCATTTTCAAAATCCCATATTATCTAAACATAAACTTTAGAAGAAAAAAAAATATTTTAAATCGTATTGTGCAAAAGAATCGTCTAAAAGTAGGAGCAAGATACTTCTCGATTATTACAATACTTTAAACTTAATTAAAAGTAATTTAAAAAATACTTTTACAATCTGATTTATGTACTCATGGGAGTGTATGTAAAAAAAGACAGTGACGATACCTTTTGACCTGAAAGACCTGGAATTCCCGTTGCAGTACGATAGCAAATCTCATGAGTGTAACCTACAAGGTAAATTAGCTGGTCTGTCATGGAGGTAGTAGGGTTATTCCCCAAACCGGTCCTGTGAGCATACCCATCTACAGACAATACAACGTACAAGCCACAGTAAGCCAGGCTAAGCGAGTACAGAGGTTTATTAACATGTAACACATCGATCCCAACAAGGATTGGGAAAAGATAGAAGAAACAAATATATAATATTGCGTTACTGAATTTTCGTTTCCATTACATAAATTTGCATTTTTCGAACTGCAACCAACAAATGTTCCATTGCAATACTTAGACTAAACGATAGGTCTTGAGCCAAAAGTTGAATCTCCCCATTGGACAGCTATCCTCCTGTTAACGCAGTTTGGGCTTATATATTTCGAGAACTTGTGGAACTATTTTCGTCAAGCTTTGTACAGCAGCCATATTTTACTATCGGAAGACATGCCTATGTTCGGACCCAAAATTTTAACCCTTGGAATGGTTTATTTCCCCCTAAAGATGTCATGTTTTTAGCTTTCATTGAAAGAACAGGTAGATCTAATTTTACTTATGGACTATGTTTGGAGTCAACTGAATTTGCATTTGGATAATATCTATTTTGCTTTTATATATATATGAATACGTTCACGATTGACCACTGCAAAAAATTCGTTGCCAAGGGCTAACACAATTTTTAAAAAAAAAAAATATGAATTTCTTCACATTTAAAGTCCAACTTAAGAAAAGTAAGCTAATTTTAAGAAACCTAAAATAAGACTGTTTAGTTGACCATCAATTCGTTCTTTTGCACAACGAAAATACTTCTGATATGGCAGCAATTATATTGGCTGAATTATCAGTAATAAACAGTTAACTCTTAAAATATTTAGATTCATACGTTTGCATTAAAGTCAGAAGGATCCATTTGTAAGAGAAATAGTAGGTTTTATAATTGCTACCGTGGTTAAGAAAAAGGATCCATCAAAACAACTAAAAAACAGAATTGTAATAAGATAATCACGATGTTTTAGTCGGTCAGTTTTATTTTTTTGTGTGCATTTATAGCTTTACTACATTTTTATCGCATTTCGTGTAGATAGTAATAGTTTTATTGGGTCTAATTCAAGGTTATATTATAAGGATCGTTTTCCGTAGAGGGCGCTTTATGCTGAAGAAATATATTATTTAGATCAGTGGTTCTCAAAGTGGGCGCTGAAACTATCGGGGGGGGGGGGAGTAGTAGTGGCTTTATGAACAAAAGGGGACGTTGAATTGAAGTAAGGTGACTGCAAAAGGTATACAGGACGAAAATTAGGTGCTGAAAAAAATTTATCATCAAAAATTTCGATGATGTACTCGTAACTGTTGTATAACGTAAGTAAAGGTTGTAATGGTTGCTTTATTTTCCGAGGAAACGTACAAAATGAGAGTTACAACTGATCAGCGTTGAAGTCCAACGACATGTTTTAACAAGTCAAGTGTTGGCGGGCGCGCACTTTCAAGTGATCGGGATTTTACAAGTCCAGTACGCATTGGCAGCAACATGTCCATGTTATGACTTGTTCACTGTATAATATTGTAAATACTTGAGACGCATGAAAGCAGTTTTAGACTGTTTCTGAATTGTATGATAAGTAGTTTGCAATTTGATGCAGCACATAAAAACTTTAGTGCATTGCACACAAAGAAAATTATTGTTGTTCCAATAAAACAGTAGGTTTCACGTGAGTATTTTTATATCTTTTATTGTAAATTTATTTATTTTTTTTTTTTTACAGAGTATATCATGGCTGAACCCAAGAAGAAATGTAGATAATATAATATGGAATATTTGAAATACGGCTTTATTCAGTCGCCTACAAACAAAACATTAGCAATGTGCCTGATTTGCCAAAAAGTTTTTTCAAATTAATCTATGAAGCCTTCAAAGACTAGAAGAACATTTGACAAAAGTTCATATTGATAAAAAAAAAAAAAGGATTTGTTCGTAATTTTAAGCACTTAAAGAAAAATTTTTGAAACAACCGACCTTCGCAGGTATGTTTTCAGCAGCATCCAAACTAGATGATGATGGGTTGCGCGCGTCTTGCATTCCCTTACGGATTGCTAAATGGGGAAAACCGCATAATGTTGGTGAATTCTAATTCTAGTTCTACCCGCTGGTAGTGAGGTCATACGCACTGTGCAGCACAAGCCAGCCTCGGATATTATCAAGAAAATTCCTTTGAGCAATAATAGTGCAACGAAGAATTGATGAAATGGTCCAGGATGTTGAAGACTCAATATGTGAGTATTTAAAAACAACCCAGCTTTCTACAGAACTTCATGAGTCTACTTTACCAGGAAATGAAGCTTTAGCATATGTACGATACATAAAAGAAGAAAACATTTGCCAAGAATTATTTGCTAAAAATGTGCTAACTGACACTAAAGGAAAATCGATACTTCATACATTGGAAGAGTTTTTAAAGAAAAAGAAACCCCTGAATAAATATCTTGGTCAGGTGCTACAGCGATGGTTTATTTCTGTATTTGTTTGTTCGCTTAAAACTCGAGAACTGCTGATCCTATTTTCTTTTATATGTATCAGGTCCTAGAAAGTAGTTTCCAGGAAGATGCTGAATAATTTTGTTTTTCTGAAAAGGGGACGGTAAGCCAAATAAATTTGGGAACCACTGATTTAGATAATCAGAAATTGTTTCTTCTTCGTAAGAAAATTAAAATAACCTAAAACTTCAATTATTTAAGATCAAGCTATTTAAAGTTTTATCGATTTGGAAAAGGCATATGACAAGGTGCTAAGAGAGAAGCTATTCAATACGCTTCTCTCTTGGCACAGTTATATGGTGTCAATGGTGTATTATATCAAGCAATACTTAGTCTTTATTTGAGTTAAGTAAGTCAGCAGTTAGAATTGAAGGATGTACAGGAAGATGGTTTAATGTTAAATCTGGTGTGAGGCAAGGATGTACTTTATCCCCTCTGTTATTCATTATCTATATGGATCACGTTATGAAGGAAAGTGGTATTAATCATAATATCAAAATTGGAGATGTTAATGTCAGCTCTTTGCTTTATGCGGATGATGTTATACTTCTAAATAAATCCGCTACAAGTCTGCAAGATTCTCTGACTAAATTGAATAACTGTTGTAATAGATATGGTATCAAGGTCAGCAATAAAAAGACAAAGACAATGAAAACAGGTAGAATCATTGAAAATGTCAACTGTGCTGTGAATGGAGAACCTGTGGAACATGTAAAACATTTCAGCTACTTAGGTACGATTTTTAATGAAGATGGTAAATTAAATAGAGAACAGAATCGGCAAAGCTGGTATGTTGGGAAGTCAATTGAATAAATTCATATGGAATAAGAGAGAAATTAGTCAGAACACTAAATTAGCTGTATACAAGACAGTGTTCAAACCAGTTTTAACTTATGGATCTGAGAGCTGGGTCAGAAGTAAAACACTTGACCAAAGACTAGAGACCACAAATATGAGAGTCCTGAGAAAGATTATAGGAGTGAACAGATGGCATCAATGGCAATATCATATTAAAAACGAGGATATTAGGAAAGAACTTGACATTGTCAACATCCAGGAATGCGTTAGCAGAGCTAATCTCAGGTGGTATGGTCACTTAAACAGAATGGGCGAGGAAAGATTAACAAAACAAGTGTTCTCTGCCAGGTTGGCAGGAAAACGACCCAGAGGAAGACCAAGATATAGGTGGATTGATACGGTACAAAGTGCCTTAGACGATAGAAATAATGTTGGAGTCTTGACAAGTAACAGACTGATTTGGAGGAAAATTGTAGATAGGAAGTTAGTAATGATGTAAATTTTTTTTCATGTAGTACTGTCATATCCTGTACACCCCTTGAGGGTACATGATGGCAGGAATTTGATGATGACGATTATTTAAAAAAAAGAAAAATAATTGAGTATGGCAAAAAAAAAAAAAAATAATAATTTTGGTAATTTTTTGGACCGACTCGACATCTAGGCTAGATGCAGCTTCGAAACTCGTAGTCTCAAAACACCGTCTTCCCAAACCCTACTTATGTCACAAAAACACGACACATCTTACATAAAAAAAATAAACTGAATATTGCTCCAAATAACATCTTTCAATCACTTGCTCATAACAGAAGAGAAAAGAAAGCTATAATTGCTAATAATATAGTAATTATCTGTAATTAGAAATAATTTTAAAGATTTTAGATATGCTGTAAGAAATCTGAGAGATAAAGTATGAAGAAAATTTCGGATTAGTCAGATTAAAAAAAAAACATCCTCTTTCTTAAAGAAACCTAACCGAATGAAAGACCAGAGTACTGCTAGTTAATACGCTGATCTTAAATACGACAAAAGTATTTGGATCATTTTTAAATAATATACGCATTAATCAATAAATAAACCTTTTGCTTTTTTTCTACAACGGAAGACTAACTCATCCTGTGAAGCGCTGATTGGTCAACAGAATCTCAAATTTGGAGTATTTTTGCGACAGAAATCCTGAATTCTATTGAGGACTCATTGTGAATGTTTATTAAAGAGAGTGCTTACAGAAGCTTTCTCCGAACATTCCTATCAGGAATAACCGGAACCTGTACTCTAACCGGAATTGCTGATGGCGAACTTATGACATCCTGCCAAAAATGGCCCACTACACAAAATTTCTGTGGCGTGCCAACAGATAAGGAACAACTTTTACATCAGAAATAACGTTATTTGGAAGCGGAAACTGTGGATTAATGTTTCTAAACAAAGAAAACCCTGGCGTCTTAAATCCGTTTTTTTTTTTTTTACACTAAAATAAAGAAAGACAATTTTTAGTGTTTCATTTTATTCCCGATTGATATTCATCTGGTTTATGTAACAAGTTCCTTTAGTGTATTAGCGGCATAATACTTTCTGTGGTTCAGCCTCACACGTTACAATATTCATTTAAAACAGGTACAAATTTTATGTTTCTGTTATTAACCACAGTAAATGTAGCTCTGAACGGAACATAAAAAAGAATTAATATTTACTTCACATGACTTATTCTACCGAAATAGGATCCAATTAGCTCAACATCATGTAAACATTGATGTGCATACACAATGTTTACATGATATTTATCTGTGCCTAGAAGACATGGCAAAAACGTGCAGTGTTTTGATTTTTTTTTTTAAAATCTCTTCAGAATTTAAATATTTTGAGATTTGATACGTGAATGAATTTGTATTCTGAAAATGTAATATCCAGTTGCAGCTTAGTACCACACACACGTACTTGTCATTATTCGATGACAGCTGTTGACGCGCTACGACAATAACCGGAGACACACTGGAGACTTTCTTAATAGAAAACTGCTCTCAGAAACTCTGGATTTAGCCCTGATAAACTGAATAAGTATTTCCTGAACTGTGGATCATCCCCAATCCATATGGGGAGAGGAGAGGAAAAGAGAAGTCGGTGCATCTAGGAAGCCGTGCTGGAGAGGAAACAACTTTCCGGAACATAGACAAGCATCAAGATGACGTCACCAATTGTGACGTCGCTTCCTATAAGAATTAAGACAGCTCTTCCCCCCCCCCCCCCAAGTGTGAATGTTACACGCTACTGTAAACATTCGTTTAAGCGAAATGCAACACGGAGTGCATCTCCTCAATGGAATCATAAAACCAAAGCTCCATCTGTGACGTCACGAATTGGCTTTGTTGATCTTTACTGCATGCAATTCTAGTAATAACGACTCTCGCTTTCAAGGTCAGACGCCGAGTCACCGCTGCCCTAACGCTATTGGTTGACAGTCGCGAGAGACACGTGCGCTTTGGGCACGCCAGAGAACGCTGCTTCGCCGCTAACCAGACAACTGTGTGTTAAGTTTTGCCGTCCATACGTACTTAGTTATTTCTCTCTCTCTCTCGCTGCCGAAAAAATGACTGTGGTGGACCCAGCTTTCGAAGGCGTCGGTCAAGAACCCGGCCTGATGATCTGGAGGATAGAGGTGAGTGTCTGTTGTCGTGGCAACGGATGCGGTATAATAGCAAGCGCTGGCGGGTCGCACTAATACACAAAGAGCAATGTTCAAACGCTGCCGTAATGGGAATGGCTTCGTCTGACACTTCATTTGTGGTCTCTTAAGATCTACCGGATAATTTTGTCCATTTTGAATCTCTAATGATTGTTCTTCCTGGGCGATGACTCTTTTCTTCGTCCGTCTGTCTCGACTTTCCCCCATTCTAAAGCGCACAAGGGAGGACCATTCTGGGGAGGTTACATTCCTAAAGGGGGCAAAATAAGGGATGGGGTATGAACAAACGTGACAGGAATGTATTCACTGATGGGGCTACTGAAAGAGGACTTATAATGGATGCATGGTCCCGTTAACTTTGTTGAGGCGGGGGTTTGAGTTTAGGGGAGCTTTAGGAATGTCGTTACCATAGAAATCTTGAAAAGCAAATCCACGTAGAACCGTGAACTTGGATTTACCAGTGAGATCCCCCACCCCACCTCCACAATCGGTGAATGAGACCCACGTTAAAAACGGGAATGGTAACAACCACAATGGCGATTTTGGGGGAGAGATGTTTGCTAAGGGGGTGGCAAATTTGCCGACAGCATTAGGGTGTATGCTTGGTATTTTATGTGCGAACTTGTAGAGATTTTTCGATTCTGTAGAACAATTTTATTAATTGGTAAAATCTTTGTTCGGAATTCCATCATTATTTTGTATGCATATTATTGAGTAATGAATAGAATAAATAACATTTACAGTAAGTACGTGGTATGAATAACAAGTACTTAAGATAAGAATGAATACTTCTTTATGGATAATGCAGATAGAATCCATTTCATAATTGCAGTGCCGTGTTTTAGATGTTGGATACCAATATTATTCTGAGATTCCTTGACCCCTGAAACAAAACTTTTTTACATTTAGGGATTCACTTAAATTCTGGGATCGCTTCCCTACCTAAACCAATATAAAAAAACAAAACAAAATGGTACTTGTGGTTGCAACTCTCATATTAAATATGAGGATACCTCAAAAAAATTCTTGCATTGATAAGAATCCCAGAATTATAAATTTTGGTAGTAATTAATTAACGTATTCTGTGTGTATGAATTCCATATAATTTTGAGTATTCTAAAAGCAAATGAACTCCATATAACAAATATTTTTAAATTTCAACATATGGTTTGCGTAAGCCAGTGGCGCACTCAGGATTTAATCTTGGAGGGGACCGAGCACTCCGGATTTAATCTTGGGGGAGGGGGGGGGGATTGAGTAGACGATTTCATAAATAAAAAAAAATGAATTTTAATTAGGAAAAGAAATTTGGAAATTTTTCTATTGTTTTTTCTTTTTTGGGGGAGGGGAAGGGCCCCTTTGTCCCCCTCCCTGGGTGCGCCACTGGCGTAAGCAAACTCCAATCCCATAACTGTCATCCAGTCGATGGCGTTGAGGAGGAGGAAAAAACAGACTGTGCCTTAAAGATTTTCAGAAAGGAGCTTACTTAAGATAATAAGAATTCTTTCAAGTGTCATATTCTGTAATTTTCCTTTGACGACATTTTTACTTGTTACATATTGTCACAGACCAAAATAGCAACTAAGGAAATATGGTGCAAGTGGGCTGCTGCGAGCATATGACACACGCATTCCGGGCCAGTTGCACCATCTGTGTGTGTGGATGAAACCCGAGTGAAGTCATACTTGTAAGAGATGTCAACAATGTTTTATCGGCCTTATAACGAAGGGAATGGCAATGCATGGATTGTCCTATCAACGCCCAGATGGCCAAGACGTTCTTATTCGTTACGTCACTTCCGCCTAAATGTCATACGCATGCAGGTGGTGATACGCCCACCAGTTTTGTGGTCGTAGGTGACATTCATATTATCGGCAGGAAATGACTCGGTCCAACCTGGCAGCTGGTGTCATTTTCCCACCTTATCTTATATTTACTCACAAAACAAGTCTCTTAATACCCACCTCGCGATCAATATCAGTACTATTTTTAAATTCGGATCCATGTAATTCTCTATTTGAAAATATGCTTCTTGATCTCAGACGAGCTTTTGCGTCAAACCGATTTAAAGTGATATTAGCTTTTTGGTAACAAGAATCTTAAGATTTTATTGCTACGTGATTTGGTTATTTTGCAATGGAGTATTCTCGCTTGATGCAAGTTTTCCGTCACACCTCATTGGCAAACCTCATTTCCGTCACAACTCATTAACAGAATATTGTGAAATAATGCAAAAGGCAACAGAGAATGTGTCGCTACGGTTCATGCAAATGTTTCTCGTGTAATTATCTCCAAAAAAAGGGGGAAGGCCGCCAAGCAAAGATACTTGAGTTGTCACAAAACAATAATGACAAGAATCCGCGGAACTTACAGACCCTAAAGGCCCCCGACCTACCCAAATTGACTTTCAAAAGCATACTTTCAGAATAAGGCGGTTAGGCATTATTCCTAAATGCATATTTTGGTCAGCAAAATTCAGCGTGTTCTTATGGCCTCTTTGCTTGTTTACGGCATGAACAATTCTCCACTGTATAAGACCAGCTAGCTCGTCTTCTATTGAAAAGCGGTAATGAAGGTTTTTCGCATCCTGGACGGGATTTGAACCCAGGTCTTTCCAATTGTCCCATTAGAAACAACGAACTACGAAGGCTCTAAGTATGCTTTTCCTTTGACGTAAATGTGGTGTAAAAGTGCCAACTTTTCGTCTAAATTTGATTTGTTATGAATACTAAAAGAAGCCTTAATTACAAACCACTAGGGAAAAGTAAACTAGGACGTCCTCATAAGAGATTCAACGATGACTTATAAGGCCAGAACAGGCCATTTAGACCTAAATCCTTGACAAGCATGATGATGCGCAATTAGATGCTGTCTGTGACTTCCAAAGAGATTTTTCATTTAGCAAAAATTACTGACATATTATAATACCGCTGCTGATAATCCATTTGAAATGTGTTTAAACATTTTTTCCGTAATAAAGCTCGGAATGTATTGTGTTACCATGCGTAATGATACAGTCATTGCAATTTTTTGGTTATTAAATAGAGTGGAAAATAACCTCTTAGTTTTTATTTTCGACCTAAACTTAAGTGTTTAACTATTCGCATAGGATTCACGTGCTCCACTTGACGTGTGTACAATCTCATTAGAATTAAGTTGCGTCATCCTAGTTTTTTTAACTGAAAATCTTTAAATTGTCTGTATTGGATGGAGCGGATTTCTTGTAGAATTTACTTTTGCAGGTTCCGGAGTTAAATCTTTGCAGTAGGCAAGAGAGTTCCTCTCCTACATACACCTTTTAAAGCAGAATTTTTTTTTATTTAAACCTCGCAAATCAGAAACGACTACTTAAAATGTTTCAGGGAATAATACCAGTTAGTATTATTAAGCAAATCGCAACGCATGATGTTATAGTTCATCTCATATGTCTGCAAATTGCTTGCAGCCATCTAGTCGACTAGGCAACGCCTTGCTCATTGCTGGCAGTTGGTTACTCCAGTATCAAAAAAGCAGGACTAAAAGACTTCCACTTATTTTCTTTGAGAGAGGTGGTTTAGCTCAGTGGATGTGGCGTTCGCACACCACGACGCTTGACCGCACGAAGGAAGACTTGGTTTCAAATCTAGTCAGCGACTAGAGGAAAATTTTCTAAGCTTTTTTCGACAGGTTCCCGAGTTAGTCGATCTCTGGCACTGGCAAGCGGGTTTTTTCTCTCGGTAATTCGGGTTTTTCGTCCCGTAAACTCAAGAAAAACGACCGTAAAACCCACATTATTTCAGATATTAAATATATTGTGTTAGGGTTAGGTACCACGAGATGGCGGAACTTGTTGAGCCGTCTCTCTTCACTGCATGTCACTTAATTAGTGATAGCCTTGGGCTAGCTATCTCTGATTGGCTGCCAGTGGTGATTCAACTGCCCACTCAGTCTCCAAAAGTTAGTTAGGGCTAAAACGGCCTCGCGTACTTCCTATATGGGAATATAAAGGCGTTAGCTGATTATTTTATTTTATTTGGAGTAAAATATTTTAAATGAGTTATCTACTTCTGAAACAATTCGTTAGAGCAAAGTTCGATTTTAACATTAATTTAACTCCATTTGCACATTAATAAGGACACTGCTGTTTCGTTCAGTGTTTGTAAACAGACAACAGAATTGTAATTTACTAAAAAAATTTTCGGAATAAATTTTAATAAACGCAAACTGACTCATATACAGAATCAGACGAAATTAATAATTTAAATCAAATAGCTTAATCTAGAGTTCACTGAAGAAATTCTAGATGAAATTGTCACCGCCGATTTTACTTTACAGCTGTTTCTTCTGCCCTAGGAAAGATTTCGAGAATTGGTCATGTTCTGGGTATGTATGTATGAAAAGCAACTTTTAAGTAGATCGCATACAGGTCTTTTAAAGGACTGTTGACATCAACTCATCTATATCTCCACTGTATTTTATGCGGAATATTTGATTATATTTTCTATAATCAAACACCTGTTTTACCAACTTTGCCTCTATTATTCTGAATGTAACCATCCATCTTAGATTACCTCTGCTCACACATTTTCCAGAATGCTAACAATGCCAAATTCATTCCTAATATTGTCCTTTTTAATATGATATACTACCACTGATGCCATCTATTTACTCCCCTAATTTTTCTCAGAACTCTGCAATCTCTGCTCTACTCTGAAGTTTCATTTGTAACCCAACTTTCAGATCCATAAGTTTCACTCAATCTGAACAGTCTTTTGTCGTTTGATTATTTCTAATGTCCACATAAATTTATTCAACTGCTCTCGACATGATCCAGTACAGAATCCAAGGAGATTACGGTAGTTGTCCAATCTAGAATTTCAGAATATAAAAATGCTTAAATAAAGGTTTATATAAATATTATTGCGTGGGGGGGAAAGCTTGGAGACAAATAATTTCATCAATAAATTTTTATTTAATTTGTTGGGTTTTTCCCACAAGTAGATCCGGGGGGAAGAGCGCCTCGTTTGTCCCCTCCCCCTCTGCGGACTCCCGTGCATCCAAGAACTCGTCGAGAGAGGACATTCCACTGCACAGCTCACTGTCTCTACCAACTACACAGAACACCACTACCATCACCTACACACTGCTGGTACTGTTTCGTCTGTAAGTTGCGTATGTTCTAGTTGATTTTCCTGTATTCAGGAGGAAAAAACTCTGTCCCCTTATGAGATCGGCTAACTCACCTTCAGTTGAAAAATATCATATAAAGATTATATGGTCTTTTTCAACTGGAGGTTAGATAATATTTAATTTCATCATCAACAATCCTATACAATTCTCCTATTTTGTATAAAAAATAATAAAAATCCATTTTGTAGCACTTAGGAGGGCGCTAGCAGCACTGTGTTTACCACAGTGTCACATTGCTACGCGCGCAAGCATATGCACGTCATAGTGAGATGCGAGCTATTAGCGTAATGCGGCACTGTCCGTCGCGCAGTTCCACTGTTGTTTATATGCAGTTTACGCCAGTAGTAGAGTGTTCGTAGTGCTTATCGTGTTTACTCCGTCTCTAAATATTTGGACATGACAATTAAAGACATAACATTTGTTATAGTTTTTATTTTAGAACATTATTGGGGTTATGATAATGGATTTTATTTTAAAGTAAATTTGAATTATACCAAACTGTATAATTTTATCGACAATAAACAAATATTTTTCCATGTTTACCATAATTTGGATATTTTATCCAAACACGTATACACTGTACTTACAGTGTGTATGTATATTTCGAAAGTTGCAGCACCCCCACGATTTCAAGCCACGAGCCGCCTTAACTTTGGGAGAGTGAAAAATTTGATTCAGTGAATCATGAAATTTTAAAGGAATGCGACTACCCTTTGGTTGGTTGGTTGGTTGGCTCGTTATTGTGAATACATTTTGCGTTGTCCAAAAAACCATATGGTTAGAAGGGGGAAATTTTTTTTCCCCTTGTCTCCCGAGAAAATTTACTTTGTGGCCATCTCTCTGAAATCCATCCCAATTCCCCCCCCCCCCCCCCGCTGATAGCATTTACACCACTGCATTAAAGGTGTCATTCATTATGCATGTTGATTCAGCATCAGTAGGAACTTAATTCTTTAGGCCTTGAAAACTTACACCAAAGTGCCACCTTACAGATATTTTGAGTAATGTATCGTAATTAGTGGAGAATGATTAAGCTACTTTTCTTCGCTTTTGTTATTCAGAGCAATTTAACCAATCTTTCTTGCTTGTGTTTTCGTGGTTGCACACTTTCAGTAACCCTTTACGGAAACGTTTTGCGTAACCTACGGGGGAAAAGTATTACACAGCAATTGCTCTGAGGCATTTGGCAACTTCGACCGTATTGCATGCTTTGACAGATTACATTCTTTTCGCCGTATGCCGACTATTTTTGATATGTGGCTAATGAAACGATAATAGTAGCCATAAAAAAGATTTCGTTAATTTCTTTCTTTCTAAGTCTGTGGTCTCATTTATAACTATAAACAATGAAGAGGTACATGCTTTTCGAAAGCAGAAGGGTTATACTGAGGGCATTGCTCCCTCTGGAATATAGGCGTTGTAGTTCTACCGGAAAAATCGAAAAGCGTTAACCCCACATGCAGACATCGTGTTAGAAAATAATAATAAAGCTGCTTTTCAACTTTATACAAAGCAAAGACAATCCTATCAGGAATGCAACCAGCACTATTAGGAACTCTTAGCCCATGGAAAACACGTTTCTGACCACACAAATCTTCGCCTTGTAAGAAAAGTTATCCAATTTCCTGTTTGCATTAAAGATTGCCAGATGGCTAATTAGCGCAAACACCAACATGCTACCAGAATGAATAACCCTTATTATATGGTCGCTACAGTCGAATCTTGTAAGCAGTTTCACTAACGCTTGGGCTTTTATGATATTTCTAGGACTTGCATGAAACCTTAGGTTTCTGCTCACGTAATGTTTTTTTTTTTTTTTTCTGTTCATTATTTCAGTACACAAACCGCGACTTTTAGACGCAAACTGTGTTAATTTATGACCTAGTTTCAGTCAATAAAAATAACCAAACTTACACAAAGAGTTAATTTTCGTGATCCGAGTGCAGATAAGCAAGATGCCCTTCGTCACGCATTTCATACCTGCCGTGATTTGTTCGTTTGAACGCTGAGAGGCAACAAATATCCCTCCCCCCCCCCACTTTTTTTTTTTTTTTTTTGCTAGACTTAACCGCTAGAGTAAGATACAACAGCCTTCAAGAGAGTTGGTTATATGCTCATGTTGTCAATTTATTCAACTGGCTTTGCGTCGAGACTTGAAACCTTGAAAAGTTTGTAGTAAACGACACCCTTGACGCTTTTTTTTTTTTTTTTGCGCATGTCAACACGTGTTCGCTTGGATTGTGACATTACGATTTGGGCCATACTCAAAACAGAGGATGTAAACACCAGAGGGGTGGCACGTGAAAGATGACGTCATTCAAGTGTTTTGAGTTTCTGGAAGTGAGAATACCTAATAATTCTGCTGCACACATCACGAAGTTCCGTGTCACGAATCTGTTGATTGTTTTATGTGCTTTTAGCGTGAATAAATTTATTAGAGCACCCTCTCATTATTTTAAAAGCTTACTTGCAATTTTATTTTATTGATATCCTTTTTTTTTTTTTTTTTACTTATAACTTTCATAATTATTCCCCTGACAACGATCATCAGCGTTGCACAAATATTTTATATTTCTACTGTATTTTTCAAGGTCGTTTCCTGAATAAGTCGCATTCGTTTATAAACAATGACCAGGAAATATAGTGAATGCATATGCTCAGTGCTTTAGCCAGAAAAGACCACCCTTTGTTACTGGATTGTTAATGATGTTCTCATCAACGGCGCTGTTTCCAATTAATTATTTCTTATCTAGCAAATTACCACCCGCAAACTACATAAAGGTTCACTTTGTTTTTTCTTGTGCAATACCAGTATCTGATATTTTATGGCGTTGCGATCAATGGGGTGGTGTTTAAATTAATAACCTCGTAAAGCTCAACACAACTCTTTAAGTTTCATTTCTTCTAGATCCTGACGAAGTTCTGAGTGCTTCTTGCATCTGGAAGAAATATGCTCTCAAGCCTAACACCTTGGACATATTCTTGGATTACATTTCGCGACGCAATAAATTATAAGTAACTGGAGAAAGCAGTTGGCTCTAAACAGCTGCTAAACTTAGCTGCACTACTGTTATTATTTTTGCTAGTGAAGTTAAAGATATTCAGGATCAAACCATTAAATTCTTCTGCTACTGTGCAGCTGAACGTTTTATGCCAATTACTTTTTTATGCTATTCTATTTATCTAAATTTTATTTCTACATATTTACTTTGAATTTTTTTTTTTAATATTAAGGGTTATAGTTTATTTACAATTTTACCAGTGAAGCCTATGGATATTCTAGAGGAAATGAACCAAATACGTTATCTGAATGGAACGAAAGATCTAATACGCTGATTAAATTAAAAAAAAAAAAAGACATTATTATATGAGACTGAAGGGATATCAACAAGAGACCCAGAATGTCCTCACGATATGCAGAAAAATACTTGTGATGTGGAATCACAAGAACAAAAAATGAGGTTTGCTATCATAACAAAACAATTGCCTTCCGAAATTCAAATTCCATAATACTCTTCTAGCATTACATTCAGTATACTATACTCACCAGTGGCCAGGTAAAAACATAATTTTCTGCTATTCGCATCCAACTTTTTTGAAACATTAACTAGAAACTCACTTCTGATTCTTTATGAGCATATGGAAATTTAAAACTTCAATTACAAATAAAATAGCACCACCTTGGTCATAATTCCGATCGTATTTCTATGGACAATATTTTATATGTTTTAATTGAAATTGATTTTAAAAAGGTGAAATGGGCGCTCATTTGTAAATTCATTTTTGGAGATAATTGTATTAAAATGTTAAACCATTACAGCGCCCCAAGTGTGAGTTTCATGAGTTACAATGGTAACAAAATTTCTGCGGGGGAGATAGAAAAAGTGCAGTTTGTGATATTCAATAATGCTTTGTTGAATTAATTTGGGAGGTGTCACGTAATAATAATAATTTCAATTACTCAAGGGGATATATTCATTTACTAAAACATTAAAAAAATTGTTTATATGAAAAGTTTTATGAGAAGGAGTCAAGGCCATTACTACCCATAATAGCTGCTACAGTAATCGATATTTGATTGCCAACTTTTTCAGCACTGGAGTATATCAACTTGACAGACAAGATGCAGTTTTTAAGCATGCTTTATACTTTTCAGTATCGTAACGCTTTCACATAGGCGAACGGCTGGCGAAGCAAGGTGGTATTTTTAGCACCTAATACAGCTTCCCACAGTGTTTCACGACTTAAGGATAAACACGACGAGGGGCGTAGATGATGGGGATTTCATACCCGCCACAGTTCTTAAGTTTTCCGATGTAGAACACGAAACCGTGTTCACGAACTCCTAACTACAGAGTTGAGCTGCATAACGTTGAGCGTGCTAAATGTATTACCCAACTGGCCTTATAGAATTGCATTTTCTAAAGTCGACATTGTGTGCGCAATAAATTTCGTGATTCCTTTCTGAAAATGATGTATGGATACACAGTTATCCCATCTGGTAATGGAATTCAAAAGTTTTACAAGTTAATGAGAACAACAGATGTTCACAATTCGGAGCTTTATCATAGACGCATTTATCATCATAATTGGTTATTCACGAATCCTTGCAGGTCGAATATCACAAGAATAATTAGTAGAGAAAGATGAATGATTGTTCATTAATATTTTTTCAACTTTTTCATGATTGAATATAATTAAAGACTTGCTTTGTAAGAAACACGACATATGTTGTGGATGAGGATGTGCATATAGATTGTATTTTCATTTCAGTCTCCTTTCTGCTGTTTCGTGCTTTCCGTATGTTGCTTTCAATTATTCATGAAAAATACTCTTAAATTACCTGTCAAAGAATTTCATTTGTGCATCTTAGTTTTAAACCAAAGTAATGCAATTTAGGAATTAATAAAAGGAAACATCAACAAAGTGAAAAAAAAAAAAAAACACACCTGCTGTAGACCTAATAAAAAAAAAAAAAAAAAAAAAAAAAAAAAAAAAAAAAAAGGTAACAGCCTCATGAACAATTCAAAGAAAACACGAAGAATGACTAGCAAGGTGTAAAGGGCAAAATTAGATTATGAGACGAGGGGGGGGGGAGAGGATATCCTGAGGTGTTCTTTCACTTTTTGCCAAGTAACAGCTTTAATGGATATTGATGAAGGGAAGTGAGAGAACCATAATAGATAGTTAAATTAATGAGTTATCACTTTCCAAGAGTGTATCATCCTCACGAAGTGAATACTCAGTGTAATTACAACTATGAGATTGAATGTGATTTTGGCCAATATATTATGAGAAAGTGCAAGAGAAATGGTGATGCCTTTGACCACGCTAAGTGTTAGCTCTGGCACAGTCCCAAGGGAGTGGAAAGAGGACAAAATAGTTCCATTGTACAAAGGATCCTCCAAGACAATGGTAATAAATTATACCCCAATCATTATGTGGTAAAATTAATTATTGGAATTCAGAAATGTGGGGATTGCACAGCTTTGTGAAGTGTGGGTGTTTAACTTATTTGTTAATGATATTTCATGTAGATTAACTGGGGATCTTCATTTGTTTGCTGATGATGCAAAATTGGGCAGAATTATAAGGAGTGTTGCTGATGTCAATTCCCTTAAGGAAGATTTAAATAGACTGTTAGCTTGGACAAATGATGTTATAATTTTAATAAAAGCTGTATACTATAGTGATGGAAATGTGTTTCAACAAGTGGATGAGATTAGGGATCTGGGATGATGGTTGACAGTGGACTAATGTTCTGAGGACACATTACAGTGTTGAAAGACTAGTATTGTTGCTATGATAACTAACAAGGAAGTGGGGGGTGGTGGTGGCAATATATAAAGCATTGGTCAGACCACACATGGACTGTTGTGTCAGATTTCGTCACCTACTTTTGGTTGTGATGTGGAAACACTAGAGAAGATCCAAAGACAAATGACTAAGGTAATATCATGACTGTGGAGAGGCTGAGGCAATGTAAGTTGGAATTTAGTAAATAGGAGGAAAAGAGGTGATATGATAGGCATTTCAGTTAGTGAAGAGATTTTAATCTCTTGACTGACTGGGTATCTCATTCTTCCTTTTTGCTCTTTTTACAGATGGGATTGTTAAAAGAGCAAAAAAACAGAAGAATGAGAAGTCATCCTTGGAAGTTGTGTGAAGAGTAGGTTTTTTACATGGAGAAGTGGTGGGCGAGTGGAATGCATTGAGTGTGGAAACATAAATGAATTCAAGATTCAATATGATGGATATGTTACTAGTTAAGTGGGCATCACACAAATTGTGTGATGCCCACTAACTAGTAATTATTCACTTATTATTCATCCTCAACTCTGTGGAGGATGAATAATAATAATATAGTGGAGTAGAATCCAAGAGGAATCAGGTGACTGGTGGTGTGATACAGAGAATGATTTCATTAAGAATATCTATTTATTGAAGTTTTTTCACTTGGCTATGCTACTAGTTATATATTGGGTTTTATTCTTTATCCAAGTGTTAGCAAACAAAGTTTGTGCCTGAAGTACTTTCAGGACTGGAGCAACTCGTGGTAAAGGTGGTATAAGTTCTCATCATTTGCCTTAGTATCTCCACTAATGCAAAGCACATCTCCTTGCAGACATGTATAATGTTATGCATTAAGGGAAGGGCCACTGCCTAGACTGGTTTCCCTGTAATAAGTACGGGGTTATCTCTCCAAAAACTCGTGAGATCCCCTGGATCACCCAAAAATGAGTGACTCGAAGGATCAAAACTCAGCGTTGTTTCACCCTCAGTAACAGGCTCACCCTGTCACTAAGAAGAACTCTCAGCGTTTGGTTCTACCCAGTGGCAGGCTCACTCCATCACTGAGCAGAACCACTCAACAGCCGTGACACAGTTAACTTCATGGGCTACAGCATTGCCATGCATTACCCCTCTACTTGTGTAACAGCCAAGCCTCAGTTTGAACTTCATTGTGTTACGTCGTTACTTTCTCCTAATTTTCTATCTTTACTGTCTCTATAATCACTATTATCTACTTTACTATCGAGCCTAAGAAATTTCTATCTAGGGTTATATCCTTTTCAGATACTGGCAAAATTTATATTATGCTGTGCCAGCCAGTATCCTATAACAGAAAAGATTCTTACTTGTGGGAACAATCCTACATCTCAAGGCATACACACATCATTATGCACTTCATTACGGTCGTACAGATTTCAGATACTGGGTCATGACATGTAATCTATCTTTATATACCTTCTAAATTCTTCCTGCTAAGGTTCTATTTTATAAGTGGTAATTTGATCTCGTAACGAGGCATGACTCAGGCATAAGTAATAAAACATGTTTATTGGAATTTTTAAGACATGTACAACTAAGATGAATCATATTCAAATAATCTCAATTTCATACTAAATAAAGTTCATGCTAAGGAAGTTAATACATTCTAAGTTAGTCAAACACACTTAGTTTCCAAATTATTAATCAAACTAGATAAGGTAGAAAGCAAACACAATACCACATAAACTTATGATCCCTTTTCACATGCCACTCATTAATTACATATTATACATTCTGGTGTTACTCAATTAAAGGCTATCTGCAATCTTAATTTCACTTATCAAACTCAATCATACTCAAACATGAGAATCACTTCCGAACAATTATTTTGTTCAATGGAAACTAGTTATTCCAAATAAGTATTCTCACTAAAATTCTCTAATAAATTGTCCACATCTTATAATTACACACAATTTTCTTTCTTCTAATACTTCCAAAACATATAATAAAGTTCTCTACGTTACAGAGTTCTTTCTGGAGGTCTAGTTGCTACCATGTGTTGGTTCTGGTTACCTTGCGATTAGGCTGTCTCTGCACCTGGCATTGTGACTACATTGTCCTTGAACTACTGCCAGACAAGAACGTGTTTCTGCTGTGTCTAAGGGGACTTTCTCCGCTCCTTCCGATGGGACATTCAGCGATGGCACGATTCTGCAAAGGCCGATAATTCACGAATGGCTCTGCGTAGAATCTCTTGGGCATCTCCAGGAAAAGGCCCACTGTCTAGCATCGCAGCACCTATGCTCCTCACTCTCACGAACCACCCATCAAAACTCACCAAGCAGGAACCAGGAAAAAGAAAGAAGAGAGGTCAATATGGTGCACATCACCTTATATTCTCCTCTCGTGCACCCCCTTTTTTGCTGGGTCTTTTGCACACGACCTTTATCGTTTATGCCCTTAAGTCGATCCCTTACTCTCCCTTTGCTCTTAGGTTGCTGTTTTCATGGAAACCATGCTACCATCACCTTCTGCGTAAGCCATTGCCTCCGGTGCTACGCTCGACTTGTACAGTTCACATGCAACCTTTGGACTGTTGCTTATTACCTGTCTGGTGATTTACAGTATACTAGATAGCTTAATGAGACCAATAACAAGCCAACATTTCTCTTATATAAATTCTCTAATTTGATTTTCTGTTAGACAGCAATAAATTTCGATACATCACATATAAGGAATACATATTCTCACATATATTAAACAAGTTTTCTTTATTTTCTGCTGGTGTGCAGCTATTTCCTTAAGTAGTTAGATTTTGCATGTTAAATCCTGAATGAACAATTTCCTTGCAAAATTTCTCCATTTAGGATCTAACAATTGGCTATAGCATTGCCATCCATCAGCATTGCCTTCCCACTGGTTTTGACCCTTAAGGGTCTCATCAGTGGGAGCCAGACCCAGAGGTGGTGATACTAAGGTGGAAGTAATGGAGAACTCATATTTACCTATACGAGTTGCCAAAGGATGTCACACCCTATTATTAAACTTCTCTAGATTAGCGATAAGTTTATGGAAGTCTGAAATAGTGTGGGTTCTATGGTCAGTTTTTTTGAGTTTGGGGAATGAAAAACCAGAAAGAGGACAAAATAATTCCATTGCTTAAAGGATCCTTCAAGACAATGGTAATAAATTATATGCCAATCATTATTCATTATATGCCAATTATTAGAGTTTTCAGGAGAAGGGAAAAAAAAAAAGTTTTCTCATGCTAGATATTGAATAACTTGGGAACTAGTCTAAGAAAAAGTTACTCTATTAGCGACTGGAATTAAACATGATCTTTCTTCATTGCTGTAGATGCTCAGTAGAAATGGCAAATGCCACTTTCACTGAGCTACACAGGCCTTGAGGGGGATATGATAGAAACATAAGTTACTAAAGAAATTTTATAGAATAAGTACCAAAGGAAATTTTCAGTAGATGACAGGACAAGTGAGAACAAGGGATCAACCTTGGAAGTTGCATAGTTGAGGTTAAGAGGACTACATTTTTTGCTTGGTGAATGAGTGCAATGGATTGCAAAAGGTAGTAGTGAGTGCTCTATCAGTAAATGAGTTATAAGGAGAGATATATATTATGTGTTGTGTGAATATTGGTTAATTGAGCCTCCTGCAATGATGATAATATCATCAATAATAGTAAAATGTTACTGAAGAAATACCTCCCTTAGCAAGTCCATACAGCCTTCTGTAAAAGATTCCCATTCTCATTAATCCAATTTTGTATTCAATTTCTAACCAGCCTCTCTGACCTTGTTGTACCTTTTATACAGTTGAAACCATCTTTCCTTCTTTTGTTGCACTGCACAACTAAGAAGATACTTTTAGCTCCTTTGCACATTCCTTTAATATACATCGAAATATGCTAACTAGTTCCATAATATTGTTAACTTCAAGATTATTTATTATTATTATTAACATCGCAGTGAGATTGCAAACAACGTACAGAAAGAATGAGTGAAGGAAGACTCCCAGAGAGAGACTAAAATGTCGACTTCAAGGGAGAAGGAACAGTGGATGGCCTTTGAAAAGATGAGAAGAGATTGTAACAGGTCACTAGGCCTATTACTAGAAAGGAAGAAGAAGAACAACATCAGATGTCAGGCTCTTGACTACTCGTGATGGGAGGTCCACATTTTCCCATGCAAAAAGATTATCGAACCATGCCCTAAATCATTCACAGTTTTTGTTCTCATCACATGTTCAGGCAATTCAGTCCACTCCCCATACAAAGAACCTCCTCATCACTCCCTGCCAGGGGCTAATGCTGGTCTTGAAATTCATGCTTGCTCTTGTTATCAATCAGAGAGTGAGAGGTGTGATTGAAGTCTGATTTGCGGAATAATAAATTACTGATCATTTAAAACTATATATTTAGAAATTTATGTACATTTAATCATACAAATACAACATTTATTTTACAAATGATATTCTATCTTTTTCAATTTAGCTACTTGAATACAAATTCTACCCTACGGTTCTTCTTTATGAACTGGTCAATAACATTGTCATAAAAAGTTTGCAACTTAATTTTCCCAAGCAACATGCACACTTGTAAAGGCTGGCTGAAATTCGCTGGCTAGAGTTACTTTCACTGCGTATGACCTGTGTTAAGACTACGTGAAGGGAGCGGAAATGGCTATGCGCACGCATGAAATCACAATGCTGCTGCGTGGACCTGGAAGCTCCTACAACTGAGCAAGCCAAGGTAGCTTTGACTAGACGAGCAAGCATCGGCCTTCGATACACAACGCAAAGCTCAATTATTGCCACGTAAGCTTAAGATGTCTTCTGTCTACAAAAATAAAAGTCTAAATGGAAAGCTTATAAATGCATTCATTTACTAACAAGTAAATATTACTTCTTTCTCAATTAATGAGCTTGTGCAGCAAGCATGGAGAATTTGCCCTTGCTCCCTGCTCACACCCTTCTTATACAGCTTCCATTAATGGCTTCTTATTCTGCTCTTGTCCTCCTCTACATCAGTGCCTATGGAGTAAAGGCACCCTTGGAAAAATTAAAATATTTCGCAGCCCCCATCGGAAAAAAATTCATAATATAGACATATATTATTATAATATCTATTGTATATACAAAAGATACACAGTGAATATTGCAAAAATCAAATGCAAATATTATATTTTTATTACATCTTACCTACATATTTGACATGGCACACTTAGTCTTAAAACATTTTAAATTTGTTTTTCATTATTTCACCCCCCCCCCTCAACAAAACTAATGGCCCCAAGGGGGCCGTGGCCCACCATTTGAGAAGCACTGCTCTACATTAATCTGGTAACAACCTCCTCATCAAATCCTTTTTTTTTTTTTTTTTTTTTTTTTACGAATTTCTTCTTTGCTCTTTCTCACATTTGTATTCAGCTGAGTTGAAGATTCTCAAAATGGTGACGGTCACCTGGAGATCATCAGTATTGCCTAGTTTGCTATATGTGTGTGTGTATATATATACTGAAGAATATTGAATAAACAAGAGCTAATTATTAAGTTAATTAAACGTAGTTGATTATTTTACATTTTGTTTTTGTGCATATTTATATATAAAATATGTATATTTATTATTTTAGCAAATGGAAGTAAAACCAGTGGATTCATCCCAGTATGGAAATTTCTATTGTGGGGATTCGTACATTGTGCTTAGTGTAAGTTATGCACTTGTAATTATTTGTTTATATAGTTTAGAGCACCTTAGTCACTGAAGCTACTTGTTAAGAATATTTATGGCCGAATGACAAAACTCTGGGATATAGTGTGTGTGTGTTAAAAATACTTAGAACAGTGCTTATTTAAGATGTTTTTTTTATTAAAAACATTTAGAAATAAGCATTTGTAAATCCTGTTTGACTAAAATCCAAATGTTAATAATAAATAGTTTTAAAATTATGTATTAAAATCATTATGCTGAATGCAATATTTAGCATTCCTGTTGCATGGTTCATATAATGAAATAATTGATGACCACTTTAAATGATATATTAATGTCTTTTGAAAAATGTTAGTTTGTTTGTTTTTCTTTTTTTTCTTTCTTAATTTCTTTTCCATTGTTGCATTCTTTTCATTACTTGCAGAATTTTTACATAATTTATTTTCCCCTGAATAGTGCACTGGTTGATTAAAGGTCTGCAGTTGTGGATATAACCAAATAACATGCCTGCATTCTGTTGTTCCTTGATATAACAGACAAATATCAGTATAACTAGGTTATACTGATATTTGTTTACTTTGAGTTAAATACCTGTCCAGATATATATTATAAGCTTTGTTTACAGAAGCTAGATATTTGATAAAAGGAAGAAACAGATAAGAATTCCACAGTAACTGATAATAAAGAATTAAATATCATAGTTAACATTTAACTTTTCAGTGTTCTTCTCCAGCGCTGTCACTCCCTTTCTCTCTGTCTTTTTCTTTTATTATCTCTCATTTTTACTACATGAGCAAAGAATCCTATATTTATGAACTGGCTCACCTGATATAAAACTAAAAAAAAAAAAAAAAAACGAATGATGGTTGTGTTTCTTGGTCTATGGAAATAGCCCACTAGATCAGTGATTTTCAACTTTTTCATAACACGGCACACCTAGACTAATTATTAAAATTCTGCATCACACTAAAAATATGTTCTTTTAATTTTTTTGATGATCTGGCAAAAAATAAGTAATTTTGATTGATTTACACACACAAGAAGATGGAAGACCAGACACTAATAAATAAATGCGCAAATTATGACATTATTTCTTTTGATTAATTTGTTTTCATAAATCTCTCAGCACACCTGAAGACCTCTCACGACACACTGGCTGAAAATCACTGCACTAGATAGAGGCCAAGAAACACATTCATTATTAAATCTAACCCTCATGCCCATCATGTTACTTCCACCATGTCTTGTGTAAGATAATTATCATCTAACAAGCAATTTCATTCTTGTTATTCATAAACGTTATTTCCTACTTCTATGTGATAATAATGAGGGATAATACCTATTATTGTCATTTGTCTGTCACTCACCAGTTGCATCTGCACAAGTATTTCAGAATTATCTCTCTTTATGTTTCTTGGCCTATGGAAACAGTTCACTAGATATCTAAAATTTTTGTTCATTTCAGCCTCGCACCAAATGCCTTTAATGCCATTATCATTACTGCTTCCTAGAAGCTCCACATGGAGGTTGGGGAGACATCCCCTGCTGATAACCAGCCTGTGGAATTGCACATGTTAGGACAGACTGAAGGAATGTGGAAGTTTGAGGATTACCAGGAGATACTGAGATAGGAGTGTTGGTAGCTTGCTCCGCCTTTGCAAGGAGTTGCCCGGTGTTGTACCACTTTACCCCAGTCCTGAAGATACTTTTAGGCGCAAAGTTTGTTTGCACACACTTGGATAAAGGATTAAACTAAATTTATTATAGCCTAACCAAGTAAAAAATAAACTTTTAACATCTTTATTGAGTGTTCAATACCCTGGAGGAACTTGCATAACAATAATAATAAACTCTTCCTGTCCTGAATATTGCTGAACTTTGCAATATTCACTCTATTTTTAACCTTTACATTTTAAAATACTATATCCATCATATTCTAAATCTGTCAGTATATCATTCTCTATCAACCATATCTCACTGACTAATTTTATCACAAGTTCTGCTTCTTTGTTTCTAATGCTCCTTGCATAGGTGTGTGTATAAGCATTACACCTTGTTCCACCTTTAACAGCAAACCTGAAATGTATGTACTTTGATGAACTGAGTCCTGGCTCTGAAACTGTGTGTTGGAGGTTGGAAGTTTTTTCTCCACTTGGTTAGACTATAAATTATATATTTCGTTTAATCCTTTATTCAAGTGTAAGCAAACAAAGTTTGCACCTGAAGTATCTTCAGGACTGAGGCAACTCGTGGCAAAGATGGACAAACTTCACATCATTTGCCTTAGTATCCCATAATGCAAAGCACATCTCCTTGCAGACATGTATAATGCTATGCATTATGGGAAGGGTCACTGCCCAGACCAGTTTCGACCTTTATTGAGGTCTCTTCAGCGGAAGCCAGAGGTGATACCGAGGTAGCAATGCAGAAGTCATATATTTACCTATACAAGTTGCCAAAAGGTCACTCCTTATTATTAAATTACTCTGGATTAGAGAAAGATCCAAGTGTAAGCAAACAAAGTTCGGCTGAAGTATCTTCAGGACTGGGGAAACACGTGGCAAAGGTGGACAAACTTCCCATCACTTAATCCAGAGTAATTTAATAATAAGGTGTGACACCTTTTGGCAGCTCATATAAGTAAATATGACTTCTGCATTGCTTCAACTTTGGTATCACCTCTGGGTCTGGCTCTCACTGAAGAAACCTCAATAAAGGTAGAAACCAGTCTGAGTAGTGACCCCTCCCATAATGCATAGCATTATATATGTCCACAAGGAGATGTGCTTTGCATTAGGGGATACTAAGGCAAGTGATGTGCAAGTTTTTTCACCTTTGCCACGAGTTGCCCCAGTTCTGAAGATATTTCAGGTGCAAACTTTGTTTGCTTACACTTGGATAAAGGATTAAACTAAATATATAATTTGTGTGTTGGAGGAACGGATAGATTAGATTCAACCTGGATTAGCAGCTAATTAAGCAGTAATCTGGATTTAGAGGATGTCTGTGCAATTAGATTTGGATCTGGTGACAGTCTGAGGACTATACATGAGAGCTGGAATACCTGCTTGTTTTATAAAATATGCACTGTTATAAACATGACTGTACTCAGCCATGTATTTTTGCAGATGACTTGTCTGTATAATTTAATTAATGAATTTCTTTTTTGTTTTTAGACCAAGAAGTCAAGAAGTGGCAAATTAGACTGGGATATTCACTTCTGGCTAGGAAAGGATACTTCTCAGGTAGATATGATTTTGATAAAAATATTTAACATATGTTATATATAGAATTTAATTGATAGGTGCATTAATAAACAAGAATAAACAGATATTTAACAGGCAGAAGAATTCATAAATTTCTGTCATCTGTTTTTTTTTTATTGGCCTGTTTGATGATCTGATATTATTTCAGGTTTTTAATGCTCTTTTTTTAAATTTATATTTTGAAAGAATTAACCCATGCAAATAAAAAAGATTTTGATCAAATAACAAATCAAAATATGACATTTTTGAGTAGTAGTTGAATTTTTCTGGCAGATTGTACTTCTATTTTATTTAGAAATCAGCATATGAAAGTTTGAACTGACTACAGTTATTAATTTTTTTTTTTTTTTAATTTTTTTTAAACCAAAAATTTCTCATTTTCTTTCTCTGTCACACCCAAACATGCTTGTTGCATAGATGTCAATGCAATATGTTTTCTTTTGATTACTTAATGACAATAATACCCATTCCAATAATGGAATGGGTGTTATGTACAAGGAAGATTCCAAAAGCAATGCCTCCACTGTGACCACTCAAAAGACGTAAAATAAAGTGAACCAAAGACAGTTTTGTTCACTTTATTTGTTAGGTCTTCTTTATTTTTATACCTCATTTTGCAATATAATCTTCCTCCATTTCTTCACTTCATAACAAGTTTTTCAAAGTTGTAAAACTCTTTAAGTGTCTTTGGAGCCATTTTCTTACCTTTTAGTTTGATTTGTTTTGTATTTTTCTCAATAGATCCCCTTGAAATGTCTTTAATTTAGGAAATAATCAGAAGTTTGAGGGAGTAACCAAGTCCAGGCTGTAAGAAGGATTTTCAACAATGTCATTCATTTAAATGGCTACTGAAAACATTAGATTTGAAGTCTAACATTCTCCCTATAACACAGACTTGGCTCATTGAATCCCTGATTATTTCATAAAATTTTGAAAATAATGACTATATCATGATGAAAAAATAACAATAAGAAATTGTTACGGTAGAGACTTAAAAACTATATTTTGGTTTTTTTTGTTTCACTGACATCTTTTGGGTGGGAAGCTATCACAGCATAAGCATTACTTTTGAAACACCCCTCATAATTATCATTTCAGAGGCAAGTGGGGCTCTTCCCCCCACTCTGGAAATTCAGGTTTTTTTATCTTGCAAAATTTGTAAACTAGCCAGAAGAACAGATAATTAACAGGCGTAATACACTGGCCTCGTCACCTTAGTTGCATCAGAAATAATTCCAAACATGACCCAACCCATTCCAACTCATAATTATCAGTAGGCTTCTTGGGTATATATGTTTGGTAAATTTTTGTGTGAGTGTAATTGATTTGCATTTGTTGTTGTTATTATTATTACGTGATACCTACAGGGAGTCCAAAGACTCATCGAGGGAGGGCACCTACTCTACAGGTCTCTGTCTCCACCACTCAATCCACCAACTACAACGAACTGCAACTACCATCATCATCTATCACCACTGGTATTTTCACAGACAATCGCAAACATCCATGCCATGGCAGGATTCAAATTTACAGCGTTTTGGCTGGAGAGCAGATATGCTAACCACTCGGCCAACCAGGCCAGCACTAGAATCAAACTGAGGATGCTCTTGTTTTGGACTGTTTAGTAGTACAGAGGAGTGTAAACAACACTTCCACTGAGCTACACAGGCTCAGCTTATTTCTTATGCAAGCTGATATTTCATGGATTATAATATTAATGAGTTCAAGGTATTATATTTTGGAGCACAGAGATATAAGGTTGTGTTCTGTCTTGATGGAACTATGCTTCAGGATGAGGATATGGGAGACAATGGACTGAAGTTTAAAGGCTGCATTACAAGTGTTACAAAGACTGCACATACTATTGCTGCTATGAGTACACTGACAAGTAGGGATAAGGAAGTAGTTTTGCTTACTGTATAAAGTGCTGGTCAGATCACACTTGGACTATTTTGCACAATTAGGTCACCTAGTTTTAACTGTGATGTGAAAACATTGGAGAAGATCCAGAGATGAGTGACTAAGGCAATATCAGGACTCTGGAATGTCAGTTATGGAAAGAGGTTAAAGGAATATAAATTACAGAATTTAGTGGAGGAGGAAAAGAGGGGTTATAATAGAAATGTTTCTGTTAGTGAGGAGATTTTACTAGATTAATACAGAGGCAATTATAAAAAAGAGTAGAAACTGAGAGAGAAAAGAACAAGAGGCCATCCTTCGAAGTTATGTAAGGTATGAAGAGTAGATTTTTTTAATATTTAAAAAAAAAATTTTTTTTTATGGATGAGTGGAACACATTACCTGGAATGTGTTGTGAATGGAGGGAGTGCTATGGATTTTAAGGTTCAATATGATAAATATGTTGTTGGTTGAGCGAACCTCCCATGATGAGTCTTCTGATTCTATGGAGATTGTTGCAATGATGATGATAATAATAATAATAATGAAGAAAAATAATAAAGCAATTTATTCTCAGCATGATTTTCTGGCTTAAGCAAATGCACAGAGCTGTGCATTTGCCTAAGCCAGAATTCAGTGATGAATTTAGTTCATTTATATCAGGTCACTGTATAATAATTTTTATACCATCATAAAAATTGGAGGTGATGATTGATAGAAAACTGAAATTCAGGGGGGGCATATTGCAAAGGTGGTGAAGGTAATCCAGAGGATTGCTGCAATACTGAGAAGGATGTTGACATGCAGAGATAGAAGAGTTATCATTCCATTGTATAAGACCCTGATCAGACCACACTTAGACTATTGTTCTTAAATTTGGTCCCCAGGATTTGAAGGGGATAAATTAACTGTGGAAAGGGTGCAGAAGCGGATAACAAAGTTGGTTTCAGGACTGTACAATGTTAATTATGAGGATTGGCTGAGGGAATGTGGACTGCAGAGTTTGGTGGATAGAAGAAGGAGAGGTGATATAATCGAGACTTTGTTGAGAGGCAGTTATAGGGTGGACACTGGGGAGTTCTTTCACTTGGTGGAGCAGTGAGAAGGAGTGATGACAAGAGACCATTCCTGGAAATTATGAAAGGAAGCTGTGAGCAAGAGGGTGAGGAGTGGTTTCTTTGCATGGAGGGTGGTGGAATCATGGAATGCATTGATAGAGTGGTGAGAGCAAGAACGGTCAGTGAGTTCAAGGAGTGGTATGATTGTGTTTCCTAGGAAGGACCTCCCACAATGAGTCTCTTGACTCCATGGAGGCCTGAATAATAATAACAATAATAATAATTACAGCAGAACTGTAAATCAGTTTAAACTTTGTATAGATCTAATAAATTAGATAGGCTTGCTAATCCCAAAGGTTCAGTGCCAGAAATGCTGCTGTATGACTATCAGTGCATTACAGAGGATATTCAGTTGTTTGCAGATGATGAAAAAGGTTATTAGATATAAAGGGGAAAAGGTTATTAGAGACAGTGCTGATGTGGTCCTTCAGGTTGATTTGAGTATGTAAATGCATTGGGGGGGGGGAGGTGTCAGTTTATTGCAAAAATGTAATGTCTTTAAATTTGGGGTCCACTGATAGAATGTTGCATGCTCTGTTGGCAGAAATATATACTAGACGAAGTGGAAGAGGTAAGGGATCTTGGGGGTGATGATTGATAGAAATTTGAAGTTTAGGGGCCATGTTGTGAAGGTTAATCCAGAAGATTGCTGATATACTGAGAAGGTTGTTGATCAACAGAGAAAGAAGAGTAGTGATACTGTTGTATAAGGCCATATCTGAATTATTGGGCTCAGATCTGGTAACCAGAATTTGAAAGGGATGAATTAACCTTGAAATTGGTGCAGAGATGGGTAACAAAAATGATATCAAGATGGACTGTACAGTGTTAGTTATGAGAATAGACTGAGGACACATCAACCCGCAAAGTTTGATGGATAGAAGATGAAGCAGTGATGTTATCACTGCTTCATCATATTGCAATGATTAAACAACAGTTTAAACATTTCACTGAAATGAGATGTTTAAACTGTTGATGAATGATTACAGGATTGACACTAGGGTGATCTTTCATATGGCAGAACAAGGGAAGGAACAAGGACAAGGGGCTATCCCTGGAAGTTGTGAATGGAAGCAATGGGCAAGTGGGCAAGATTTTTTTTTTTTTTTTTTGCATCGACGGTGGTGGGACCATATAATTGCATTGTCTACTAGGGTGGTGAAAGATGAACAACTTTAAGGAGTGGTATCATACTTTGGTTGTCTAAGATGGACCTCTCACAATAAGTCTTGTGACTACATGCACATGGTGGTCCTAAATAAGAATAAAAATAATAATAAAATTAGTTTGAATGCACCGACCTTGGTATTTGGGATAATTTCTTATTTGTTTCTAACTGAATAAATCTGTTTCAAATTATTCAGTTAGCTCTCTACCATACCAACTTTGTTTATTCCATTATCCATTTCCATATTTCATTTGTGGCTTCACTAAAAATTATGCCTAAGTATTTCGAATTTTCTGAACATGGAGTTTAATCTGTTGATCATGGGGCAAGTAGGTTGCTCAATAATGTTAGGTTCTATGAAAGCATATATATAACAGGCTTATTATTATTATTACCTGACACCTACAATCTTCACAGGAGGGCAAGCTACTTCACTACACACATTTCATCATTATCCCTACTATTTAATCCTCCAACTACACACAACTCACCATCTCCACTACTTAATTCTCCAACTATACACAGTGCCATCCACCACCAACAATATTTTTTGTCTGTAAATTGCATCTATTCTCATCACCAATTTGCTGGTATGCAGGATAAAAACCCTGCTACTTCCATATAGGATTGGCTAACTCGCCCTCAGTTCAAAAAGCCCATATAAAGATTCCTTTCATTGTGATGAGAATCAAACTCAGGTTTTTTTCCAATCAAAGGGCACAATCTCCCATTGTTCTTCCAATTATGCTGTGGAGGTGCTTTCATGCAGATAGAATCACACAGTATTATGTAATCTTCCTTTGGTCATACCAAATGAACATGATTAATTCATTTTTTTTCAACTTGTGTTTTATTTTCAGGATGAGTCTGGTGCAGCTGCTATCAAGTCTGTTGAGTTAGATAATGTCTTGGGAGGCAGTCCTGTGCAGCATCGGGAAGTTCAGGATCATGAAACTAAACAATTCCTTTCATATTTTAAAAAAGGTGTAAGGTAAGAGACAATTTTCAGCAGATATCAGTGCAAATTTAGAACTTCTATCATTTATGGTATTGAAATTATAGTACTTACCTGATTCAGTTCATATAATTAATGCTTATCATTCTTTTAAATCAGTGAAAATAAGAGATTGATGTACTTGTGCAAATTAATTTTATCTGTTTTGAAATTTTAAATATTTGTTATAATCACTATTATGCTAAGACAGAAACAAATAAAAAAAGAACAAATTTTATGCAAATATTCTATTTCAGATATAGCCACTCACTGACTGTCTTTATAAACAAAGATATATTTTAAATATTAATCTTGTGCAATCATAGGCCATTACTATTTTGCTGGTGGTTTAGAGTAGGTATTCAACAGCATAATAGGAAAAAAGATGATGACACATAATAGGCCAGTTTGGAAGAAAATCATTTGAAAACAATTAGTAATGACATGACATAGTATCTAGTGCATCCCTTAAAGCATATTCTACACAAGCATCTCCACAGGGTCCAAAGGCCTTCTATGATTATTTACCCTTCCTCTCTCTCTCTCTCACACACACAACAGGGTAGAGAATCGGAAAGGATATTTGTTTCAATAATGAAATACTGTGAGTAGGCATATTTAAAATAATTATAATACCAGATAAAAACACATGTAATATATTTTATTAGTAAAATTTTTGCCTAAGTATTATAGACATCTTCAGTACAAAAAACACTTAATGGCAATTGAACATTTACAGACAATTCTAAAAAGTACCATCTAATTAGCTAATGTAAGATAACTAAAAAGGTCAGTAAATTTCCCAACTTTTAAAAAAAAAAACAGCTGTGTATTTAAACAAAATAAAATTAGGAAAGATTAGCTGATTTAAAAAGTACTATCTCCCACAAAGGGGATAGACGTAGACCATCGGATCAGTTTAAGTTAGGAGAGTGAAGTAGAGCTTCACACTTTTCTTTATATATAACCATTCCACAAGAATTGTCTTTTATGAGAAACTCTTGTTTGGTTCCAATGAACTCTGTGTCTAGTATTGATAGCATATGCTGCAAGTCCAGACTGTTTAGTCTCACGGTATTCAATATAAGACTTGTGTTATTCTAGCCAAATAAAAGCAGATCTTCCTGTTTGTCTGAAATGGGACCAACAAGAGCAAGGAATCTTCTAAGGACAAGCTTCTACCTCTCAATTATCTAAGCATCTACCAGATTCCTTCAAATTGGTAACATGATAGGTTTATCTGCCTTATTTTTTTATTTTATGTTAATTAGTTAAACTAAAAAACAAAGGAAAAAACAGAAAATACAGTGTTGTAGCATTAAGCTCTCAAGCCAAAGGTGGAGTAGTTAAGTATTTCATTGCTTCATTATTTCATTCTAAGCACACCAGTCAGAAATTCAATTTTTGACATCTTTCACCAAATATACTTGCAGTTGTTATTAACAGCTAAGATTATACATGTGAATATATCTTGATGTTCCATAATTTAACAGAATTTGAGATAAGGGTTTTCATATTACACCATTCAAAGTTCCCTTTGTGTATCATGTATATCTATTTTTTTTTTTTTTTAAATAGAATGTTATATGTTTTTTTTTTTTTTTTTTAGATACCTAGAAGGTGGTATTAAATCTGGGTTTAGGCATGTTGTAGATGATGTTGTGAAACGTTTACTACAAGTAAAAGGAAGGCGTAATGTACGCATATATGAAGTGGCCTTAAGTCCTGATTCCATGAACAAAGGAGATTGTTTTATACTTGATGTAGGACGTAATATTTATATCTGGGTAGGTGAGAACAGTGGAAAAATGGAACGGATAAAGGCTATCCAGGCTGCTAATGCCATTGCTTCTGATGTCCATGCAGGAAGAAGTACTGTGCATATAGTAGGTAAGTAAAATCTTTATAATAATTGAAAACACTGACAAAATAAATGGGTTAATGTTGATATTAACAGTAAGGAGTGCATAACTTTTATATTTGAAAAAATTCATTAAAAATTAATGTTTTCTAAAACATGAAATAATAATATTTGCTGTTGATTCTGTACTTAAAGGAAAAGATGAATAGAACATTGAATACTTAAAACTTAGAAACATTGAGTACTTTCATTTCATAATGAATATTCTTTAAGCCTCTTTTCATTGTAGATTAACTACTCATTTGACATATGTTTTGAGACATTTGGAATCTTTTTTATGAATGTTCAGGATGTATCTTTATTATTATTATTATTATTACTCCAAGATATCTTAAGAGATTATAGCCAATTGGATCTATTTATTCAGTGATTTATATTTCTTGGGCATCAATATGACATTGAACTATCTAAGAAGAATGCTAAGGAACTAATAAAGATTAAATACTAATTATGGTAGGAGAAATTAATTACTTATTCCTCATTATTTCATAAAATGCTAAAAACCAAGGATAAATATGGTTCATAAATTGAATACTTTCAGGATCATTAGTTATTACCCATCATGTGACAACAGATACTGTTACTGTGATTACATCACCCCCCCCCCCCATGGAGCCAGCATATTCATCGTAGGAGGTTCACTCAACCAATAACATATATGCTCCCACCCACAATTCTCCATATAAAAAATCTAGTCCTCACATCTTTTTCACTACATCTTTCCTAACTTTTTTATTATTATTATTACGGGTATCTCCATGGAGTCAGTAGACTCATCGCGGGAGACCCAAACTAGCAAAACAATATCTGTCATATCTCTTCTTGAATTCATTTACAGATGAAGAGCTCACAACAAAGTCAGGCAATGAATTCCACTCATTCACCACCCTCCAGGCAAAAAACCTTGTTCTGACACCTTTGTTAACCACACTCTTCTTTAATTTCCAGAGATGACCTCTTGTTCTTCCATCACTATCACACAGCTGAAACATTTCCCCTGCATCAATCCTATAAAAACCTTTTAGTAATTTGAATGTTTCTATCATATCCCCTCTTCTTCGCCTATCAACCAATCTCTGCAATCCACAAGCTCTCAATCTATCAACGTAGGGAACATTTTTTATATCACTCACCAACTTGGTCACTCTTCTCTGAACCCTCTCCACAGCCTCCTCATCTCCAAGGAATCCAGGTGACCAGACCTGAGCACAGTAATCCAAATGTGGAAGTATCAATGCTTTATAAAGGGGAATAATAACCTCTTTATCTCTGGATGTCAGTGTGTTCCTCAACAACCAAGTAATCCTATGTGCAATCTTGGACACCTTAGCAATGTGTCCTCTGAACTTCATCTCCTTATCTACCAATACCCCTAAGTCCCTAGCCTCATCAATCTCTTGGAGTACCTTTCCATCTATGTAGTACACAGCTGGTAATCTTTTAATCCCAAAATGCAAGACTTTACACTTTTCCACATTGAACTGACATCCATTTTCTTTTGCCCATTTTACCAGCTTATTTAAATCCTCCTGCAAACTTTCAACATCAGCTTGATTTTTTATTGCACTACACAACTTTGCATCATCAGCAAACAACTGAATATCTCCCTTTAAGCCGTTTCCTATATCATTTATATACAAATTAAACAACATTGGCCCAAGCACAGAGCCCTGAGGCACACCACTGGTCACCTGCCTCATTCTGGACTCGGCTCCTCCATACACCACCTTATGGTATCTCTCCCTGAGCCATTCTCCTATCCATATCACCAATTTAATATCCATTCCCATCTGCTCCAATTTGCGTAACAGTGTTCTATGGGGTATCCTGTCAAAAGCCTTAGCAAAATCCAGAAGTACCACTGTGTAGCCAGTTCCTTTGTCCAACTCTGATGTTATTCTATTATGGATAGTTAATAGATTGCTAAGGCAGGATCTACCTTTAACAAAACCATGTTGGCCTCTATAGAGTATCATATCCTGATCCACCCATTCTTGAATTTTGTCTTTAACCAACTTTTCCAATACTTTTACCACTACTCCTGAGATGGTGATTGGTCTGTAATTCAATACTGCAGTTTTAGAGCCACCCTTATGCAAAGGAACCACTTTGCCTAACTTCCACTCCCTAGGGACCATACCAGAGTTCAAACTTAAATTAAATATCCAGGTAAGAGGGGTTGACAATTCATTTGCACATTCACGCAACACCCGAGCTGATATTCCATCTAAGCCTACCGCAGTGTTTGCATTTAAGTTTCGCAATATATTTAATACCTCTGATTCTTTAGCTTCAATTCTCACATTAGGTATTGCTATAGGTATAGAGATATCCTCACTTGGGTGATAGACTTTTGAGAAGTGATCACTCAGTAACTCGACTATTACATCTGATTTTGTCACCTCAATACCATCAGCACCCACTAAGGTTATCCTTCAAGTCATTCTTCCTCTTACTTGCCACATAGCGGAAGAACTCTTTGGGATTACCCTTGATCTCTTTGGCTAAGGTCTTCTCATAATCTGATTTAGCTTTTCTTACTATGCTGGTAACCTTCCTAGCTTGAGCCTTGTACTGCTCATGGGTGTCCTGATCGCCCTTCTCCTTGTAAATTCTCCATAACATTTTCTTTTTTTGTAGTTCAAGCTTGATACTACTGCTCATCCATCTAATGCCTGCCTTGTTTGACCTCCTGACCATGGGGACACAATCTGATATTGCTTTCCTCAGATACCCGCTGATTTTATCCCAAGCACTGCTAACATCTTTCCCTTGCAATATGTTCTGCCATGGGATGGCTGCAAGCTCACTCCGAAGCTTGTTATAATTGCCTAACCTGTAGTTTCGTACATACCCCTTCTTAATAGAAAAATCCACAGATTTTGCAACCTCCCAAGTCAATACCACATGATCGCTTTCACCAACTGGAGGTAACGAGGTCACCTTACTTATGCATATAACCTCTGAACCAATAACCAGGTCCAACACTCTCACACCACGTGTCCCTTCAGTTACGTGCTGTTTCAAGTAATTATCTCGTAGCAGATGTATGAACTCCATTTCCTTTTTGCTACGTGATATTTCCTCCTTCCAATTGATATCACCATAATTAAAATCCCCCATAATAATCACTAAGCCTTCACTCATTGCACTAAGTTGCTGATGCATGAATTCAATATCTCCCCCTGTACTCCCTGGCCTATAGCAGCATCCAACTGTATATTTGGTTGCGTTGGTCACTATTTCGCACCAGACTGCCTCAAATGAACTCTCATTCACATGTCTATCATCATGATATACTACTTTCTTTGGCTGCAACACATCAGCTATCATCAACAGTACTCCTCCTCCTGTTCTATCTTCTCTATCCTCCCTGAAAATACTGTACCCATCACATTCAATTCCAGTGACCACATCTTCTGCTGACAGCCAAGTTTCACTAATGCCTACAACTTTTGGTGAGATTTCACTGACTAATGCCAAAAATTCTTCTCTCTTATTTCTAATGCTTCTAGCATTGGTATACAAAAATTGCAGATTCCCTCTAGATCTTGTACCGGCTTTAGAACTGATATATAAGTCGCTAACTACCGTAGTCCTATGCCGATATTTTTCCCCTCTCTTCTGCAATTTATTCTGCCTATAAGGATCAATAAATACACAATCAGTGCTAAAGTTTCTCTCTCTTACACTCAACCTTTTCAATATTAGTTTCCCTGCCCAATAACTTCAACCTGTTCAGAAAACAATAACTTCTTCAATCTCTTATGTCCTTCCATGTTAAGATGCAGTCCATCTCTAGCATACAACTGCCTTTTTCCTTCAAACACTCCAAACATCAACAAACTCCAGACCTCTTTTTCTGCACATTCTTGCAATCATATCATTCATTATCATTGCTCGTCTACTTAACTCGTAATTGTCAAAACGAGGCAGCACACACACTATTCTCCCATTGACACTTTTCCTCTTCACAATATCTAATAATGTTCTTAAATCTTTTCCTACCCGATTTATACTACCTCTCAGGTCATTCGTACCCACCATAACTATCATCTTGTCTGTTTCATGCCCTCTCTTTATTGCTAAAGCCACTCTTTCTATTGTACCATCAGCCAAGCACTCCTCATGCATACCACTCTCCATACCCTTAATCATAGAATCGCCATATATTTTACCACTATTAACTTCATTCAAGTTCACACTCATGGACTCATTCTCTACACTATTCAGCATGACTCTCCCAGCTTCATTACTCAACTCTCTATTACTTACCCCCCCACTCTCACTACATCTCATTTCTTCTTGGCCACTTTTGGTTTTATTATGTTGACTTCCAATCACTCCCATACTATTTATTACTGAATCATTCACCAAAGACTCACCCATATGTAATCCTGTTCTAGTTACTTCAGCTAAAGTAATCTCTATAGTCTTAATTTCTCTGTTTAACACATTAAACTCAGCTTTAACTTCCAGTATCTCCTTACCGATCACTTCCACTTCCTCATGAAGAAGATGAAGGTCATTTTTCATTTTCATAAACTCCCGCCGAAGTTCTTCCGCTACGGTCCCGATGTCAGCTTCCATTCCTAAACGCTCCAGCCTATCCCGACACTTCTCACATACGTCGACATTTTCTTTCTTTTCATTTTGCCAGACCGACCACAGATCCTTCACATTTTTCGGTGCATACATGTAGCAGTTTCCGCAACGCATCCATTGCGAAAAATCTAACGCTGAGCCAGCCTTTCGTGTAGTAGTAGAAGTCCTGCGCGCCGCTGACGTACGTTTCTTGTTGGACGCCATCTTTACACGTTGATATAGCGAAACAAACGGCAGTGAAAACACAATATATACAACACAGTTCTAAACAATAATACCACTGAAGGACACTTGTTTCTAACCGATGCACAATTTTAGCACAATTTGTGACAAAAAGCCACACTATATTTAACTTTAAAAACACGTTTTCTAGACTAGCTTAACTCGACCGCCACATTTACCAAGGACACTAGCGCCACCCATTAACTTACAAGATTGGATTCCTGTTCTTCCTCTCTCTCTCACCTACTCCTTTTATAATCCACTCTATTAATCCCATAAAATATCCTCACTAACTTTAACATCTTTATCTTATCACCTCTTTTCTGCCTACTGCCAACCATCACCCTCAGAGCTTGAATCTTATCTACTTCCTAAAGCACACTCTCATCAATACAGTACACAATCTTACATCTCTATACTTGTTAAAACTCTACCCCCACTCATTTGTCCAAGCTTGAAAGTAAATATTCAAATCTTCCTGAAGGAAATTAACATCAATGCTCCTCAACTTTGCATTGACATCAAATGACTGAAAATCCCATGTCAGTCCACATGAAATATTAGTAACAAATAAGAACAGATCCCTGGTGCACACCACCAGCTGCCTTCCTTTTTTGAGACACTTTCATCATACAAAACTTTGTTATTGTTCATAGATCCAGTCTTCAATCCATTTAACCAATCTATTTTTCATCTTATTTACTAAATCTTCAAGATCTCTAGCCTGATCACGGTCTTCAAATATAATTACCAATATAATATGTTATTGTATATATCATAATACCAAAATGTACAACTTTACTAACACTGAACCAACAGCTATTTTTACATGTGTACAATTCGAACATATTGAAATAATTTTTCAGATGCTGCATGTCAGACATGTTCCTGATTATGCTGTCTACCTTAGCATCATCAGCAAACATCTGTATGTCATTAAATGTAATTGAATAACAATGGACCAAGAATTAATAGCCACAGTTTTGTAGAATTACACCCCTATCACACACAACTCTTTTTGATATATGTCAGTCAACCATTCTCTTATCCAAGCTGATAGTTTATAATCCAATCTATTATTCTCCAATTTATGCAAAACAGCCTTCCATGATGTATTCTTTCTAAAGCCTTTGTGAAGTCCAAAAGTATCATGGTATATTCATTCCCCATGTCTAACTTGGATGTAACATTACTATAAAATGTGAGCAGATTGTTCAAACATGACCTTCCTTTAGTAAATCCATGCTATTCATTATACAGTATAGATTCTCTTTGAACCCATTTCTGTATGTGAGCTCTCACTAACTCTTCCAAAATCTTCACCATTGCTTCTGAGATGTCTAAGTCAAGGGTCACCAAACTTCTTTTACCATCGACCCCTTCAAGAGTTACTTGACTTTTTATCGACCCCCTCTATTTTACTATTACGTAATCATGATAGGACAAGCAAAAAAGATGCTTATGTGAGTTTTTAGATTTTTTATTTTATAGTTAGTGTTTATTATATGTATAATATATATTATTATATTACTATTACTATCACTAGTAATATCACTGGTGTTACTAGTGATATTAATATCACTGGTATTACTACCAGTCCTGCTCAACTCTTCAACATAGAGAAGTTTAGTTCGTGAATGAATAACTATTGAATTATAATATGTATGTTGATGAATTTTAGAACATTAACGCTCGCTTGTATGTCGATGCGCAAAAAATAAGACTGGGATCGAATACGTGTAAGTATAAGTAAATAAGAACCGCGCACGTGTCGCAATCTCGCTCCCGTTGTGCCGGCCGGGCAGGAACCACAACATCCGTTTATTGGTAAATACGTTATTTTGGCCTACTTGATTGTCCTCCGTAACTATTTTCATGACCTTGCTCCATCTTTCAGGTCCTATTCATGTCACTGTTCCCACGATTCACTCTTAATTGCATCGTTGTCATTCAGGATGGAGGTAATCCAAGTTAACCAAATTATATATTACCCGTACAATGATGTCTTATATTTTTCTATCGATCCCTAACAATGTTATATCGACTCCTGGGGGGTCTATATCGACCACTTTGGCAACCACTGGTCTAAGTCAATAGTTAGATGTATTAGTCTTTGCACTACCATTGTTCATCAATACTATCATATATGCTTTCCAGTCCTGTGGAATCTTTCTTGTTTTGACTCAAATTATACAACCAGTTCAGCTGAATGCTCTTTTAGCATCATGCTGATATCCTGTCATCACCTAGTGCTGAATTCTTATTCAGTTATGCAATAACTATAGTACCTCCTCCTCATGCATATGAGTTTCTTCATCCAGCATAGAGCATTCAAGCCCCCATGTTTCATATACACCAGATTGATTGCTCTTAGCAAAACTGGCACTCATTGAACAATCTTTCTGCATTTGCCATCCACATATCACCTACTCTCAATTATACAGTTAAATAAACCCAGTATAAGTTTGCAAGATTTATTAACTAAATATAGAGAAAATAGAGTAAGGGAGGGGTACAGCTGATGATTGCAAATGCATTGAAGCTAAAGAGAATAGGAGATCATGAATCCAAGCTTGTAGATGTGCAGCTCATTTGAAGCAGTCTTGGATAAGATAGAAGCCAATATGATAAGATATAAGCTAGGAATTCAAAGGATGATGTGAAAATATGAATGAGAAAATTATCAGAGTGAGTGCAGGTCAAGTAATTATCATGTGGACTTCTATGAAGGCATAGGAAGGAAGAAAGATCACATTGAAAGAAGGAAATGCATTTATTCACCTGCTAAGAGATAATTAAATGAAACGGCATTTGATGGAAGGAACTTAGCCTTTGAGAATGTTGGATCAGGTCATTGAATCAGAAGATCTGTCCATAATTAGGGTGGCCACATTGCCTTCACTTGGAGACCGTGATCATCCTTTGAGCAATACAAGGCTCAGGAAGATGTCAAGAAATGTGTCCAGCATGCTAAGGAAAGCAAAATCAGATTATTAGAAAAAATTAGCTGGGTAGGCAAAAGGAAACCACACACCAAAAACATTCATTTGCTGTGTGACAAAGTAAGAGGCAGAATATGGACAGATAACTTTAATTAGTGCTGATAGTAGCAAGGTGACAGAAGCAAACAATATATTTGAGTTACTTAGTGACCACTTTGCAAGGCTCTGTGATCTGAGTGAGAATATTGCTTTGTGACAGAAAATGAAATGAGACTAGAGGTTGATGAATTGGAACTACTTGGGATAAAACAAGAATATAATTTCTTTTGAAGTGCAATATACCTGGATTTGAATCCTGTCTGGAACACGAATCTCTATAAGGGATTTTTACTTAAAGTTGAGTTAACTAATTTCATGGAGATGGATGCATTTCTCCTTTCAGAAGCGTTTTTCTCTTATCCCTTCAAGACAAATAGATTAGTCAGAAAATGCACACAGTTGACAGCCATGGTAGACTCTAAGGTCGGACTAACTGCCATGTCATAAACATTAATGAAATTTCTATAAAGTGAAGTTTCTAGGCTGTGACATGCTGTTGAGCCTAACATGTAAGGCGAAGATGAGAAGAGATGAAACTAAATTTAAATGAATTGTTTATATTAACTCTTACAGTAATTTTGTTTAAAAAATAGTGTACAGTCAGTCACATCAAATTACTTGACTGACTGTACTGATATGCAGCACACAGTGAAGTGCTGACTGAGCCAGTACTAGAATATGTGATGTATACTTGAATATGGTGTATATTTTGAAACTGAAATGTATAAAACTGAAAAGAAAAAAAATAAAATTAACTAGAAACTAATTGACTTTTATTTTGGGCTGGTCTGACCACACTTTTAAACATTAATCTGAAGGATTTATAAGTTACATCTTTCCTTTTTTTTAATGCTAAATATGCACATCATATTTTGCTTTAGCATTTAGTAATCTTAGTACTTTCTTAGGCTCCTTCAAAATATTCTCTTGGAAATGCCAAACCAGTACTTTTTCCTTTTCACAAGACCTTATCTGATTTTCCCTTTCAGTCGTTTCCGACCGTAGGTGACTTTGTAGGCATTGCCCACAAATGTTTAGGTAAGAAATTATTTTTGCTTTTTTATTTTTTATTTTCCTGTTTAAGATGGAAGCAGTACTGAAGGAGAAGTGATGGCATTTTTTGAAGAGGTGGATGTAATGTTGATATTAAAGATTCAGAAGAAGGTGGAGATGATACAAAGTATTCCTGGTGAGACTTTTACTGGGTAGTTCACCATTGCTTTCCCCAACTCCCCAATTTTATCCAGGCTCAGGACTAGCATATGGCTGGGACGTGTTCATGGGGCCTGTTTGCCTGTTCTGGGGAACGAAAAACCAGAGTTTCTGGGTGAAAAAAAAAACCCTACCTCCGTATGAGACCGGCTAACTCACCTTTAGTTGAAAGAGACCATATAAAGGATTCCTCATACCACTGATGGGAATCAAACCCAGGTCTTTCTGATCAAAGGGCTTCATCTATACTGACTGAGATACGGGAGATACGGAGGCTCCTTTTCACAAGAAAAGAATGAAAATCATCCATCACTGAAAAGCTTTTGCAAACATCCATGTCACTAGAAGTGTAATGAACAGTGATCAGTAAGATTAAGTAAGGGCTTTATTTCCATATGGCCAGAAAGATGTCATTTACATTAGTTATAATATTAAATTTGCTGAGAGCAGTACCTGTACTTGCTGCTTAGTATTATTATTCAAGTTCTAACACATTTCCATACAACTGTTAGAAATGTTTAGGTAAGAAATTATTTTTCCTTTTTTTTTTTTTTTTTTTTTCCTGTTTAAGATGGAAGCAGTACTGAAGGAGAAGTGATGGCATTTTTTGAAGAGTTAGGAGGTGGATGTAATGATGATATTAAAGATTCAGAAGAAGGCGGAGATGATACAGATTCAGAACATGCAGCAGAATCCAGCATATCACTTTTCAAGTATGTAGCATAACATTGGCATCTGAACTTCTTAAATCTGCTGAAAATTTTAAATATTTTAGTAATAATATGACTTTTCTGATCAAAAGTTTATTAAAATAATATATGCATTTCTATTTAAAGTTCTTAATAAACTTTAATTGAATATTATAATATATGTATTATTTTTATTATCATAAATTTAGTTTAATCCTTTATCCAAGTGTGAGCAAACAAAGTTTGCGCCTGAAAGTATCTTCAGGACTGGGTTAAGGTGATACAACACTAGGGCAACTCGTTGCAAAGGTGGAGCAAGATAGCAAGATACCAACACTCCTATCTTAGTATCTCCTATAATGCAAAACACATCTCCTTGCGGATATGTCTAATGTTATGCATTAAGGGAAGGGCCACTACCCAGACCGGTTTCGACCTTTATTGAGGTAGAATGGGAGTTCATGCCTTTCATCACTGGTCTCTTTAGATTTAAAAAAAAAAGTTGTGCTGAGAGTCAGCTTGATAGTGAGAGAGGAGGAGAAAAGATAGAGTGGATAGTAGTAGATAGTTAAGAGGCCTCAGTCGATCTACTTGGCCTGACTTAAATGTCAGCACCAAACAGATCTCCGACATTATCTCCCTCCATCCGTTCTTTTCAGCTTTCCCCGGTCAGTCACCTCTTCAGGTGTCTGCTCGAGGAAAGTGGGGAAAAACAAATGAAAGAAGCACCACATGTAAAAGAGGAACTAGTAAATAACATTAAAAATTACATATAACAATTTGTAAGAAACTAGGAAAATTCTGAAATTTCAACCTGAATGACCAGTTTAATACTGAGAAGAGCGGGGGCAGAGCCTGGCCTGGGTGATGCAGCCCACAAGGAGCTGCACCGCCTCGGTGTAAGCCTTCGCAGCCCAGGATCTCAGGATACCCCCTCCTGTGTGGAATATACATAGACCTTTTTTTACAACAAAATTCTAATCTGAAAGAGGACAAGAAGAAGAAAAAACAAACCAGAATTTTTATTTTTTTTTTTGTGGCAGTTCGATACTAGGAGTCGACTGACTTGTTAGGCGAGGTTTAAATCCTCCTGCTGTCTATTGTTATGGGTTTTAATGATGAGATCTGCTAATTTGTCTCCACGGATGTGGTTTAGCATGTAGAGGCCTCTGTGCAGTGCTAGTCCCACGTCGTCCTCTGCATCGATAAGACCAATGATCTTTTCAGGAGTGATTTCATTTATATTATCGACAAACACGTCGTTCCATTTTGCACTGACGACTCTTGGCCCGTTTTGTCCTGTGAGTATCAGTTGAATGTCTCCGAATGTTTCTATTGCTTTTCGTAGTCTCGCCGCCTTCTCGGGGAAATCTTTTAAGAGATGCAATATAGGTGCATTGGCCTTTGCATGAGGGAACTTTGTGGGTTCTGAAGTTGACTTTATATTTCCAACTTGTGCCGGACTTCCTTGTTTCGATTTTTTAATATTTACTTCTTCAGGGCTGGCTGGCCTCTTTTGTGTGGTTTCTGCATTGTTGATTTCCATATCTACTGCCTCCGTGTCCTCGTCTATTGTGACAGCAGTGATAGTTCCGTTTTGTTGGTGCTGCTGGTTATTTTCGGTTGCTACGTCTGTAGTGGCGGTTTGATCGGTGGCCAGTTCCTCCTGCCCTTCATCTCTCCTGGTTGCAGGCTTCTCCACTGGTGTACTTGGCAGTGTTTCGGAGGTGGCGGCATGATTCTTTGTTGTTCCCTCATGCGCGGCCTTCAGGGTGGGGAAATCATTCGGTTCTGCGCCGATAACATTTTGGGCTGTTGTTTCCTTGTTGGACGTAATAGTGCCTCCCAATTTTTCGGCCAGATTTATGTCCGGACAGGTGTCTATTTTATGGCTGTTAATGCCGATTGGCACTGTGCTAGTGTATGACCCGCTGTTAGGCAGTTCTTACACTTTAACTTAGGGCACTGGGCCCCGAGATGAGTCAGGGCTCCACATTTAAAACATTGCCTCTTTACTCCCGGGTAACTTACCATTACCCTGGCCGATCCGATCATTACAAAATTCGGAACTTCTGTTTTCATCGTTAACGAGAACGTGACTTCCCCCGACATCCATTCAGGATAGTCAGTGTCTTTGCCTACTTGGACATCTTGTACGGTTCCCCATTTCGAAAAGACTTGATTAATTATGTCGTTCCCTCCTTCTAGGTATTCCAGAGGGAATCGCTCTATTCTCATCTTTTTAGAGATGCTACCAACGACAAAAGGATGGCAAAGTTTCCCTTGACACTCAACCCCTTTGAGTAGTTTCTCCCTTGTTGTTGTATTTTTACAAACTACTTGATATCTGCCACCCCCATAGGGGGTAAAGCCAGAAATATTATCTGCCCCTACGTAGTCAATTAGCGCTTTCGCAAACGTCCTCTTGTGTACACTTGCGTCGATTTCGAACCCGAGGGTTCTTACTCTCGGTAGAGCCGAAGACATACTTCAAAAAAGGGGAAGAGTCGACCCTTGTACGATCCGAGTCCACAAAAGGACAGACCTGTAGAAAAGGCCAAGCTTTCCCTGTTTGCAGATAAGAAAAAACTGTTAAACTTAGGTACAGGGGGAACACAAAGAACCAAAGAAAAAGACAAAGGGTTCTTACCAAGGCAGCAGGACTGTAATAGGAGCTCTCTCTCGGGGTCTGGAAACTGGAATCCAAGGCTGGGATACTTTCACTGCAGAGCTGGAACATGGAGCTTTCTCTCGGGGCCGCTGAATCTGGAACTTGTCTCATCAGTGAGTAGCTAGACCTAGTGGTCTCTTCAGTGGGAGCCAGGCCCAAGTCGATATCAGACAGAAGCATTAGCAGGTCATCTCCACCTATAGGAATTGCCAATTGGTGTGCCACCCTTTTTTTTAATAAATTACTCTGGATTTAGAGAAAGATGTTGAAAGTTTATTTTCCACTTGGTTAGAGTATAATAAATTTAGTTTAATCCTTTATCCAAGTGTGAGCAAACAAAGTTTGCGCCTGAAAGTATCTTCAGGACTGGGTTAAGGTGATACAACACCAGGGCAACTCGTTGCAAAGGTGGAGCAAGCTACCAACACTCCTATCTTAGTATCTCCTATAATGCAAAACACATCTCCTTGCGGATATGTCTAATGTTATGCATTAAGGGAAGGGCCACTACCCAGACCGGTTTCGACCTTTATTGAGGTCTGTTCAGTGGGAGCTTTGTTTCTTCTTTGTTTCTTCTTTGTTTGTTCACACTTGGATAAAGGATTAAACTAAATTTATTATACTCTAACCAAGTGGAAAATAAACTTTCAACATCTTTCTCTAAATCCAGAGTAATTTATTAAAAAAAAAGGGTGGCACACCAATTGGCAATTCCTATAGGTGGAGATGACCTGCTAATGCTTCTGTCTGATATCTCGACTTGGGCCTGGCTCCCACTGAAGAGACCTCAATAAAGGTCGAAACCGGTCTGGGTAGTGGCCCTTCCCTTAATGCATAACATTAGACATATCCGCAAGGAGATGTGTTTTGCATTATATAGGAGATACTAAGATAGGAGTGTTGGTAGCTTGCTCCACCTTTGCAACGAGTTGCCCTGGTGTTGTATCACCTTAACCCAGTCCTGAAGATACTTTCAGGCGCAAACTTTGTTTGCTCACACTTGGATAAAGGATTAAACTAAATTTATTATACTCTAACCAAGTGGAAAATAAACTTTCAATATTTTTATTATCATTATCAATAAAAATATACTGGGTCTTCTCGCTTTCACTTAGATCTTTTCAAACACCAGTCTGATATTGGGTGAATGGATATATCTGTTGCGAACCTGTAGATGGGAGATGTGCTTCATTGCCTAGTGTGAGATTATTATATATATGTGTGTGTGTGTGTGGAAAGTTTTTTACCTTGGGTATATATATGAGAAGACGATGAGAAATACTGTTTCAAAGAACAGAAGCAGATGGATTGAAAGAAGAGGAAGATAAATTGGTTATGTAAGTTTGAATCTAGACTGTAAATGGATCTTGACCAGAAGCTGCTCCTGGTCAGAAGGAAAAAAGAAAAGGGGAAGGTCTAAACTAACTTGGCAGAGAATGGCAGAAAAAGTAAGAAGGATGGTCTTGTCATGAGGGCTGAAGAGTGTCCGAATTAGTTGCAAAAGACAGGGTTAACTGGAGAAGATGTCTTTATTTGTCACGGGGCACAAAGATGATAAGTAGGTAGTTGCCAACAATATTAATACAAAGCAGCATGCTTAAAAAAATTGATCACATTTTTAAAAAATGTATTTAAGTTTTAAATTAACATGGATATCTGAGCTATTTCATCATATTCCAGTTGGTTGGAAAGACTGTGTTCATAGATGTGAGAAATGTTATAAGCCTTTCCAATAAAGTCTCACTGTGTCTTAGGTGGGGAATTGGATTTTTTTTTTTTTTTAAATTCTGGTTGATGAATATTTTTTCTTTTATTTTGTGCAAAAAAAATCAAAAATAGTGGGGAGGGGATTCTGCTTATTTGAAGACCAAAAACTTAACTTTGATTTGAAAAGTCTTATGAAATATTCATGTGGGATTCAAAAAGGGATGATCTTCAACTACCATATTTTTCGATAGATATCTATACAAAAAAGTCTAAATTCGTTAAAAATGAACATGTGCAATATACATTAGAAAGGTATGAGAGGTAAATCAAATATAATAATAAAACTAAGGTAGAAGTATTACTTAATATTTATTGAACATTACACTGTCCAAATCCAAAATTCTTCATCAGACTCAATATTGAAAGAATCAATTGCGTTAAAAATTTCGTTGGGTATTTCTTCAGCTTCATAATCATTGTCACTGGACACCACTGCATTCCCTTGTGCTTTAATGAAACCATTTCTAACACAATTTTCACTTACAGCAGCCCAACTTTCTACAATCCATGTAACTATATCTTTATATGATGTTCTTTTCATCTGCCCTGTTTTGTTATATTCATGGATGTCATTCATCATCCAGTCTTCCCACGTAGCCCGCAAATTGTCTTTGAATGGTTTATTTACTGCAAGATCAAGGGGTTGGAGTTTTTTTGTTAAACCACCTGGAATGACTGACAATTTGAAATACTTACAATTGTTTTAACTTCTGCTGTCGTGTGTGTCCTATACGAATCTAACACTAACAAAGATTTTGGGTTGAAAAATGCCATTTTTCTCTTTTGCCACACATTCTCCAACCAAAATTTTATAACCTCGGAATTTATCCAACCTTTATCATTAGCAGTAACAATATCTTTGGAATCACAGCCTTTCGGAACAGTCTTTCTTTTGAAAATAACCATCGGTGGCAGTTTGGAACCATCTGCAGTTATGCAGAGAACCACAGTAAAGTTAGACCTTTCGTGCCCTGTTGTAGCAACTGAAACTTCTTTTGCTCCCTTCAGATTCACAATCCTACAACTAAGCATGTCAAAACTTACGGGAACCTCATCCATATTCCCAAAGTGACAAGCATCAACCCCACACAAGTTTTCTCTCAGAAACAAACGAAATTTAGTTATTTTCTCTTCCCAGTCGCACGGCAAATTTTGTCCAACACTAGTGGAGGAGCGCACACTTAAATTGTTTCTCTTCATAAATCCATAAACCCAAGATGGGTATGCCTTGAAATCCTTTGTTATTGTTTTGCGAAATTCTTTTAGATTCATGCAACACCCGACAGTAGATATTCTCATACCTTTTAGCTCTTTCACTAACAACCCAATCAAACAGTTTTTTTTTCTATGGTTGGCCACAAACAAAATGAGGTTTAGAAGTTGGCCACTTCTAAACCTCATAGTACGTTTCCTCGTATGGAAACATTTCAGGACTGTTTCAGCCTTTCGCTATTCAATACCAGCTTCTCGATTCCCTTTTTCCTATGCTATTTCTACCACTTCAAGCTTGAACTGTGCTGTGTAGAATTTTCTCCAAGAAGTACTTCTGTCTTCCATGGGTAATTCAGATCTAATAACAAAATATAAACAAATAATGATTTACTTTATGAAATATTTTAAATCGGGATGTACGAATAATGTAACTTCATAAAATACAAGAAAATGTACATCTACCTTTCAATTGTTGATGCAACTAGTTACAAGAGAACGATTACTAGCAACGCACGTGCTTTTAAAGAATTCCTCCTTCCTCTGTTCTGTACTTCCTAACTCTACCGCTAGTTGGTGCATGCGCGTTATCTATACATCAAAAGGAGTGATGAAAATGTTGGGGGGGTGGGCGTTATCTATAGAAAAATACGGTATATGATAAATGACATATAGACCTCTGAAACCACTGTAGCAAATTGTGATCTTTATTTATTTAGAAATAAATTATATAAAAACCTAATTTAAGTCCATTTTTATGACATGCCGTATGATCCATTTCATACTTCTGTATAATCCCCACCCCCCCCCCCCCCCACCCCCCCCCCCCCCCACCCCCCCCCCCCCCCACCCCCCCCCCCCCCCACCCCCCCCCCCCCCCACCCCCCCCCCCCCCCACCCCCCCCCCCCCCCACCCCCCCCCCCCCCCACCCCCCCCCCCCCCCACCCCCCCCCCCCCCCACCCCCCCCCCCCCCCACCCCCCCCCCCCCCCACCCCCCCCCCCCCCCACCCCCCCCCCCCCCCACCCCCCCCCCCCCCCACCCCCCCCCCCCCCCACCCCCCCCCCCCCCCACCCCCCCCCCCCCCCACCCCCCCCCCCCCCCACCCCCCCCCCCCCCCACCCCCCCCCCCCCCCACCCCCCCCCCCCCCCACCCCCCCCCCCCCCCACCCCCCCCCCCCCCCACCCCCCCCCCCCCCCACCCCCCCCCCCCCCCACCCCCCCCCCCCCCCACCCCCCCCCCCCCCCACCCCCCCCCCCCCCCACCCCCCCCCCCCCCCACCCCCCCCCCCCCCCAGGCAAAACTAAGATTTAAACCAAACTGGCAAAAATAAATACAAAAAATAAACAAACTCGAGATACAAATTCTAATTACAAAGTAAGAATACTAAATGATTCAAGCATAAGAAATTTATACGAACAGAGGATTAACAACTACTTAGAAAAAATACAAGAAAATGAAGACATTGAGAAAGAATGGAATAATATAAAAGAAATCATCGCATCAGCAGCATATGAAAGTCTAGGAACACATAAACAAATATCATAAAAATAAAAAATTACATATATGGGACAATGAAATAAAGCAATGATAAAAAGCTGGTCAAATAGCAAAAAACAAAATGAAATTGAATATAAAAAAGACAGCAATAGCCAAAATAGAAACCAGAAAAAGAAAGAGAAGGCTGGGGGAAAATTACATCATATTTAGAAAATGACAAAGAAAATAAGACCACGTGAGTACAAAATACTAAAACACGTGAATGCAGATAGAAAAGAAACTGCAAATAAAAATTGTGAAGTAGATGTAAAAGAATTCTTGGATTACTTTACAGATATAATATAGTCACGTGCTATATAGGACGTGTAATATAGGACGGATAATACTGCCATCAAAAATAATTACACCAGAAATTTACAAAATACCTTAAATGATAGCATAAAAATGAAAGAATTAAAGGACAAACGAAATAAAAAAAAAATGGCAAATCAGCAGGGGACAAAAGATGGGACAAACTCCGAACTGTATAAATTTGCTGAAAAAAATTTCATCAGATTATTAACATTTTTAAAAAATACATATACAAATGGACAAATACCATATTGAATGGAATACAAGTATAGTAATACTTATATTTAAAAAGGGGAAAAAACAAAACCTGCTAATTACAGACTTTAGATTATTGAATACATGCTACAAAATATATAGCAGAATACTTAATAAAAAATTGAAAATATTCAGTGAAAAAATATTATTCGAATGTCAAAATGGATTTAGAAAAGGACGTTCTACAATGGATGAAGCTTTGTTTAAAACTGCTCATAGAAAAAAGAAGAAAAATTAATTTGGACACTTAAACGGCATTTGACAAAGTAAAAAACCTATATACTGTTTGATATACTCCAAAGAATAAATATACCTAATATTTTACTACATGAAATATTGAATTTATACAAAGATAATGAAATAAAAATAAATGAAAAATTGCCTGAAAAACAATATCAACCAAGGAGTAAAACATGGGTGCCCTCTGTGCCCAACACTTTTCAATATGAAATATTAACACAGTGGAACACTCCTTGAGCAATCAAGTACAGCAATTTCCCTATGATCAGGTAATAATCCCAGATAAGGAAGACAATTTACAAAGAGCAAAAATAACGCTATAGTAGAATAGTTTGGAATGAAAATTACAATCGATAAAAGTAAAACAATGGCATTTAGTGAATAAACTCCAGTTAGAAGGAAAATAGTTATTGATAATAAAATAATTAAACAGATAAATACTTTCAGTTATCTTCATCATACAAATCAAGGATTTAGGCCAGAATGGCCTGTTCCGGCCTTAGAAGTATTCGTTTCAGAGTTATCTTGGATATGAAATATCAAAGGAAGGAGAGAAAGACATAAAATTAACATTTTCAAACTTTTTACAGATTATAGGCCTGATAAATAGAACACTCAACCCAAATATCGTACAAAAAGAAACACGCTTGCAAATATCCAATACTTTAGCAGTGTCCACTGAAATTTCGGCTATAAACAAAGAATAAAAACAAGTGAATTGAGATTCATGAGAAGAAAACTGCAAATTACACATTATTAGATCAAAGAAGGAACGAAGACATTTTAAAAGAACTAAAAACAAAATCAATAGAAGGAAAAGTAAACAATTCTAACCAAAATTGGTTTGAATATGCAAACCGAATGGTCAACTCCCGATATCCGAAACAAATGCTAAAATATAAGCCAATTGGAAAGAGAAGGCAGGGGAGAAAACGATAATGGATGGAAAATGAGACCGGAACAGACCAACATGGCCTAAACCCGTAATTTGTGTGGTGATGATATGAAGATAACCTATTGGGAAATAAATAAAAACACCATGTTTCTGTTTATTTTTGTTGTAAGTATATTTGTTAATAACTAGTTATTAAATAAGTAATAAAAATTACTAAGATAACCGAAATAAAAGAATCTTCTAAAAATAAAATTATCTCACGTGAAAAGTTTTGGTCCCCCAGCTACAACGTTCAAACGCCGGTTGTTCTTTCATTGCCCTTTAACAGACAGCCCATTATACAAAAACGCTGCTGTGAGAGAGTGCTAGAGTTCCAGGAGACCACAACACTGTAAATTATTTTTTAAAAGACGTGGGCCAGGTCCCAACATTAATACTCGTAAATACCTAAGTTCATACATTAAACTAACATAAGTATTAATAATTAATTATGGCATAATCAAAAAGAGTATTAGTACACACATGTATACGGTGTGGCATGTTCACAAATATAAAGTTACATTCAAATCAGTTATCAAACCTGGACTAATGAAATCTTGTAGCATATTTTAGTTTGCTCAGGCCAACATCATTAAATTAATTTCCAATGATTTTCGTTGACATATCGCATTCTGATCACCAAAAATTTATAATATTATTATTATAAGTACTTACGAGTGGATCCAGACTTTTTCTCCTCTGTGCTGGTAGTTTGTATCGCTCTGTAGGCTTCAGTTGGATGAATCAAATTCTGTTGCGTCACAAACAACTTCAATACGAGATTTCTTAACATCACAAATAAACAAAGTCCCTTGTCTCTTATTCATATTAAATTTGAAATCTGCAGGCCTATTACTTTTAAAAAATCACGGCACTCCGGTTTCCAAACAAGCACTTTCACCCTACACTACGAACTTGCGAAGAAAGGAATCAGTGTTACTAGATTTGAGAAACAGATACAGACTAACTTGATCTTTAATTTCAGTGGAAAATTTTTCTTTATATTGCCTTGCTGATTGGTCACTGGCATTTGCTACACAGATGTCATTTCGTTCAGATTGGAGAGCAGAGGATACCCGCCCGTGGCTGTAATTGGCTGGCAGGCAGTCTTTTTCTGCTTGTCATAAATAGCCAGAGGCGTAGCTAGTGGCGGGTGGTTATGGATAGCCCCAGGAGTCATTTCGAAATTTGCAGTTCATTTTAAATAGTCTTGAGAACTCATTTCAAAATATTGTAATACTACTGCGATTATTCCTGACGATCGTGTTGCTAATTGTTAGAGGAGTTTTTCTAAAAATGAAATTGATTAAGAATTACCTACATTACTATGAAATAGACTTCCCCAATGTCATCGACGATTTTGCTAACAGAAAAACAACAAAAATAACATTTAAGAATGTTGAATTAACGTTTTCCTTCAGAAATAAAGTGTTATTCAGAAATAAATTGTTTTCACTAAACTTGGTTAGACTTTGTGTAGTATTTTTGGTGTGTAGCGAGAAGAGTAGCAACCTGAAACACTCCTCAGGTGGCAAAAGCTGTAGCTACACGGCTGTAAGCAGCAGTATTCCCTTTCCCGTATGTTGAAAGATTTCGATGTGTGAAAATTAATTAACGCAATTCATGAATACTTCCGTGTTCAAAAATACGCGGCATGGTCATTGATATTTGCTACACAGATGTTACTTAGGCGTTTTGGGTCTGACTTTATAGACGCTTCACGAATATTATTTTCTTCAGAATATTTCCACTGTAAAATATTTAAGTGAAAAATGCTTAGAAATCTAAAAAGACAAATTCCAGGAGAACTTCTCACGGCCCATGTATAATCGTTGCCAGGGCCGCGCGGTTGAAAAACACTGCTCGAAGCATGTAAGTGCTGTTTAGCTTTCATCCTACATGGACGGCAAACTGAACATTCTCAGTTTAGTTTGTCTGCAGATTGCAACAGACCAGACGTTAAGACTAAACATGATCCACTCGCCGAATATCTATCCAGCAGGTGAACCAAGCAAGAAGGCCGTGAACTAGTTGCACGCAGAAAATTACGATAACAATTTGATGATTTACAAATTTGATAATTCGTTACTAACATCGCCCTGAGAGCCAAATGGATTTTTTTAATTTATAAGTAATAATGAATGAAAGACGTCACAAGAGGGCTCTTGTGTAGATAAATTTCACAAACTCCCTCTTATTTTCCACGTGAGCATCGCGTTCATTTGTGTTATGGATTGAGTTGAAAACTTATCCCAAATCAGATCGATGGGTTTAAAGCCGCGAAATCTTCTGATATTTTCCATTTCATTTAAAAAATACTGGTCCTAAACCACTCATGAATCGCGACCTCCATTTTAAAAAAAAATACTGATGGATTACATTCCCGTTTTTTTTTTAAATAAAAGAATGATATTCGAAGTAATTTGACAAAGCAATTTGCGGAGATAATGCAACTATTTAGATAGAGGCGGCCCGATCTAATGTGGCGAATTTCTGAACAAAAGAATACAAGTTCGTATACACGTCAGTGAATGAATGGCAATCTGAAAATATGCTAGTTACGCCTTTAATGAAAAGTGGGTTTTTTAAATAAAAAGAAGTAAAAGAAAACTATAAACAGTGAGTTATAAATATGAACAAGTGGACTGCGTCAGCAACTTTTAGTTGCCATACTCGCTTTCGAAACAAGTAAGCGTCTTAAGGCAGTGTTTTGGAACTTGTGGTCCGCAACAGTGAGACAGGTGGTCCACGGCTAGACTTAAATTAATTAAATAAATATTTTTTTAATTATCCAAACAAAACAAATTAAAATTGAATAAGTAAAAATTATTGAAATCAAATGAGACTTAAAAACCCAACAGTCAGAATGTTCAAAGGCGGAAGCAAAAAAACAATATTGTTGTCCACTTCATTATTATTCGTCATTCTGCCGCTAAATTTGTAGTGGCAGAAGGACGAATAATAAAAGAGGGGTGAAGTGAAAAATAATTTAGTTTTATTGCTTCCTCCTTCCCGTGCTGTTTTTGTCAGATTTAAGTGAACATGTGTTGTCCACATTTCAACCAAGGCTGAGTATATCTTCAGAAGTGCTAAGTGCTACTTGGACAAACTGTGTCTTGAGTTAACGCCAGTTTAATAATGGAAAAGTGGATTAGGACTAGGAGGTGTTTGTATAATAATAATAATTTCATGGCAGATGTGATCCCACTTCCCCTAACCACCTCACCGGCCATTATGAATCACACACGCATCCTACTTGTTTCCTCCACCATTAACCACGGATATAGTTATATGAATCTATTCACGAAGCTTCTCAGCTACGTTTTACTTTAGTTTAATTGTAATCGGATTAGTGCATCAGAATTATGAAACCAATCTTCTTCTCTTCACGTCTTAGACATAGCGTGTTCCGGGCTATGAGATACACGTGCTAACATAACTCAAAGGTAACAGAAATTGGGAATGTGACGTCAATTATCTTTCTTCTTTTGTTGTCATTTGCAAAAAAAAACAAAAAAACTAGGTCATGATGTTGTCGTTCCCAGACCACTGCAGCCACTTACCCGTTACTAAAAAATAAGACGCAACTAGGGGAGGGCATTAAACAGACGACATCGAACTTCCCCCTAGTTTGGTATTGGTTAGGACTTCGCTTATTTTAATATTGCATAACGGCCAATTTTCTGAGAACACATAGGGGCGATAGCTAAGTATACATTGCTTTTTTCTTCACTCTTATAGCTACGCTTTCAGAAATTCGTAACATTTTTCATTATTTTGAAGATAGATAATACTTGCTGTGTTTTTTTTTGTTTTTTTTTACCAGTATCTAGAATATACAGCTAATTTAGTGTTTTAACTAATTTCTCTCTTATTTCCTATAAATTCAACTGAAGTTCTACAATGTATACTTTTATTCAAGTGCAGGAGTTACACAATTTTTTTTTTCTTAAATTCTGGAATTATAAACAATCTTGGTAGAGGGGTGGACAACTCGCAAACGAACAGGTAGTAGCAAAAGAAGCGGTATGTAAACGAAATAAAGGTGAACAAAAAGATTACGAGAGTGTCGAATGTTGACTATGAAGACAGATTAAGTAAGTGTACGAGCAGAGTTTGTCAGAGGGGTGAAACTATAATAATAATAAAAAAACAAATTATTGCGAGATTTTTTAGGATAGGTGTAGATAAGCACAGTGCAAAAATAACGTGCTATGCATTGCTGCAGTAAACGTTACTTTTCGATTAGTTTTAATAGTTAGTGAAAATTGAAGTTCAATTGTTTACACCCTTACAATTGTATGATTAAGTTGGGACTCCAACAAAAAAAAAAAAAAAAATGTTTTTGAGAAGGAAGTAAACTACGCAATTTCAGTTTCTTTTTTGAAAACCTCGTGCTAGGAGGCTCGAGTCTTAGGAGAGATCAATTACTGAAAAGATCTGACATCTTAAAAAAATACATATTCCTTTCATATTTCTTCACTTAATATTGTATCACTTTGCAAGAACAATGAAACCATCTTTTTTCGCTAATTATCTTAGTCGTCAATACATTTTATTCTCCCAGATCTTGATTTCCGATAAACATTTTTTTCTAACAATTGTTAAAAATTATGAAAATCCGAATCTGAAAATAAACACAACCTCCATCTGTTCCTAATCAAGTCTTACTTATTTTCTCTTCATAATCTTAGTTCGATGGTCAGTTCGCAAATTGCGTGAAGGTTCGCACTTTTACGATTCTGGTTTATAGAGAATTCTACGTAAATCCTGAATCACATCGCGTAATTCATTTTCTTTTTAACGTAGTTTATAAAGAATATGCATAAGACAAATCTCTGCACTTCAACACGGAATTACCATCGATGAGTCTGACTCAATGAGGAGTTTGTATAATAACAACTTTCTTGGTTTCTCCTCATCACTCACTACAAATCGAAATAAACGGCACTTAAAAGTCAACTGTTATGTGCATATTTTCTGCTAATTTTCGTATTAATGCAAAGTTTTGAAGTAGCGACTTTCCACACGCTTTATCATTCGCAACATGTAGAGGCGCATGCTGCAAGGTGATTAAAATTGTATTTCACCTTTGATGGCTAATCCCCCTCCCAAAAAAAAAAAAAAAAAAAAAAAAAAACTATCACGCACACTCGCAAATGCTGCTATGTAACATGAGTGCACTTCCTTTGTGTTTGCATTCGTTCCTTTTCCAAAGTAATTGTACCACAGAACTTTTAATATTCCGATAACGAAATAAAATCAATTATAAATTAACAAATTCTGTATGTTTACTCATTTATATTCTCCGATAATTATAAACCATTCAATTATGCGAAATTCGAGAAATTAATGTCTAAATACAGTGTTATCCTACAAAAGCAATATCAAAAAAAAATGCTTCAAAATATCTGTAAATCAATCAGAAAGGTGTGGGGAAAAAACTGTGTATTCGGTTATTATTATTATTATTATTCGCAACACCTCCAAGTTGTGCGAAGACTAATCGCGGGGGCACACATACTATACAACTCTGTCTCCACCACTACAACGATCATCCACATCAGTGCCACTACCACCCACCACCACAGCTAGGCTGGAGGACTTTTTAGTGTGTCTACTGAAAGTGTAATATATTCCTCACTTCCTCAATAATTTTCTTTAGCATACAGCCTGTTACTCGAATCAGGATATCAGAAAACGTATTGTTATCATAACGTAAACTGTATTCTATAATAACAGCATATTCTGTGTACCACAATCCTCCTAAAGCAACTCGTTCTGAAATTTGCCTGTTATAAGATTGATTTTAGTAAATAAGAATAGTTTGCCAAAAGTGAAACTTTGTCAATTAAATTTTCATAGCAGTGTGCGCCACAGATTAGAAAATTTCAAAATAGTATTTTTTATTACAAAACAGTAAAACGTAGCTTTATTGAAGAAGCTAAACTTTTGCTACTGTTTACACTAAAATGAATTGGCATGATCCCCAAGTGATTTACGTTTGTAACGGTAGTTTGGCGGACCATTATAAAAATAAATTCTCTGAGATATCCGCAGGTTGAATAGGTCTATAACCCCCACCCCCAAAAAAAAATGATTAGGTAACGCTTATGCGACTTTTCTTTTGAATAATTCAAATCCCACATTGTTTAAAAACCGAATACGAAACTCAAAGATTGGAATCAGAGAGTTTCATGCCGATATAGAAAACTAAAGTATCGGCGGCATAGCGTTAGCCAATGCAAGTGACCCTAGTATGTAGTACTAGGGTCACTAGTACGTAGTACAATACTAGTACGTAGTACTAGGGTCACTTGCATTGGCTAACGTATTGCCGCCGATACTTTAGTTTTCTATATCGGCATGAAACTCTCTGATTCCAATCTTTGAGTTTCTTATTCGGTTCCAAAACAATGTGGGATTTAATATCCCCTTAATTTTAATAACGTTTATATCGCCGAAATGAAGCTTATTAGCTTTTTATATTTAAGTAATTCAAATCCTTCTTTTTTTCAAGATAATTGTATCACAGCATTTCTGTGTTAGAAAGGCTGCTAATGAACAATTGAAAATGAAACAAGACATTCTTGATGTATTCTGCACTACAGCTTGAGGAACTTGAGTGTGACTTCTGGCTTAGTGTTACTCTTTTCTTTCTCACTACCCGTGAGGGTAATCTAAGCGTTTAGCTTTCTCTCCAGCTGAGAGGATTATTATGGAGTATTTCGAAGACGCTGATTATTTCAGAAATAGCAACTAACACCAGTAAATTAGTAATATTTAGAATTTTTTAAGAAGAAAAAAAAAAAGGTATTTCTAAAACTTCGAAAAATTTCAACATACAGCCGATTTCAGATTTAATAAATTTTGAATGCTGTCTGTGGATGCTTTCAAAACAGTAGAAATCTTCAATATAAGATATCCTTCAAATTATATTTCATATAATATGAAGACCTCCTGTATCGAGGTCATCATCAGAAAGATACATGTGCATAGGAGACCAAGCTGCTCTTGCACTCTATGAAGGTAAATTAAATCTACGCTGTTAAATCTTTTTCTTAGGCTGACCTCTGTTCATAAAAAAATTAATTAAATAAATTACAATTACATGTGATAAATAACATGTGAAATTCGTTATTATTTTGTGGAACAGACAATGAATAATTGTGCAGCCAAAAAAAAGATCGAAATTTTGTAGGACAGTAAAGGTAATTCCAAGTAACACAAAGGTCTCTACAAATGTTAATCCGTTAATAGCTCTAAATTGTCGTTAGGGGATTAACGACGGAGTAGGAGGAGGGTAATTACATGATATAAGGTAGAATACGTTTTGATCAATGAAAAAGCTGAGATGGTCTGGCTATTTAACCCATCTTGGCCGGTAGGGGGGGGGGTTTAATTCTTGGAACAGATAGTAACGAAGAAAGAGGAAACCAATTGGATGTCGATCTTTACCTCCATTCAGTTGTATGGTTTAATGAGAGCAGAAATAATAGAGTAAAAATTTGGAAGGGTTCTCCGCATCAAATTCCCTGCACATACAAAACGACGACTGTAACACTCCTTCATTTGAAAATACCAAAGGAAGCAGCTTCGTTGATCAGACAATACCAAACAATGCCGCTATTTTCCTCCGGGTTTCTGAATGGATATGCGAAGAAGAGGAAAGCTGTTCTGATCATCGCACATTAAGTTTCATTATCAGTAGCAAAAATTTTAATGGAATACGAAACACACAAACCAATTCAGCTTAGACAAGAACCCAGCCATCTGGACATCAGCACAAGCCGATATAACTTCCTTGCTTCTGCGCGTTCATCAGGTGTGAAAAAATCCAGAGATCAAACACTCAGAACAACCAAGAAGCTAAACATCGATGGAAGAAAATCAGTACCTTGGTGGAACGACGAACTAAGTCCTAAGAAAACGAAAAACTCGGACGACTATTCCAAAAAAATGCAACAATCAAGATTTAAGACAGTAGAAGTCAGAACTACTATAAAGCCAAGTACAGTCCAAAATTACTAACGCGAAAACACAATCATGGGGGAAAAAAAATCTACACTTTTAACCGTATCTAATCTTTTGAATTGTGTGTATAAATTATCAGCAACACTAAAACCATAGCAGACACTGCAGCTATTATGATGAGGAAATCCACTCCTTACGACGACTTCTTTACAAGTAAGGAAACGAGTGAGTATAAAGATCAATGGATCCAAGAAAAACTCATGGACAGGAAGAAATAACCAGCGATTAATAGTAGGAGCGTTTGTCGAATTCATAACACAGTTGACAACGAATGCCTGGAAAAAAAAAAAAATGGCCGATTTATATTAGCGTGGAAACGCTCTAAAATTATACTCATAATCAAACCAGGAAAAGAAACAACCGGCGAAATCAGCAAATGAAGGTCAGTCTCATAAACGTTTTCGATTAACAGAATAATCAATTTGTCTGCTGGAGAAACCTATCAAACAGGAGTCAATTGCTTTGGATCTCAATACAGCACAGTAGACGCAACTATAGAGGTTAGAGTCTACCGGGACAAAAAAAAAAAAAAAAGTATTACTGATCTCACTCAATGTACAAGGAGCCTCCGATGCTGCGTGGTGGCCAGCCTTAATCATCAATTAAGAGATTTAAGATGTCAAAAATAAAACCTACTCTAATTTACAAAAAAAAAATTTTACAGACTAAAGAGCAAACATGAAAATAAAAACCCAAACTGTAGCGAAAGAAGACAAACGAGGCTGCCAGCAAGGTTATTGCTGAAGACCAGGTTTCTGGAGCATCCAGTACGACTCACTATTAAGACTTCCTTTCACTACTGAAACAAAAGTCGTAGCTTTCGCTGATGATAATGATCCAGGGACGCGAAGGCTTACAGTTAGAAGTAACTACCAAAGAAAGATCTCTTTAAAATTGCAGGGTGGACACAGGAGAAGAACGTCACCTTCAATAGCGACAAGTCTGAAGTGCTTCAAAAAACGCTTCACGCGAAAAATGAAAACAACCTCTTTCTAACTTGGGAAATTCTCGAGGTAGCCAGTGAGCTAAAGTACCCTTGGAGTAGCAATAGATGGAAAATTTACCTTCAACAAGCGCATCTCATACGATGCCTAAAAAATCTTACAAATAGTAAATCTTCTACCTAAGTCGTTAAGGTTGAAGTGAGGGGATTAGGGCAATGATCGCTGATAAAAATATGTTCCGGTGCTATACTATCATTGATATCTTGTGTTACATTTGCCTAGAAACATCCACTAAAATCTAAGTAAAACCGACCAAAGGTAAACAGAGTTCATCACTTTATAGCCATACTTATAATTAAAGGGTTGAGGATAATATATCTTTCGAGGCAGCTTGCGTTATTGCTGCTCTACCACCGATCTGCCTGAAAATACAAGAATTATCTCTTATATATGTGAAGTCGCTTCCGGAAGACAACGAAAATTCCAACATTGTTCTAAACATCGAATTCAATATTGTAGGCGGCTTCATCCAGTAAAGAGAACATACACAGTATTAAGGATAAGGAAAGCTCTGAACGTGACGATTTCCACACACACAAACTCCTGGAAGCAAAACGAAGGGAGCATCGCAGTGCCGTATCTAGAGTTCCTGTCGCCCGGGAAGATTCCTGAATTTTCCGTCCATCTCAATACACACCAAAAATACTACAAAAAGTCAAAACGAACCCATAGGTAAATAAATTAAAAGACCATGTTTATGTTCATTTTAGTTGCAAGGGCTCACATTGGTGAATGCGGGCATGGCAAATCCGAGATACTCAAGCTACATCTGATCTTACCTCGTACAATATACACTTGGTATATCATATCTGGAGACGGGGTCTGCCCTACCGACGGTGCATTTGCACGGGGCGGAAATTTTTTTGGAGTTGGCCAAAATGAAGATTTAGAATAAATATTAATAATAATACTATTGCGTAAGATCGCAGTTTTTATAATAAGCTGACTAGTGACTTATGTCCATGATGCTGTTTCTATTTCCGACAATCCGTCGATTAATGATACTCGCGTAATGCTCTTCGGTAATCGAAGCTGTGAGTCATTCTCCGCTTACTCTGTTTCCCTCTGGCCTCTCCTCTCTATTCCTTCATGCATACGCAACAATGGAGTCTGCAATAAAACTGCATTGAAAAGTTCATTATGCGATATTATATTTCCATCCTGTGCTTGTTAACTTACTATGAATTGAATTTTCCACTGTTAGCTGGTGTTAAATTCTGAATGAGAAGAATTATAATATACTGTAATAGTATCTCATTCAGAGTTTAACCTGATCTGACATTCCCAAGGGCAATTTGGTTCATCAGAATAAATGTTAAAATATCATCTGCTGTTGTGTGCTACTATTTTGTATAATATATTGAAATATATTTGTAAAAGCTTGTAGTTGTATTAATCTTGCTAATTCTTAGTATGCATACCATGTGAACTGAAAATGGGAACTTGGAACTTAATCCGATTATATGAATTACTGCCTAAGGCAAGACACGTGTACTAGAAAACGAGTCATATACGAAGTAATTGAAATTTCCACTAAAGTCCTTCTTTTTGAGTAACGGCCATCGATACTTTAATCTAGAACGTTTCAGTTGTTTTGAGCTTGTTTTCAAGGAAAGTTGATTTTGCTCAGTGTTAGTGACTGTTAAAGTGATAAGTTTTTTTTTAAGTTTTATATAAATTAGTAGGTAGTACAGTGTTTCAGCCTCCATTAATTACTAAATAATACCGCACTAATAATAATATTTTATTGTAGGGTTTAAAACTATTTTCATATTCAAATAGATTACAATTTTCAATAAAAGAAAACAAAATGTTAGGTGCAGAATATCGCAAAGGGAAACTGAATGTTAGCTAAAAACATAGCGGGACTTTAGTTAAATATCTAAAAACTGAATCGGCTGATGTAGAGCAGCCGGAAATAAGCAAATGTACCGAAACCAATGATTCTGAGCTCATGGCAAGTACTTCTACCTCGGATCTCAGTAACATAGACATTGCAAGGAATCTCGAAAATGAGATTGATATCACAATTTTTCGAATCTAGAGAATTAAGTGATAAACTTGATAGGTACACTGATCCAGCTAGATGGAATCCTTTAAGCCAAAAGACTGGAAATCGTAAAAAAGGGCCCGCCAGAGAAACCAAACAGTGATTTAATTTTTCCGTGCAGCTCTAATGGTAGGAAAGTTTCATTACATTTTTACACGATGGAACTAAGCAATGGAGAACATAATAAGCGATCATGGTTATTGTATTCAAATGAAAAAAATTTTCATTTGAATGAAAAAATATTATTCTAAGGTCAAAATGGATTTAGAAAAGGACGTTCTACAATGGATGAAGCTTTCTGATTAAAACTGCTTATAGATAAAAGAAGAAAAATTAATTTGGACACTAAACGGCATTTGACAAAGTAAAAAAGCTGTATACTGTTTGATATACTCCAAAGAATAAATATAACTAATATTTTACTACATGAAATATTGAATTTATACAAAGATAATGAAATAAAAATAAATGAAAAATTGCCTGAAAAACAGTATATCAACCAAGGAGTAAAACACGGGTGCCCTCTGTGCCCAACATTTTCAATATTTACATTAATGAAATATTAACATAGTGGAACACCTCAAGCAATCAAGTATAGAAATTTCCCTATGATCAGGTAATAATCCCAGATAAGGAAGACAATTTACAAAGAGCAAAAATAACGCTATTGTAGAATAGTTTGCAATGAAAATTACAATCGATAAAACTAAAACAATGGCATTTAGTGAATAAACTCCAGTTAGAAGGAAAATAGTTATTAATAATAAAATAATTAAACAGATAAATACTTTCAGTTATCTTCATCATACAAATCAAGGATTTAGGCCAGAATGGCCTGTTCCGGCCTTAGAAGTATTCGTTTCAGAGTTATCTTGGATATGAAATATCAAAGGAAGGAGAGAAAGACATAAAATTAACAATTTCAAACTTTTTACAGATTATAGGCCTGATAAATAGAACACTCAACCCAAATATAGTACAAAAAGAAACACGCTTGCAAATATCCAATACTTTAGCAGTGTCCACTGAAATTTCGGCTATAAACAAAGAATAAAAACAAGTTTATTGAGATTCATGAGAAGAAAACTGCAAAATACACATTATTAGATCAAAGAAGGAACGAAGACATTTTAAAAGAACTAAAAACAAAATCAATAGAAGGAAAAGTAAACAATTCTAACCAAAATTGGTAAACAATTCTAACCTAAACCCGTAATTAGTGTTGATAATATCAGAAACGACCTATTGGGAAATAAATAAAAACACCATGTTTATGTTTATTTTTGTTGTAAGTATATTTGTTAATAACTAATTAATAAATAAGTAATAAATATTACTAATTTAACCTAAATAAAAGATAAAATTTTCGAAAAATAAAATTGTCTCACATGAAAAGTTTTGATGGGGACGGAACCCCCCCTCAGCTACGCCATTCAAACACCGGTTGTTCTTTCATTACATTTTTAACATGGAGTCCATTATACAAGAACAGTGCTCTAGCCCAGTGTGTCTTAATCTGGGAGACCGCAACACGGTAAATTCTTTTTCATAAGACGAAGTCCAGGTCCCAAAAAATTTACTCGTAAATATCTAAGTTCACACATTAAACTAACATAAGTATGACTAATTAATTATGGCATAATCAAGAAGAGTATTAGTATACTTATGTATATGGTGTGGCATTTTGACAAATATAAAATTACATTAAAATCAGTTATCAATCCTGGACTAATGAAATCTTGTAGCATATTTTAGTTTGCTCAGGCCAACATCATTAAATTAATTTCCAATAATTTCGTTGACATATCGCATTCTGATCACCAAAAATTTATAATATTATCATTATTAGTACTTACGAGGGGATCCAGACTTTTTCTCCTCTGTGCAAAAGTTTGTAGTTTGTACAAAACTCCTTTTGTACATCCTGGAGATCGCTCTGTAGGCTTCAGTTGGATGAATCATTCTGTTGCGTCACATACAACTTCAATACGAGATTTCTTAACATCACAATTAAACAAAGTCCCTTGACTCTTATTCATATTAAAATTTAAATCTATAGGTCTATTAAACTCTATTACTTTTAAAAAATCACGGCACTACGGTTTCGAAAAAAGCACTTTCACCTAACAATACGAACTTGCAAAGAAAGTATTCAGTGTTACTAGATTTGAGAACCGGATACAGACTAACTTGATCTTCAATTTCATTGGAAAATTTTTCTTTACACTTGCTTACTGATTGGTCACTGGCATTTGCTACACAGATGTGATTTCGCCCAGATTGGAGAGCAGACGATACCCGTCCGTTGCCGTAATTGGCTGGCAGGCAGTTTTTTATGACCTGTCAAAAACAGCTAGAGGCGTACCTAGTGGGGAGTGGGTGCGGATGGCCCCAGGAGTCACTTTGAAATTTGCTGTTAATCTTAAATAGTCTTGAGAACTCATTTCAAAATATTGTAATACTACTGCGAATGTTGTAATATAATATTGTAATAATAATAATATTGATATTGTAATATGTTAATACTACTGCGATTATTCCTGACAATTGTGTTGCTCATTGTGAGAGCAGTTTTTCTAAAAATAAAATTGATTAAGGATCACCTTCGTTACTATGAAAGACTTGGCCAACTGTTGGATTCTGATTATGTAGAAAATAGAATAAATGTTATTTGATTCAGAATCCAACATGATTTTGCATCACAGAGGCCGCGTTGTAAATATTATTTAATGTAAATAACATAAATTAAAATTGATATCATATAACTGCCCTAATTATATCAAGTTTTTAATTGTTTAATCAAAAGAAAGTGTTAATGATAAAGAAGTTCTGTATTAAATATTAATAAGCTGTTTTATTTATTGTTATGTCAATATTGTAAGAACTTATACTTGTAATTTAACTACGCATTTGTTGAAACGCAAATATTCTATTTATTCTTTTTGTGAAAGTTTATTAATGTTATGTAATAACTCAATGTACTTGTATAGCCTAATGTAACATTCGCGAGAATGTTTACGTTTATCGGTTGTCATAGAGACGCGTTAAATAAACGAGCGCGTGTGAAGGGAGCGTGGGAAAATAAGAAGAGAAAATATATACGTAGTAGTCGGAACGGAACTTTGGAACTATAAGGTAGCAAGGACTAGTAAAAGAGAGTAAAACTAGTAAAAGAGAAGTAAATAAAAGGTAAGGGCAGGAGTCGAGTGGATATTTTTTTTATAAGTGAATCTTATAGTTGGCTGAAAGCAAAATCAGCAGTGGTAATAAAAGGAAATTAATGCCTTAGTCGGATAATTTAGAGAACTGGACATTCAAAGAAGAATTCTGAATAAATCCAGTCAGTCTAGAATTACGACTTATTTCTGTGCTACCATAAAAGGAATTGTACGGAGTTTAACTAGTTAATGAGTGATAAACAAGAATAATTAATGTACCCTATAGTTGTTGTCTGGAATCATAAAGCGAGATTAATAATGTTTTAGTTATAACCTTGGAGAATTCTTATAAATGCGTTTCGCAAGTGTGATAAATACAATTTGAAAGTGTGCTCACAAAATATTGGAAGTACTGAAGATTATTTCTGGTAAGGACAGTCATATTAATTTATTTCAGTGTATGAAGATTTAAGTATTAGTTCCGTTGCGCTGTTTCTAACATTAACTGTAGCTTACCATCGAGGCTGAGAGTTAAAAATATAGACATTGAAATGATATCTGCCGTGGTTAGTGCCTGTTATGAGTCAATCGTAGAGTGTAGTTGAGAGATACAAGGAAACTGATTAATTAAGAATTTCTATTGTAATAAGTTGGGTATAGGAACTTTGTGATTCTGAAACTGTGAATTTGTATGTGAAAGTTTGGAAGATTGGATTAATATGAATGACTTGACTTGATATGCTAACTTGACTGGTTTGTCATATTTAGAAGTGGAATTTATGTAATTGTTATATAACCATATATTAAATGTTTTGTTTGTTAATTTAAATATTGTGTTTGCCTGAATTTCTTTTTACTGCACCGTTCACAAAAATTCGGATCTAGCGGGAATCCCAGAAGGAAAGAAAATAAATACCATCGGCCTGAATGAGTGAAAAGACTACTAACTAATTTTGAATTAATCCTACTAATTCATATAGACTTATCTAAGGATAGAGTGGCGCAGTATAATAGAAATTTCTCTACCCTTAGATCAGTGATTAATTTGCAATTAGTTTTCCTTTATTTTATGAAAGTGACTTTTAGCAAGATGGCGGGTTCGAACGTCAAGAGAACACGTCACGACACAACGTCATCGACGATTTTGCAAACAGAAAAACAAGAAAAATAACATTTTAGAATGTTAAAATTAAAGTTTTCCTTCAAAAATAAAGTGTTTTAATTTATTTCCCTCGACGTCATTTTGACTTACTTTTTGTAGTACTTTTGGTGTGTAGTGAGAGGGGCAGCAACCTGAGAGACCATCCTGGGCGGCAAAAGCTGTAGTTACACGGCTGTAAGCAGCGGTATTCCCATATGTTGAAAGTTTTCGATGTGTGAAAATTAACGACAATTCATGAATACTTCCATGTCCAGAAAAACGCGGCATGGTCATTGATATTTGCTACACAGATGTTACTTAGGCGTTCTGGGTCTGAGCTTTTCGACACTTGACGAATATTACTCCCCTCAGAATATTTCCACAGTAACATATCTATTCATGAAAAATGCTTAGAAAACTCAACTAACAAATTCCAGGAGAACTTCTCACGGCCCATGTATAATCGTTGCCAGGGCCGGCGGTTGAAAAACAATACTCGAGGCATGTAAGTACTGTTTAGCTTTCAGCCTACGTGGACGGCACACTGAACATTCTCAGTTTAGTTTGTCTGCAGATTGCAACAGAGCAGACGTTAAGACTAATCGTTATGGCGAATATAAAAGTTAAAACACGAAGAAGATAATACTCATGTGTACGTAATGTGTTGTGATAGACGTCAATTTACATTAAAAACCGCTCGTTTTTTTTTAACTAAGTGACGTGGTATTATTAAGAGAGGGAATAAGATGTCATCAAAACTGTTATCTTTAAAATCTCAAGTGAAAAGCAGAAAGAGTGAGCAAGGAAACGTAATTTAAGAAAAACAGACTGAGTCTTTCAATAAAAATGTGGATAATTTAAGACTAAACATGATCCACTCGCCAAATATCTATCCAACAGGTGAACAAAGCAAGAAGACGTGAACTAGTTGTAGACAGAAAATTACGATAACAATATGATAAGTTACGAATTTGATAATTCATTATTAAATCGCCCTGAGAGCCAAATGGATGTTTTTAAAAGTACTTATGAAGACAGACGTCACAAGAGGGCTCTTGTGTAGATAAATTTCACAAACTCCCTCTTATTTTCCACGTGAGCATTTTCGTGTGGACCGCGTTCATTTTTGTTATGGTTTGAGTTGAAAACTTATGCGAAATCAGATCGATTTAAAGCTACGAAATCTTCTGATATATTCCATTTCATTTTGAATAATACTGGTCCTAATCCACTAACGAATCGCGACCTGCTTTTGAAAAAAAATAATGACAGACTGCATTCGCGCGTGTTTTTTTTTTTTTTTTTTTTTAATAAAGGAATGACATCGGAAGTAATTTGACAAAGCAATTTGCAGGAGAAATTATCATTATTTTTAAAGCAATTCTAACCACTAAACGGTAGAACATTATCATGGGTAGTCGAAGTCAATAAAATTTAGAATATTAGTGTAAAAAATAAACAAAAGCAGTACCATCGACAGGGTGTAGCAGAGACGCAGCCTACCAGACGCGGTGTTTAATAAGGGCGCTCTTGGAGTCAAATTGCCGCAGGAAACAGGGTAGCAAGTGTGGAAAATTTTTTTCAAGGTTAAACGGATTAAAAATAATAGCTTATAATTTAAATTTAGAAGAGCTTATAAACAGTTTTCTTGTGCGATATCCCCGAAGAGCAAACATTTAATTAATATTATTATGTAATCGTTTTGCATTAATGTTTCTCTTGTAATAAAAACAAAATAGCAACTGGAGATTTTGTTACATTTTTGTCTTATAATCCATCACGGGCGAAATATCATTGTTTGCCTCAGAGCGCGATCTATTCTAGCGACGGCCCTGGACAAAGGAATACAAGTTCGTATACACGTGAATGAATAAATGGCAATCTTAAAATACAATAATACAAAATAAAAAGAAGTAAAACATATACAGTGAGTTATTAGCATTAACAAGTGCACTGCGTCAGCAACTGTTGGTTGTCATACTCGCTTGCGAAACAAGAAAGCGTCTTAAGGCAGTGTTTCTGAACTTGTGGTCTGTGGACCACAGGTGGTCTGCGACGGGACAGGTGGTCCACAGGCAGACTTAAATTAATTAAATTTTTTAATTATCCAAACAAAACAAATTAAAATTAAATAAGCAAGTAAAAATTATTGAAATCAAATGGAGACATAAAAAATAACAAATATCATCAGAATGTTCAAAGTCAGAAGCAATAAATCTATATTGTTGTTCCCTTCACTCCTCTTTTATTATTCGTTATTCTGCCGCTAAATTTGTAGTGGCAGAAGGACGAATAATAAAAGAGGGGTGAAGTGAAAAATAATTTAGTTTTATTGCTTCCTCCTTCCCGTGCTGTTTTGTCAGATTTGATGTGAATATACGTTAAAGGTCAGTATATCTTCAGAAGTGCTAAGTAATAATTGGACTAAGTGTGTCTCCAGTTAACCCCAGTATTTATATATTTTTCCGAAACGTTTTTTAATAATGGAAAAGTGGCTTAAAACTAGGACTTTGAAAAGAAGGGCAAATGAAACAGGCGATGCTAACCCTAATTGTGATACACGTGTTGTAACGGTGAGGAAACCTTATACTATTAAAGTAGAAGAAACAAGCAGTTCAAAGAAAAATTACAGTAGAAAAAATAAAAAAATATTCGGGATTACTTGGTGTGGAGAGAAAAGAAACCTCAATGTGGTTTGTGTTTTGAAGTGTTCTCAAACAAGTGCATGAAATCTGCGAAACTCCGACATTTAGAAACTAAACATTGTGATGTGAAAAATAAGCGAATTGAATTTATTCAGATACGCTTAGGGACATTAAACCATGGGAAAGATGTAATTTCGGCCATGGTTCCATAATAGCAAAGCACCGGAAGCATTCTATCTCTTAAGTTTGCGCATAGCGAAAACAGGGAAACTCATTCGATCGGCGAAAATTTGCTACTTTCAACCTATAAAAGATGTGGTAAAAAACTATGTTTAGCGTCCATTGATTTGACTCTTTCAAATCGCAGAATTAATGATATGGCAGGCGACGTAGAATCTCATTTAATCGAAAGAGTTAAGAAGAGCCCTTATTATGCGTTACAAACAGACGAGACTACTGATGTCAGAGATGATGCGCAGTTAATATGCTACGTAAGATATGCACATGATAACAACATTCATGATGATATTCTGTTTTGTAGAACTTTGCCATCCCGAACAACTGGAGAAGAAATATTTCACACTTTCAATAAGTACATAATACACAAAACGGATTCTATGGGGAAAATGTATAGGATTCTGTTCGGATGGAGTTCGTGCCCTTGACCATAGAAACAAACAACCCCAGTATGCCTGCTTGTAGGCAGGCATAGTGGGGTTGTTTCTATGGAAATGGAAGTAGCTCCGGATATGAATTGGGTACATTGTTTCATGCATAGGAAAGCGTTAGCTTCCAAAGGAATGCCCCCAGAAGTTAAAACAACGCTGTAAAGCTTATTAATTTTATTAAAGCTCGACCGTTAAATCAGGTTATTTTCAATACTCTGCGATGAAATGGGCAGTGAATATTCACAACTTCTGTTTCACTCTGAAATTAGCTGTCTTTCCAGGGGCAAGGTACTAAACAAGGTTATTTCAGTTAAGGCACGAAGTTTTATTATTGATTAACGAACGTTATTCTGATTTTGCATCACAACTTGTTGACGAAGCATGATTATCAACACTATTCTATCTTTCAGACATTCTTTCTAAATTAAATGAACTAAATCTCAGTCTCTTTAGGGAAATTCTTTCTTTAACTGTTCTTGATGCCGACAACAAAATAAAGGCATTCGAGAAAAAACTGGTGTTATGGATTAGTTATGTAAAAGACAAATCCTGCACCCTTTCCAACATTGGAAGCAGTTTGGTGGAAAATTATATTTTTGTTCATTCTGAGTTTGTGGAAAGGATTTGTGACCACCTCAAAAATCAGAAACGGAATTTTGAAACATATTTTCAGAATAACTTTTATAAGAAATTTTTGTGGGTGCGAGATCTATTTCAGGCTTACAGTCACCAGAACTACTTTTCGTTACCGAAAAAAGAACAGTTAATTGAGCTTTCAAGTGACTTAAAATGCAATTCCGTGATATTGGTTTGGCTCGATTCTGGATCTCCCCTTCAGTGACAAGTGAATTTCCAGAATTATCTGAAGAAGCATTGAAAATCGTCATGCAGTTTTCTGCAGCCTATCTTTGTGAGAAAGGATTTTCATCGCTCCTTCAAATTAAAACAAAATACAGAAATCATCTTAGTGTGTATGCCATAAAACTTTATTATAAAATTTCATTTTTCTTGCTTTTCTGTTTGCAAAATTGTCGATGACATGGTCGAAGTTTAACTATACATAATAAATAACGGAAAAACTCACGTATAAATATTATTTAATAGTATAATTTTCGCCTGTGTGTCACAGGCATCTTCAGTACAATAATTGGCACAAAAATTAAACACTAACTGACAATTCCAAAAAGCGCCACCTAAGTAGCTGGTGTAAGATAACGAAATTTGTTAATTTTTGTGCCAATTATTGTACTGAAGATGCCTGTGACACACAGGCGAAAATTATACTATTAAATAATATTTATACGTGAGTTTTTCCGTTATTTATTATGTATAGTTATGTCTACTCACGGTTTACCTCTTTTAAAACTTATGGTCGAAGTTTATTTTATCACTCAGTTGATCTTTTATAGACAGTACGAAAATTTTCAGTTATCGGTTTGTATAAAACACGAAGTAAAAGCAACTTACTGAATATTAAGATAATTTTGCATCTCTTGAAAATAATCCGGATTGGAGTGAACAAATTGCTCAAAATTCTATTATTTTAAAATAATTGAAAACAAAAATACATCATTTATTGAGACACGACAAAATCCATTGATTGTTTTTAAACAAACAAAAGGCAGCTTTGTCAGTTGAGTAGGCTTAATAATGTATGAAATGAGCTTATGAAATCAAAGGTTAACTAAGAAGGAACCGGTGTCTTAAACCGAAATGAGAGAAACGGAAAACAGTGTGGATATATTCGCCTCACAGCATGTTGGAAAGGCAAAGCAACCTGTGCTGCCTCTTGCTGGAAGCGACTCGAGTTTGTGGAGTGGCCTACCGAGAGGGATCTTGGAAAGACTGAAACGATGCTCTGTTATGAGGTATAAATCTCAGTAAGATGCTGCTTTGAGGTTATTTGAAGTGTATGTGCCTTTCTGTATAAGTATTTTGGTAATTCGTATAACTAGTTGTATTTCGTATAGTGGCAGCATAGCGGAGCAGGGCTGTAGGCTGGTTTTTAGTGTGCGCCTCTTTAAATTGAATGGTCGTACTTTTATAAGTGTGTCTCCCCTCAGTTAGATGCTCAGGGTGTGATGCTTAGATGCTTAAGTGTGTATACATACGAGGAGCAGGGTACAGGGCCGTCACCAGATTAGATCGCGCCCTCAGGCAAACGATCAATATATGCTTTTCGCATATAATTTATAATCAGTTTAATTTTGGAAAAACTTCTTTCCACACTTGCTACGCTGACGGGAATTGTTAGCGTAGCAACGTCGCCTACCGCAATATGGCTCAACGAGAGCCCTTAAGATCTCGTTATTGTGGCAGTGGATGTAGCACGTTATTGTTTCATAAATAGTAGGTTTAGGCTGGTTTCAAGCATACTTCCTTTAAAATGGAAAAATATTACTCCATAAATGCTTTATATCCATTTAAATGCTTAAAAAAAAAGCATTTAAATGGATGTGAATGATTACATGGTTTTTTCCACAAAATTTGGAATATGGGACTACACACACTGCAAGCACTATTTTGAGAGTTTTTAAACTCGATCCTTCACATGCTAAAGTCACATCAACAAGCGATTCACTAGAAAGTAAGCACTCATAAACTTTGGACAAAGTTGCCTGATGATCATCCGACTTCAAAAACAACTGTCATCAATTTCATTTCTTCTTATGAAAACTAACTTATAAATGTAATTAAACTATTATTCATAACCATTAAGTCATATGCAAATGAGAGAGATACAAGGTTAGGCCTAACAACAATTATCCAATACTTACACATCTGATACTATATTAAATACCAACCAATAAACATAAAAATTCAAAAATATCTAGCACAATAAGTAGCTGCCCCGGCTGTTAAGGGGCAGCTACTTATACGCCACCATCTACGGAAATGGCTATGAGCAAGATGGTGTCCCGTTGCCTTTCTTGCTGTACGATATCCAACAACGGTAACATGAGTGATCACCAGGCCATTCTGCCTGTTTGCGGGATGAAAAAAATTCTTGATAAACTGGTGGAAAAAAGCCTTCTGTCCACTCCCAAGAGTGGCTAATTTGGCTATGGCAGATCCTGGAGCTGCTCATGTCGTCAACGGGAATCGAACCTAGGACTCCTTACCCAGGCATATGGTCGCGAAGCGCAAAGCCACTAGGCTAACCGCGCGCGACGTAATTATCGTGGTAGATATTTTTGAATTTTTCTGTATAAAATTGTGTGTTAGGTGCATTGGGATTGTTCATTGGTTGGTATTTAATATAGTATCAGATGTGAAAGTATTGGATATTTGTTGTTAGGCCTAACCTTGTATCTCTCTCATTTGCATATTACTTAATGGTTATGAATAATAGTTTATTACATTATAAGTTAGTTTTTATAAGAAGGAATGAAAATGAAGACAAAGTTGTTTTTGAAGTGGGATGATCATGAGGCGACTATGTCCGATGTTTATAAGTGCTTACTTCCTAGTGAATCGCTTGCTGATGTGAGTTTAGCATGTGAAGGATTAAGTTTAAAAGCTCTTAAAATAGTGTGCAGTGTGTAGTCCCCTGTTCCAAATTTTGGGGAAAAAACCATGTAATCATTCTATTGTAATTTTGAAAGATACAGGACATGCGGATTCACAATAGTTGTGGATTTTATGTATAATGGTGAAGTAAATGTATCTCAAGATCTTGCTGTTTTAAGGATACTTGTGACATAAGACTGAATATCTGCACGTAACCACAAAAAAAAAACGAAACCACGTAACCACGAAACTGAACACAGCATCTTTTGGTCCAGGACTCGCCTCTTACATAGATCCTGTTATAGGTTCGAACGTTTGTTAAAAGAAAGCGTGGAGGCCTTGCTCCATCGTCCCAACCTGAATCGTAATGACTGTCTATCTATATTAAAAATCTGGGAAAGTCTAATCAAGATTACTCATTATTATTTTTTTTTTTCTAATCATGTCTCTACTTCAAAAAATTCCGTTTCATACTTAATGATAGAACATCACGCGGCGTGTTCTATTATTAACGATCTATTGTTAGTATTCTAGCTGCTATGTTTTTAAACTGTTCTTGTAATACCACTGAGGATGGTCTGCTATTTCCAGACCGAAATATTTGGTTAATTAAAATATCTTCCTTGTGGTTACGTGCACATATAATTGTATCTCATGATCGTTTGCCTGAACTTTTAAATATTGCAAAGCTAAAGAACAGCCTTGCACATCTCATCGGCATGAATGCCAAGGCTGTAAGGAGGATCAAATTTCATCGCAAGTGGATGAATTGGAATCACGCATGTTAAAGAAGATACTACTTTGTCGCCTGCTGCCTTGTTGGATGCTGGGAATATGGAGGAGTGTGATCAAACTTCGACACACGCGAATGAGTCGGACTCACGACATACTGAAGAATATGCTAGTGATGTGATTTCTGCTACTTTGTCGACTGCTGGTTTTGTCGGATGCCAAGGTGGCGGAGAATATCAGGAGAATACCTCAGAGTCTGGTCCAGGCATTGTTGTCAAAGGATAATTCTAGTAGATCTTTTAATACGGATAGAGGGGAACAATCATCAATACATTCCCATCCATGGATTCTGGCATCGATTCCTTTGGCAGATCGGCAGCGAAGGATTACACCGAGGGAATCCACTGCTGCTAGACCAACACTGCCAGGCCTTCTCTTGGTGCCTTGCGAGGGAAACTGGCACGAGAACAAATGTGGTCCTCACAGGAAGAATATAAAAAAAGGAAAGTTTAATAGAAAACAGAAGAGGACCTCCAAATCGAGGGATGCCGTTTTAGATGGTGGAAGCATCGAAGAAGTTGAGTGCACTGTTTTTTATGTGCAAAACTCAAATGTAGTAGCAACATCAAACAAGAGAAAAAATCAGATTAATTGATCTGGCAAATGGGATTACTGAGACGCGTCGAGCAATTCGAAGGACTTTAGGAGACCTGCGCAAAATTTGCTCGGAAAAGTTATTAGGATGATGCAGATGTTCTGGTGCTTCATAGCGGTTTGAATAAAGTGGTATGTGGGAAAACAAGTGGAGATGTCAATTTAACACGATGAAATGTAGGGTTTTGCATTTTGGATCTCAAAAAGTAAAGCTGCGTATCATATTGGAGACGTTACATTACAGGAGGTGGAGAAAGCGTGTCTTGGGATATTAGTGGATAAAGAATTGAAGTTCAAGGGACATATTGCAAAAATAATTAAAAAAGGCAAAGAAATGCCAGGATACTCAGAAGAACACTGACGAGCAGAGATAAGGATGTGGTCATTCCGCTGCACAAGGTTTTGATTAAACCACATCTGAACTACTGCGCATCCATTTGGTCACCTGCGTTACTTCTAGGTGAGAAGTAACGTGGAAGCAAGCTGTAGAAAAAGTTCAGAGGCGAATCACAAATGCAATATCGGGATTGTGAAATACTGACTGCGAAGAGAAGTTGAGAGAATGTAGATTACAGACTCTATTCAATAGGAGGAAGACGGGCGATATGATTGAGACATAAATTGCTACGGATTAATTGCTTATCATAAATTGTTTATCAAATTGATAGTGAGGATATTTTTTAAAGGGTTGAAGGAGGGGAAGGGGATAGAGACAAGAAGTTATTGTTGGACATTGTGTTTAAAAGAATGCGGCATGACTTTTTTGCATGGAGAGTAGTTGGTGAGTGCGCAAACATTGAACCAATTTAAGATGAGGTGTGATAAACATTATCTCTGTTAGGATGCATCTTACTATAACCTCAATTGGTGAATCTTGACTCTAGGAGGTGTTTGTATAATAATAATCATAATTTCATGGCGGATGTGATCCCACATCCGTTAATGGAGGAAACAAGTAGCTATACGGATATAGTTATACGCAGAGGTGAGCTATAAGGAGCTCGCGCGAGCCCTTTGTGAAATTTTTCTGAAATTTGCGAGCCACTTCTTGTTGTTTAATTATCTTGTAGAACTAGAAAATACCACCTTGGAATGTATACATGTTACTATTATTGCTATTTAAAATTCGTATGGACTTTCTTTCTGATAACTATTTAAAAATTCATTTCATTGCATTTTGTGCTGATGGAGCTAGTGTAATGTTAGGAAACAAATCAGGTGTTGCAATCAAACTTCCACTAAAATTCCCCAACGTTGTGATTTGACATTGCGCTCATCGTTTACACTTAGCATTAGACGATTCGATAAAAAAACATTAAAGAAAAAAATCATTTTGAAATATTTATGGATAAATTATATGATTTTTATCATCAATCACCAAATAATCAACGAGAATTAAATACGATTGCAAAAGACCTTGGTATCGAAATTTTAATGATCGGCTGTATGATTAGACCAAGATGGGCAGCTTGCAGTTAACGAACGGCAAATATAAAGGCTTTTTAAACCGACTTCTCAATTTAAATTTTTAAAAGATCTAGCGTTAATGATTGATATCCTGCAGGAATTATCAAATGTCAAAACCTCTATAAAGTTGCAATGGAGTATTATAAGGGCTAGGTTAGGGCTCTTATATTTATTTTATTTATTTTTTTTTTTGCTCGACGACGCGAGCCCTTTGTTAAAATTGCCATAGCTCACCACTGGTGGTTAACGGAAATCCATTCACGAAATCCATCTACGTTTTAAGTGAGTTTAATTGTAATCGAATTAGTGCATCAGAATTATGAAACCAATCTTCTCCTTCCTCCCTTCACGTCTTAGACCTAGCGGCGTGTTCCCGCCTGTGAGATACACATGCTAACATAACTCAAAGGTAAAAGCAGGAATAAAAACTAAAAGAAAAATGCATACCTTACGACCATATTGGGAATATGACGTCATTTATCTTTCTTCTTTTGTTGTCATTTGCTGTTAAAAAAAAAAAAAAACTTACGAGAAACATTAGATGATGATGTCGTTCCCAGACCACTGTAGCCACTTACCTGTTACTAAAAAATAAGACGCCACTAGGGGAGGGCATTAAACAGACGACATCGAACTTCCCCCTACTTTGCTATTGGTTAGGACTTCGCTTATTTTAATATTGCTTAACGGCCAATTTTCTAAGAACACGAAGGGATGATAGTTACCTCCAGTTTCAGATATTCGTCATTTTTTTCATCATTTTGAACATGCAAAATAGTTGCATTTTTATTCTCACTACGTATATACCTTTATTCAAGTGCACCAATTGCAACTTTGGTTTCTTTCTGTAATTTATAAACAAACTTGGTGTGGCAGGAGGGGGAGGGGAAAACAATTCCTGAAACAACAGGTGGTAGCAAAAGAAGCGTTATGTAAAATAACGTTTTTGGTGAACAGATTTCAGGAGCGTCGAATGTTGATTCTGAGGACAGATTAAGTAACTGTACGAGAGTTTCTCAGAGGGAGCGAAAAAATGGGGAAGAATATAATAATAAAAAAACATAAATTATCGGGAGATTTTTTACGATAGTTGTAGATTAAGCGTGCATGAATTAAGCGTTATGTATTTTTAGCCTCAGTTTTAATACAATCAGTGAAAACTGAAAAGTTCTATTGCTTACGCCCATGTGTATGATTTAAGCTTTCGACATCAAAAAAAAAAAAAATTGCATTTGAGCAAGAACTAAAATAAGCAATTTGTGTTTTTTTTTTTTTAAAATCCTCATGGAATGAGAATCGAGTGTTAGGAGATACTGAAAAGATCCGACATCTTAAAAAAAATACATAATAATTATATATGGAATATTCTGCGATTCCTTGCAAGAAGTCTTAAAATTATGTTAGCAAAGTTGGCATGCATCATCACCACATATGAAGTCAAGAGCTTAACGACTCTTAGTTCAAGGTGGAAGACAAAAGGTGGAAAGAGGAAGAAAGTTACCGCTTGTAGAGCGGTAACTTTCTTCCTCTTTCCACCTTTTGAAGAAGCGTTATCTTTTTGTGTGTGTGTGTGTGTGTGTGTGTGTGTGTGTGTGTGTGTGTGTGTGTGTGTGTGTGTGTGTGTGTGTGTGTGTGTGTGTGTCTTTTATCATTACTAGGGTTTAGGTTCTCCCTGGAGAAAGATGCCAGTCCCTTTCCTAATTTTTGTTCACCGTGCAGTTCACTGAGACAGTTTAGTTCTGTGGCTGCATGGAGTATAACCGGCGATCCTGTTAGTTTGTTCTGTCCTATCCATCGCTCCCTAAGGACGACTTGAGTCTCCACTAATGAGGACCTTAGGACGAATTAATGCGCCCCGTTTGTCACTGACTGCTGCATCCCCTAAGACAGTGTTTCTCAAAGTTTAGGATGCGTACACCCCGGGTGTACGAGAAAGGACTTCAGGGGAAATAAAAAAGAATTATTATAAACGTATATATTTCTCAATAAATTTTGTTAAAACAGCTTCATTTGAACAGTTTTCCAATTCACGATCACTCCTGAATCCTCGTCAAGCTTCGTATATGAACGAACGTTGAAGTCGAAAACAACGCGAAGAGCGTACGATAAGGACTGATTAAAAATATAATTACGTGAATCACTAGTAGATGTAATTAAGACAGTTAAGCAGATATTAATCAATGGGCTAAAATAACAATTAATATGTTTCTACTTCTTTTACAGTGTTTAATCGCTTCAATAATATACGTATGTTATAACACGTCTAATAAATGTTGATTTGGATTTTAACGGTACTGATGCGAACACAGATTGATCAGAAAATAATTATTTATTAACTTAAAAGCTACTATTTCGCTGGTATTATATCCAGCTTCTACAGAGCACACAAACAAAGTTTGTTACAAATGCGAGACAACCACAATCCGGTGTAACAGTGGGGCTAGTTAAACTAATTGCAGCGTGCAACACAAGACTAAAGTCCTAAAGAGGCGCCATCTAATTTAAAAAAAAAAAAAT